>NC_091793.1:8898787-9201818 GCF_041296235.1 Equus asinus | reverse complement strand
CTCGAAATAGATTAAAGCCCTGAATGGCAGACTTGAAACCGTGAACCTTGTAGGAGAAGACCTACGAAGAGAGCTCTTTGCCATCAGTCTGAGCCGCCTATATGGAAGAAGCATGTCTGACTGGGCAAGGGCAACAAAGGAATCACGAAACAAACGGGACCACATCAAATGCACATGCTTCTGCCCAGTCAAGGAAACCTTCCACTCAATGCGAAGACAACACAACAACTGGGAGAGGATGTTTGCAAACCACACATCAGACACGGGGTGGAAACCCCAAAGATGCAATCAACTCGCACGTCTCCACTAGAAAAAAACAAGAAGCCAATGAAAACCTGGGTAAAAGATGGAAACAGAGATTTCTCCCAAGAAGATCGAAAGAGTGCCAGGAGGTGCATGAAAACTTGTTCACCATCATTAAATCTCAGGCCATGCAAATCCAAACTGGAATGACAAAGCAGCTCACTGTGCTGAGAATGGTTATAAGGAACCAGACGGAAAACAGCAAGTGTCAGAGGGGAGATGGCAAAAGGGAAACCTCCTGTACTGCTGGTGGGAGTGTAATCCGCTGCAACCATTACGCCAAGAGGTGTGGTGCTGCCTCAGAAGTTTAAGAATAGATGTGACATATGATCCAGTTATTCCTCTGCGGCCTGTTTATCCTAAGAAGTCGGAAACACTACAACATAAAGACATGTGCACCGCTGGGTTCAGCCTAGCCTGACTCCCGCTATCCAAGACTAGGTAGCCGCCCTGGTGCCCAGCAAGGGACGAAGGCAGAAGGAAGACGGGCTATAGCCACACAATGGCATACCACTCAACCACAACAAAAGATGCAATCCAGCCATTTGTGATCACCTGTATAGCTGTGAGGGTTTTCGGGTAAGTGAAAGAAGCCCCAGGGAGAATGTCAGATACCATAGGATCTCATTTACAAGGAGAAGAAAAAGCAAGCAGTAACCAACAGGTGACAAGGGACATTTGATTGGACATTCCCAGAGACAAAGCGCGGTGGTGTGGGAGGGTGAAAGAGATGATTAGGGACAAGAGTGCAGTTAGGGCCTGCCATTAGGCTTATGCCACTGAAGATGATGTAACCTACACAGAAGTCTAAATAGATGAGGATGCAAATCTGAAAGATATAGGATGTTCTAATGCAGCGTTATGGCAATAAACTCACCTAAAATCAAAAATCCAAAAAGAGGTCCAGAATGACGGCATAAAGCTTTGGAGGCTGAAGAGATTACAGAAGGAGAACTTCCAAGGATGGAAAATCACCTCAAAATGCTTACTGATGCTACAGAAAGGTAGATCATTCAAAACAGTTGAAGAGGAATACTACCAAGAGAACATGATCAGTCCTAAAACCATGAACCAAGGGAAAATGTTACCATCCATGATGTTACTAGTAATCACCTTCATGAATAATCCAAACAGGCCAACGACTTCCGAAGTTCAGTCAAAAGGTTGGTCCAAAAGAACAATTCAGGGCCGGCCCTGTGGTGGATCGGGTAAGTGCCCACGTTCCCCTTGGGCCCCGGGCCTCACTGTTTCACATTACGGGTGCAGAACACATTAGCAGTGTTAGGAAATATAGATTTCATGGTACACTGCAGACAGGGATCATAAAATAAGTAGCAATGGTGAGGTCACCTTATCAATACGCACAAGAAAAAGAACCGTGAGGCTTTTACAATCCATGAACGCATCTGGTACACTTCCCCAAAGGAAGAAAGAAGGAAAACATGGGACCTGCCAAGGTGGAATTGGCAGAGGGCTAGGAGATGACACGATCATTGCCCATCAGAGGATTGCCCGGGCAACTTCAACTTGGGAGGGAGTCCAGGACTTTCTCTGGGGAACGTCCACCCACTTGGCCATCTACATAAAATGTAAGAGGTAAAACCCAGGATAATCTTACAGGAGAGAAATCAGTGTCTAGAGAGAATGTAGCAGCCCTTACAAAGTTCGAGGAGAAAGTCAGAAACCGACAAGAAATCGAGAAAAAGTAAAACTATCCTACCTGGAAAGGGTGAGGAGTCACACTGGCCGGTGATGGCTCTGAAATTCTGTGTGCACGCAGGTTGTCAGGACAACTTCGAATTTTGAGGTTGTTTATGACATCACGATGAACATGTCCGCCAAGATGGCCACACGGTTACAGACTGAGGATTGGCCTAGGCTAGGCTATTAAAGGGAGGGATACCCAGAAACAGCTTTGAAAAACAGAAAGCGGACACAGAAACTGGAAGACATAAAACAGACGCTGATTCAAGGGGTAAGAAAGGAATCCTTGGCACGAAGCGAGAATAGAGGGACAAGCACCGAGAGGAGAACGTTGACATCTATTCAAGTGTATGGGGAGGCCATGCTGATTCAAGCTTGCAACTTGATTGGAAGCAAGAGGCCGGACTTGGGCCTTATCAGACCTACGTGGTCCTTCTGCCTTAAGAATAAGCCAAAGTCAAGAATGATGTGTTGAGGACGTTGAAGAGAAGAATCGATTCCTCGTTTCCTAAGCCCCTGGCATTCTTTGCAGATCAGTCTCACTTTCCATAGCTCTGGCGTCACGGGACCCCACTGGCTTCATGCTAATGTGTCCCCAGAGATTTCTTGGAAGCCTTAAAGGAATGGACCCCTGTCACGCTTGCGGTATGTCTCTTTGTTTGGAGTGCTCTACAAGGGTGCTGAAAAGCACCCTTTTCCACAGGGCTTCGTTCCTTCGTGAAGGCTGCCCTCCCAGGCTAGAGTGCTCAGTTTGCCTCCAATGAAATTCTCTCCCCCACCTCTTGCCGTAGACGGATCATTGATTATGTGTTTTGACTCCATATGTAAGGAAGTTGGCTGAAAATTAGAACATTACAATTCTGTTTCAAGAAAAATAAACAGGCCATGGCTGAGGATGTAAGGCAAACAAATGGCACAGCCTATAGAAATAAAGTAAGCCCGTATCTAGACAGAATCTAGGGGAACGTTCCAGGATCAGGGGTGAAGTTCGAAACTTCCCAAATCCGGAAAAGAGACAGGAAAATATCTTTCCTGGAGAGAGGAATTCTTCAGATTCGTCTAATTTGTCTTGGAAACATTGTGTCCATGATGAGGAATGCTAGGACTACCTGGAATCTGGAGTTTCTGATCTCAGGATGTCAAACCAAAACAGATGACCACGTCTTCTCAGTGCTTAGTTTGACCTGGGCTAGGACAGCAAAGACTCCTTCAAGTGACCGGTGCAAGTTCAAAGACAACAACCAAGAGACAGGAAAGCACTCACACCTCGGCCTAGAGAACATACGGTGATTCAAGAAATGCAAAATTAATCACTTGGAATGAAGGAGAACGGACTGATAAGCATGTCTAAGGGGGATAGCTGAGAAGTACCATGACTATTATACTATGGAAAAGAGAAAAAGGTCCCAGAAAATGGAAGGCGAACAGAAATCACACCTGGATAATCCACAATGGAAGATGATGTCCGTCTTTAGACAGACTCTGCTGGAACGTTTGAAAGTCAGAGAAATTCACAAGCCAAAAGACGGCAGCGAACGTCAAGCCTGGGCTAAGTGGGAAGGGTGAGTTATAAGACTGCTCCAAGCAGGCCATGAAACCGTGTGTCCATGAAGCTTGCCTGGACAGCAGAGACACGATTATTACAATTCCTCTGACATCACAGTGGACCCGAAAAACAACCTGGCCTCATCTACACAGTGTCAGAGTTGGGCTCAAGTAGCATATTCAAGTCCCATTGCCCTCAACTGCAGGTTGCCAATGGAACATGAAAGGGGCCGGCCGGTGGTGCAGCGGTGAGGTCCACACCTTCTTGGTCTGTGGCCAGGGCTGAGCCGTGTGGACCCTCAGGGTGAGCCTGCTCACCACTGCTTCAGTCATTCTGGGGCAGGCGTCCGAGGTAGTGTAGAGGCAGATGGGAAGGGACGTTAGACAGGGCCAGACTTCCACAGCAAATACAGGAGCATTGCCAGCGGATGTGAGCTCAGCGATGCACTTCTGCCAATACAAAACCGATTCAGAGTTGTAAAGAATAGAAAAATTGAAGCTGAAAATAAAAAATGAAAAACTGCATGTCAGTGAGAAGAATAAGATCTCTATGAAGAAACTTAGCAAAACAGGTGAAAGCCATGTTAATCGAAAAGTAACCAACGTTGGGGGAAAGAAATTCAAGAAGACACAAGGAGAAAGAAGGAGATTCCAAGATCTAGGAATGGAAGCATCAACACACTTGAAACGTCCATACCAGGGAAAGGAATCTCTGGATTCCATGCAATCCCAGTGAAAGTTGCAGCAATGTTTCCCACAGAGACAGAAGAGAGAATCCGAAAGTTTCTAGCCAGCAGACAGAGACTCTGAATAGGCAAACGAATCCTCAGGAAAACGAACAAAGCAGCACGTATCACACTTTCCGAATAAAACCTATAGGACAAGTCACTAGGTACCGAAATGGCACAGTCTGGGACCAAACACAGGCACACAGACCCATGCAACAGAATCGAGAGCCCAGAGCCCAACTCAAATGTACATGGACAGCCCATTTTCTGCCAGGAATCCAAGAGGAGACAGTGGAGAAAGCAGAGTGTCTAAAATAAATGGTGCTGAGAAGCCTGCACAGCCACATGGAATACAATGAGAGTAGACCATGATGTTACACTTGGCACACACACCACCTAGAAATGGATTAAAGCCCTGAATGGCAGATTTGAAGCCATGAAACTTGCAGGAGAAGACCTAGGCAGAGTGCTCTTTGCCATCTGTCTGAGCCACCTATTTGGATGAAGCATGTCTGACTGGGCAAGGGCAACAAAGGAAACAAGAAACAAACGGGACCACATCAAATGCACACGCTTCTGCCCAGTCAAGGAAACCAGTGACTCAATGCCAAGACAGCACAACAACTCGGAGAGGATGTTTGCAAACCACACATCGGCCAAGGGGTGAAAAGCCCAAAGATACATTCAACTCACACGTCTCCACAAGAAAAACAAGCCAATGAAAACCTGGGCAAAAGATGGAAACAGAGATTTCTCCCCAGAAGATCGAAAGAGGGCCAACAGGTGCATGAAAACTTGTTCACCATCATTAAGTCTCAGGCCAATGCAAATGCAAACTGCGAGGACACAGCAGCTCACTGTGGTCAGAATGGCTAGAAGGAAGCAGAAAGGAAACAAGTGTCAGAGAGGATGTGGAGAGAAGGGAAGCCTCCTGTACTGCTGGTGGGAGTGTAAACCGGTGCAGTCAGTACTCCAAGCACTGTGGAACTGCCTCAGAAATTGAAGAATCCATGTCCCATATGATCCAGCTATTCCTGTGTGGCGTGTTTATCCAAAGAGCTCGGAAACACTACTGCATAAAGACATGTGCACCACTGAGTTCACCACAGCCTTCCTCCCTCTATCCAAGACTTGGAATCCTCCCTGGTGACCCAAAAAAGGAGGAATTCAGAAGGAAGATGGGCTATACCCACACAATGGCATACCTCTTAGCCGGAACAAATGATGCAATCCAGCCATTAGTGACCACCAGAATGGCTGTGAAGGATTTAGGGGAAGTGAAACAAGCCCCAGGGAGAAAGTCAAATACTGTAGGATCTCACTCACAAGGAGAAGAAAAGACAAGCAGTAACCAACTATTGGCACGGGACATTTGATTAAGGGTTACCAGAGGCAAAGCGGGGAGGTGGGGTAGGGTGAAACAGATGATTAGGCACAAGTGTGTGGTAAGGGCCTGTGATTCAGCTTACTCTGGTGAAGATGATGTAACCTACACAGAAGTCTAAACCGATGAGGATGCAAATCTGAAAGATATAGGATGTTCTATCGCAGCGTTATGGCAATAAATTCACCTAAAATCAAAAATCCAAAAAGGGGTTCAGAATGAAGGCATAGAGCTTTGGGGGCTGAAAGAGATTAGAGAAGGTGAACTTCCAAGGATGGAAAATCACCTCAAAATGCTTACTGATGTTACAGAAAAGTAGACCATTCCAAAAAGAGGAAGAGGAATACTTCCAAGAGAACATGATCCGTCCTAAACCCATGAACCAACGGAAAATGCTACCATCCATGATGTTACTACTAATCACCTTCGCGCATAATCCAAACAGGCCCACGTCTTCCCAAGTTCAGGCAAAGGGTTCGTCCAAAAGTCAAATTCAGGGCTGTCACTGTGGTGGAGCGGGTAAGTGCCGACGTTCCGCTTGGGCGGCCAGGCCCTCACTGTTTCACATCACGGGTGCACATCACATTAGCAGTGGTAGGAAATATAGATTTCATGGTACAGTGCGGACAGTGGTCATAAATAAGTAGCAATTGTGAGGATACCTTATCAATACGCGCCAGAAAAAGAACCATGAGAATATTACAATCTATGAAGGCGTCTGGTACACTTCCCCAAAGGCAGAAGGAAGGAAAACTTGTGACCTGCCAAGGTGGAATTGGCAGAGTGCTAGGAGATGACACGATCATTGCCCATCAGAGGATTGCCTGGGCAACTTCAACTTGGGAGGGAGTCCAGGACTTTCTCTGGGGAACGTCCACCCACTTGGCCATCTACCCAAGATATAAGAGAAACAGCCCAGGATAATCTTACAGGAAAGAAACCAGTGTCTAGAGAGAATGTAGCAGGCCTTTCAAACGTCGAGGAGAAAGTGAGAAACCGACAAGAAATCCAGAGAAAGGAAAACTATCCTACCTGGAAAGGGCGAGGAGTCGGACTGGCCTGAGATGGCTCTGAAAGGCTGTGTGCATGGAGGTTGTCAGGAGAACTTAGAATTTTGGGGTTGTTTATGACAACATGGTGAATATGTCCCCCATGATAGCCGCATGGTTACAGTCTAAGGATTGGCCTAGGCTAGGCTATTAAAGGGAGAGATACCCAGAAACAGCTTTGACAAACAGAAAGCAGGCACAGAAACTGGAACAGAGAAAACAGACTCTGATTCAAGGGATAAGAAAGGAATCCTTGGCAAGAAGCGAGAATAGAGGGACAGGCCCCGAGAGGAGAACGTTGTCATCTATTCAAGTCTATGGGGAGGCCATGCTGATTCAAGCTTGCAACTTGATTGGAAGCAAGAGGCCAGACTTGGGCCTTATCAGACCTACGTGGTCCTTCTGCCTTAAGCATGATCCAAAGTCAAGAATGATGTCTTGAGGACGTTGAAGAGAAGAATCGATGTCTCGTTTCCTAGGCCCCTGGCATTCTTTGAAGATCAGTCTCACTTTCCATAGCTCTGGCGTCACATGGGCCCACTGGGTACATGCTAATGTGTCCCAAGAGATGTCTTGGACGCCTTGAAGGAATGGACCCCTGTCACGCTTGGGGCATGTCTCTTTGTTTGGAAGGGCTCTACAAGTGTGCTGAAAAGCACCCTTTTCCAGGGGGTTCGTTCCTGTGTGAATGCTGCCACCCAAACTGGAGTGCTAAGTTTGGCTCCAATGAAATTCTCTCCCTGTACCTCTTGCCCTAGAAGGATTATTGAATATGTATTTTGACACCATATGTAAGGAAGTGGGCTGAAAATTAGAACATTACAATTCTGTTTCAAGAAAAATAAACAGGCCAGGGCTGAGGATGTAAGACAAAGAAATGGCACAGCCTATAGAAATGAGGCAAGCCCGTATCTAGATGGAATCTAGGGGAACGTTCCAGGATCAGGGGTGAAGTTCGAAACTTCCCTAATCCAGAGAAGTGACAGAAAAATATCTTTCCTGGAGAGAGGAATTCATCAGATTTGTCTAATTGGTGTCAGACACATTGTGTCCCTGAAGGGAGATGCCAGGACCACCTCGAATTTGGAGTTTCTGATCTCAGGATGTCAAACAAACCCAGATGACCACATGTTCTCAGTGCTTAGTTTGACCTAGGCTAGGATAGCACAGATTCCTACAAGTGACCGGTGTAAATTCAAAGACAACATCCAAGAGTCACGAAAGCATTCACTCCTTGGCCTAGAGAACATACGGTGATTCAAGAAATGCAGAATTAATCACTTCGAATGAAGGAGAACAGACTGATAAGCATGTCTAAGGGAGACAGCTGAGAAAGACCATGACGATTATACTCTGGAAAAATAAAAAAAAGGTCCCAGAAAATGGAAGGCGAACAGAAATCACAACTGAATAATCCACAATGAACGATGATGTCAGTCTTTAGACAGACTCTGGTTGATCATTTGAAAGTCAGAGAAATTCACTACCCAAAACACGGCAGTGAATGTCAAACCTGGGCTAACTGGGAAGGGTGAGTTATGAGACTGCTCCAAGAGGGCTCTGAAACCCTGTGTCTATGAAGCTTGCCGGGACAGCAGAGACACAATTATGACGAATCCTCTGACAGCACTGTGGACCCGAAAAACAACCTGGCCTCATCTACACAGTGTCAGAGTTGGGCTCAAGTAGCATATTCAAGTCCCATTGAACTCAACTGCAGGTTGCCAATGGAACAGGAGAGGGGCTGACCGGTGGTGCAGCGGTGAGGTCCGCAGCTTTTGTGTCAGTGGCCCGAAGTGGGCCGGGTGGAATGATGGGGCTGAGCCTCCTCACCACTGCTTCAGTCATTGTGTGGCAGCCGTCTGAGGTAGTGTAGAGGCAAATAGGAAGGGACGTTAGACAGGGCCAGACTTCCACAGCAAACACAGGAGCATTGTTAGCAGATGTGAGGACAGCAATGCAATTCTGCCAAAACAAAACCAATTGAATGTTGCAAAGAATAGAAAAACTGAAGCAATACAAAAAAGAAAAAACAGCTTGCCAGTGAGAAGAATAAGATCTTTATGAAGAACCTTAGCAAAACAGGTGAAAGCTATGTCAATCGAAAACTAGCAAATGTGTGAGGAAAGAAATTCAAGAAGACACAAGGAGAAAGAAGGATATTCCAGGTGCTAGGAATGGAAGAATTAACACACTTGAAACGTCCATACCGGAAAAAGGAATCTCTGGATTCCATGCAATCCCAATCAAAGTTGCAGCAATATTGGCCACAGAGACAGAAGAGGGAATCTGAAAGTTTCCAGCCAGCAATAAGAGACCCTGAATAGGCAAAGGAATCTTCAGGAAACAGAACAAAGCAGGACGTGTCACACTTTCTGATTTCAACATATAGAATGAAGCGATAGGTACCAAAACGTCACAGTCTGGGCCCCAAAACAGGCACGCAGACCCATGCAACAGAGTTGACAGCCCAGAGCCCAAGTGAAATGTACATGGACAGCCCATTTTGTACCAGGGAGCAAGAGGAGACAGCGGAGAAAGGAGAGTCTCTACCATAAACGGTGCTGGGAAGCCTGCACAGCCACATGGAACACAACGAGAGTACACCATGATGTTACACCTGGCACACACACCACCTCGAAATGGATTAAAGCCTTGAATGGCAGACTTGAAACTGTGAACCTTGTAGGAGAAGACCTAGGCAGAGTGCTCTTTGCCATCTGTCTGAGCCGCCTGTTTGGAAGAAGCAAGTCTGACTGGGCAAGGGCAACAAAGGAAACAAGAAACAAACGGGACCAAATCAAATGCACACACTTCTGCCCAGTCAAGGAAACCATCGACTCAATGCCAAGACAGCACAACAACTGGGAGAGGATGTTTGCAATGCACACATCGGACCAGGGGTGAAAAGCCCAAAGATACAATCAACTCACACGTCTCCACAAGAAACACAACAAGCCAATGAAAACCTGGGCAAAAGATGGAAACAGAGATTTCTCCCCAGAAGATCGAAAGAGGGCCAACAGGTGCATGAAAACTTGTTCAACATCATTAAGTCTCAGGCCAACGCAAATCCAAACTGCAAGGACATGGCAGCTCACTGTGGTCAGAATGGCTAGAAGGAAGCAGACAGGAAACAAGTGTCAGAGAGGAGGTGGAGAGAAGGGAACCCTCCTGCACTGCTGGTGGGAGTGTAAACCGGTGCAGCCAGTACTCCAAGCGGTGTGGAACTGCCTCAGAAATTGAAGAATCCATGTCCCATATGATCCAGCTATTCCTCTGTGGCGTGTTTATCCAAAGAACTTGGAAACACTAATGCATAAAGACATTTGCACCGCTGAGTTCAGCACAGCCTTACTGCCGCTGTCCAAGACTTGGAAGCCACCCTGGTGCCCAGCAAGGGACTAATGGAGAAGGATGATGGGCTATAGCCACACAATGGCATACCACTCAGCCAGAACAAGGTATGCAATCCAGCCATTTGTGACCACCAGAATGGCTGTGAGGGTTTTAGGGGAAGTGAAACAAGCCCTAGGGAGAAAGTCAAAGGGGTAGGATCTCACTGACAAGGAGAAGGAAAAGCAAGCACTACCCAACAAGTGGCACAGGACATTTGATCGGGGGTTCCCAGAGGCAAAGCGGGGCGGTGGGGGAGGGTGAAAGAGATGATGAGGCACAAGTGTGTGCTGAGGACCTGTGATTCGGCTTAGGTTGTTGAAGATGATGTAAGCTCCACAGAAGTCTAAATCGATGAGGATGCAAAGCGGAAAGATATAGGATGTTCTAATGCAGGGTTATGGCAATAAATTCACCTAAAATCAAAAATCCAAAAAGGGGTCCAGAATGACGGCATAAATCTTTGGGGGCTGAAAGAGATTAGAGAAGGTGAACTTCCAAGGATGGAAAATCACCTCAAAATGCCTACTCATGCTACAGGAATGTAGACCATTCCAAACAGATGAAGAGGAATACTACCAAGAGAACATTATCCGTCCTAAACCCATGAACCAGCGGAAAATGTTACCGTCCATGATGTTACTAGTAATCACCTTCATGAATAATCCAAACAGGCCCACGTCTTCCCAAGTTCAGGCAAAAGGTTGGTCCAAAAGTCCAATTCAGGGCCGGCCTTGTGGTGAAGAAGATAAGTTTCCACCTTCCGCTTCAGCACCCCAGCCTCACTCTTTCACATCACGGGTGCAGATCACATTAGCGGTGTTAGGAAATATAGATTTTATGGTACTCTGCGGACAAGGATCATAAATAAGTTGCAATTGTGAGGATAAGTTATCAAAACTCACCAGAAAAAGAGCCATTAGAATATTACAATCTATGAACGCATCTGGTACACTTCCCCAATGGAAGAAGAAAGGAATACATGTGACCTGCCAAGGTGGAATTGGCAGAGTGCTAGGAGATGACACAATCATTGCACATCGGAGGATTGCCTGGGCAACTTCAACTTGGGAGGGAGTCCAGGGTTTTCTCAGGGGAAGGTCCACCCACTTGGCCATCTACACAAGGTATAAGAGATACAACCCAGGATAATCTTACAGGAAAGAAACCAGTGTCTAGAGAGAATGTAGCAGGCCTTTCAAAGTTCGAGGAGAAAGTTAGAAACCGACAAGAAATCTGGAAAAAGGAAAACTATCCTACCTGGAAAGGCTGAGGAGTCAGACTGGTCTGAGATGGCTCTGAAACTCTGTGTGCATAGAGGTTGTCAGGACAACTTAGAATTTTGAAGTTGTTTATGACATCACAGTGAACATGTCCACCAAGATGTCCGCATGGTTACAGTTTGAGGCTTGGCCTTGGCTAGACTATTAAAGGGAGAGACACCCAAAAACAGCTTTGATAAACAGAAAGTGGACACCAAAACTGGAGGAGATAGAACAGAGTCTCATTCAAGGGGTAAGAAAGTAATCCTTGGCAAGAAGCGAGAATAGGGGACAAGAACTGACAGGAGATCATTTTCATGTATTCAAGTGTATGGGGAGGCCATGTTGATTCAAGCTTGAAACTTGATTGGAAACAAGAGGCCAGACTTGGGGCTCATCTGATCTACTTTGTCCTTTTGCCTTAAGCACAATCCAAAGTCAAGAATGATGTCTTGAGGACATTGAAGTGAATAATCGATGCCTGCTTTCCTAGGCCCAGGGCTTTCTTTGATGATCAGTCTGACTTTCCCTACCTCTGGTGGCACGGGGGCCGACTGGGTACACGCTAATGTGTTCCAAGAGATTTCTTGGAAACCTTGAAGGAATGGACCCCTGTCATGCTTGGGGTATGTCTCTTTGTTTGGAAGGACTCTACAAGGGTGCTGAAAAGCACCCTTTAGCAGAGAACTTAGTTCCTTTGTGAAGGCTGCCCTCCCAGTCTGGAGTGCTCACTTTGGCTCCAATGAAATTCTCTCCCTGTACCTCTTGCCCTAGAAGGATTATTGAATATGTGTTTTGACACCATATGTAAGGAAGTGGGCTGAAAATTAGAACATTACAATTGTGTTTCAAGAAAAATAAACAGGCAAGGTCTGAGGATATAAGTCAAACAGATGGCACAGCCTATAGAAATAAGGTGAGCCCGTATCTAGACGGAATCTAGGCGAACGTTCAAGGATTGGGGGTCAAGTTCGAAACTTCCCAAACCCAGAAAATAGACAGAAAAATATCTTTCCTGGAGAGAAGAATTCATCAGATTTCTCTAATTTGTCTCGGAAACATTGTGTTCCTGAAAGGGGTTGCCAGGACCACCTCGAAGTTGGAGTTTCTGATCTCAGGATGTCAAACAAACCCAGATGACCACGTGTTCTCAGTGCTTATTTTGACCTCGGCTAGGATAGCAAAGATTCCTACAAGTTACCAGTGCAAATTCAAAGAAAACAAGCAAGAGTCACGAAAGCACTCACACCTCAGCCTAGAACACATGAGGTCATTAAAGAAATACAAAATTAATCACTTGGAATGAAGGAGAACGAACTGATTAGCATGTCTAAGGGAGACAGCTGAGAAAGACCATGACGAGTATACTATGGAAAAGAAAAAAAGGTCCCAGAAAATGGAAGGCCAACAGAAATCACATCTGAATAATCCACAATGAAAGATCATGTCCGTCTTTAGACAGACTCTGCTTGAACGTTTCAAAGTCAGAAAAATTCACAAGCCACAAAACAGCAGCGAAGGTCAAACCTGGGCTAACTGGGAAGGGTGAGTTATGAGACTGCTCCAAGCAGGCTCTGAAACCCTGTGTCCATGAAGCTTGCCTGGACAGCAGAGACACAATTATGACAAATCCTCTGAAATCACAGTGTAGACGAAAATCAACCTGGCCTTATCTACAGTGCCAGAGTTGGGCTCAAGTAGCATATTCAAGTCCCATTGCACTCAACTGCATCTTGCCAGTGGAACAAGAAAGGTGCCGGCCGGTGGTGCAGTGGTGAGGTCTGCACCTTCTGGTTTAGTGGCCCGGGTTCGGCCGATTGGAATACTGGGGTTGAGCCTGCTCACCACTGCTTCAGTCATTATGGGGCATACGTCCGAGGTAGTTCAGAGGCAGATGGGAAGGGAGGTTAGACAGGGCCAGACTTCCACAGCAAATACAGGAGCATTGTCAGCAGGTGTGAGCTCAGTGATGCACTTCTGCCAAAAAAAAACCAGTTAAAAGTTGCAAAGAATAGAAAAACTGAAGCTAAAAAAAAAACCAGCTTGCTAGTGAGAAGAATAAGATCTTTATGAAGAACCTTAGCAAAACAGGTGAAAGCTATGTCAATCGCAAACTAGCATACGTTTGGGGAAAGAAATTCAAGGAGACACACGGAGAAAGAAGGATATTCCTGGATCTGGGAATGGAAGAATTAACACACTTGAAACGTCCATACTGGAGAAAGGAATCTCTGGATTCCATGAAATCCCAGTCAAAGTTGCAGCAATATTGGCCACAGAGATAGAAGAGAGAATCCAAAAGTTTCTAGCCAGCAACAAGAGACCCTGAGTAGGCAAAGGAATCCTCAGGAAAACGAAAAAGGCAGGACGTGTCACACTTTCTGATTTCAACATATAGGACGAAGCGCTAGGTACCGAAACGGCACGGTCTGGGCCCAAAAACAGGCACGCAGATCCATGCAACAGAATCGACAGCCCACAGCCCAACTCAAACGCATATGTACATCCCATTTTGGTCCAGAGAGTCAAGAGGAAACAGTGGAGAAAGGAGAGTCTGTACAGTAAACGGTGCTGGGAAGGCTGCACAGCCACATGGACACAACGAGAGTAGACCATGATCTTACACCTGGCACACACACCACCTCGAAATGGATTAAAGCCTTGAATGGCAAACTTGAAACCGTGAACCTTGTAGAAGAAGACCTAGGCAGAGTCTACTTTGCCATCTGTCTGAGCCCCCTATTTGGAAGAAGCATGTCGGACCGGGCAAGGGCAACAAAGAAAACAAGAAACAAATGGGACCACATCAAATTCACACGCTTCTGCCCACTCAAGGAAACCATCGACTCAATGGAAAGAGAGCACAACAACCATGGGAGGCTGTTTGCAAAGCACACATAGGACAACGGTTGAAAAGCCCAAAGATATAATAGACTCGCATGTCTACACAAGAAAAAGAACAACAAGCCAATGAAAACCTGGGCAAAAGATGGAAACAGAGATTGCTCCCAAGAAGATTGAAAGAGGGCCAACAGCTGCATGAAAACTTGTTCACCATCATTAAGTCTCAGGCCAACGCAAATCCAAACTGCAAGGACATAGCAGCTCACTGTAGTCAGAATGGCTATAAGGAGGCAGACAGGAAACAAGTGTCAGAGAGGAGGTGGAGAGAGTGGAAGCCTCCTGCACTGCTGGTGGGAGTGTAAACCGGTGCAGCCACTACTCCAAGCGGTGTGGAACTGCCTCAGAAATTTAAGAATCCGTGTCTCATATGATCCAGCTATTCCTCTGTGGTGTGTTTATCCAAAGAACCCGGAAACACTACTGCATAAAGACATGTGCACCGCTGAGTTCACCACTGCACTACTGCCACTATTGAAGACTTGGAAGCCGCCCTGGTGCCCAGCAAGGGACAAATGCAGAAGGACAATATGCTATAGCCACACAATGGCATACCACTCAGCCGGAACAAAGGAGGCAATCCAGCCATTTGTGACCACCAGAATGGCTGTGAGGGTTTTAGGAGAGGTGAATCAAGCCCCAGGGAGAAAGTCAAATACCATAGGATCTCACTTACAAGGAGAAGAATAAGCAAGCACTAAACAACAGGTGGCACGGGACATTTAATTGGGGGTTCCACTGGCAAAGAGGGGCGGTGGGGGAGGGTGAAAGAGATGATGAGGCACAAGTGTGTGGTGAGGGCCTGTCATTAGGCTTACGCTGGTGCAGATGATGTAAGCTACGCAGAAGTCTAAATCGATGAGGATGCAAATCTGAAAGATAAAGGATGTTCTAATTCAGGGTTATGGCAATAAATTCACCAAAACTCAAAAATCCAAAAAGGGGTCCAGAATGACGGCATAAATCTTTGGGGGCTGAAAGAGATTAGAGAAGGTGAACTTCCAAGGATGGAAAATCACCTCAAAATGCGTACTGATGCTACAGAAAGGTAGACCATTCCAAACAGATGAAGAGCAATACTACCAAGAGAACATGATCCGTCCTAAACCCATGAACCAATGGAAAATGTTACCATCCATGATTTTACTACTAATCACCTTCATGAATAATGCAAACAGGCCCACGTCTTCCCAATTCAGGCAAAAGGTTGGTCCAAAATTACAATTCAGGGCCATCTCTGTGATGGAGCGCATAAGTGCCCACGTTCCTCTTGGGCGGGCCAGGCCTCACTGTTTGACATCACGGGTGCACATCACATTAGCAGTGTTAGGAAATATAGATTTCATGGTAATATGCGGACAGGGATGATAAATAAGTTAAATAAGTTGCAATTGTGAGGATACGTTATCAATACGCACCAGAAAATGAACCATGAGAATATTACAATCTATGAACGAATCTGGTACACTTCCCCAAAGGAGAAAGGAAGGAAAACATGTGACCTGCCAAGGTGGAATATGCAGAGTGCTAGGAGATGACACGATCATTGCACATCACAGGATTGCCTGGGCAACTTCAACTTGGGAGGGAGTGCAGGGTTTTCTCAGGGGAAGGTCCACCCACTTGGCCATCTACCCAAGATATAAGAGAAACAACCCAGGATAATCTTACAGGAAAGAAACCAGTGTCTAGAGAGAATGTAGCAGGCCTTTCAAAGGTCGAGGAGAAAGTGAGAAACCGACAAGAAATCCAGAGAAAGGAAAACTATCCTACCTGGAAAGGGCGAGGAGTCAGACTGGTCTGAGATGGCTCCGAAACTCTGTGTGCATGGAGGTTGTCAGGACAAGTTAGAATTTTGAGGTTTTTTATGGCATCACAGTGACCATGTCCCCGTCGTTTTCTAACTTTCTCTTCTAACTTTGAAAGGTCTACTACATTCTCTCTACACACAGGTATCTTTCCTTTAAGATTATTCTTGGTTTTATCTCTTATCTTTTGTGGATATGGTTAAACTGGTGGACTTTCCCCGGAGACAGTCATGGAGGCCATCCCAAGCTGAAGTTGCCCATTCAATTGCCTGATGCACAATGATCATGTGATCTCCCAGCAGTCTGACAATTCCACCTTGGCAAGTCACATGCTTTCGTTCCTTCATCATTTGGGGAAGTGTACCTGATGCGTTCACAGATTGTAATATTCTCAAGGTTCTCTTTCTGGTGTGTATTGATAAGGTCTCCTCACCATTTCTACTTGTTTATGTTCTCTGTGCCCATCAGACCGTGTAATCTGGATTTCCTAATGCTTGTAATATGGTCTACACCCGTGATGCTAACCTTTGAAACCCGGTCAACTCAAGCGGAAAATGTGCACTTACCCGCTACACCACAGGGCTGGCCCTGAATTGGACTTTTGGACCAAACTTTGGCCTGAACTTCGGAATATGTTGGCCTGCTTCAATCATTTGTGAAGGGAATCAGTAGTAACATCATGGATGGTAACATTTTCCATTGGGTCATGTGTTTGGCTCGGACAATGTTCTCTTGCTAGTATTCCTCTTCATCTCTTTGCAAAGGTCTACCTTTCAGTAGCATCATTAAGCATTTGGAGGTGATTGCCAATCCTTGGAAGCTCATCTTCTCTAATCTCTTTCAGCCTCCAAAGCTTTAGGCCGTAAATCTGCACCCCTCTTTGGAGTTTTGATTTTATGTGAATTGATTGTCATAACCCTACATTGTAAGATCCTATAGCTTTCAGATGTACATCCTCATAGATTTAGACTTCTGTGTAAGTTACATCATCTTCACCACCGTAAGCCTAATTACAGGCCCTCACCACACACTCGTGCCTAATCAGCTCTTTCTCCCTCCGGTGGCCGCCCCCATTTCCCTCTGGGAACTACCAATCCTATGTCACGTGCTACATGTTTGTTGGTCCATTTTTCCTCTTCTCCTTGTGCATGAGATCCTGTGGTATTTGACCTTTCCCCAGGGCTTTTTTCAGTTCCCCTAATACCCTCAGGAGCCTTTCTGGTGTTCACAAATGGCGGCACTGCCTCCGTTCCTACAACTGAGTGTTATGCCATTGTGTGGCTATAGCCCATCTTCCTTCTTCTTTCGTCACATGATGGGGACCAGGGCAGCCTCGAAGTCTTGGATATCGGGAGTAAGGCTGTGGTGAGCACAGTGGTGCACGGATCTCTATGCGTTAGTGTTTCCAAGTTCTTTGGATAAATATGCTGCCAAGGACTACCTGGATCTTATGGTAGATGGATTCTGACATTTCTGAGGCTGTTCCACACAGTTTTGCATAGTGTCTGCACCGGTTTACACTCCCACCATCAGTGCAAGAAGCTTCTCTTCTCTCCACCTCCTCTCCGAAACCTGTGGTTTCCTGTCTTCCTCCTTATACCCCTCTGACCACTGTGAGCTGCTGTCTCATTGCCGTTCGGATTCACATTGACCAGAGACTTAATGATGATGAGCATGTTTTCATATAGCCTGTTGGCCATCTTTCTATCTTCCTGGGAGAAATGTCTGTTTCCATCTTTTTAACAGGTTGTATTGTGCTCGTTGTTTTTTTTTCCTCTGGAGACATATGAGTTCATTGGATCTTTTGGCTATTCACCTCTTCTCCGATGTGTGGTTTGCAAACATCCTGTCACAGTTCTTGTGCTGTCTTTGCATTGAGCCGATGGTGTTGTTGGCTGGGCAGAAGGTTCTGCGTTGGATGGAGTCCTGCTTGATTCTTGTTTCCTTTGTTGCCATTGCTCAGTCACACATGCTTCTTCCAAACAGGCAGCCAAGCCAGATGGCAAAGAGCAAGCTGCCTGCGTTTTCTCCTCGTAGTGTCACGGTTTCAAGTCTTCCATTCAAGACCTGAATCCATTTCGAGGTGGTGTGTGTGCCTGGTGTAACATCATGGTCTACTCTCATTGTGTTACATGCTGCTGTGCAGTCTACCCAGCACCGTTTCTTGTCGAGACTCTACTTTCTCTGCTGTCTCCTCTTGGCTCCATGGTCGTAAATGGGCTGTCCATGGATGTGTGAGTTGACCTCTGGGGTCTCGATTATGTTGCATGGGTCTGTGTGCCTATTTTGGAGTCCAGGCTGTGCTGTTTCGGGACCCAGCTCTTTGTTCTATATGTGGCAATCAGAAAGGGTGATAATTGCTGCTTTGTTCTTTTTCCTCAGGATTCCTGTGTCTATTCAGGGTCCTTTGCTGCTGGATAGAAACTTTAGGATTCTCTCTCCTATTTGTGTGGGACAGATTGCTGCAACTTTGACTGGGACTGCATGGAATCCAGACATTGCTTTATTGTCAAAAATAATCCCTAACCAATCTATAAATGAAACATTGGGTGAGCTTACTCTGAGCTTAAATCTGAGGATTATAACCCGGGCATCAAACAAGTGGGGTGCACAGACTGGTTATATGCTCCCAGAGAGGATGTTTCACATAGGATTGAAATGTCCCATTTACAATAGTCACGAGACTACTCTTTTGGCACAGCGATTGATGGAAATGGCAGGTAGGTCTTCTGTCTCAGTGAACACAGCAGGGTGGCGGTCTGTTGCCTCCAGCAGACTGGTCACAGGTGGGCTGGGTGGTCAAAGGTGAGTGCAGCAATCTGTTCATAGCCTAGGACAAAATGCTTATCCCTAAGGAAATGTTAATGTTGGGGAAGTTGCACCTTTATCTTAAGGGCCATTGGAAATGTCTAAGCAGATATGCAATGCGTGCTAAATAGCCATAGTCAGGCCCTTTTGGAAAAAACAAAATCAGGCCGAATTAGGTCTATACCAAATGGCTTCCTCATATACTCCAATATATCCTATTGCTTCCCATTTCTATTTGTCAGCTTTCTGCCGTATGGACGTTTCAAGTGTGTCCGTTGTTCCATTCGAAGGGCATGGAATAGCCTTGCATTGCCTTGTGACTTGTGGAATTTCTTTCCCCAAAACTTTGCTAGTTTTTGGTTTCCATCGCTTTCTCCTGTTTGGCAAAGGTTATTCGTAGATATAATTTTCTTCTCACTGGCATGGGTCTTTTTTATTTTGAGGTTCAGCTTTTCTGTTCTTTGCAACTTTTAATTGGTTTTGTTTTGGCAGATGTTTATGGCTGTGCTCAAATCTGCTGGCCATGCCGCTGTATTCTCTGAGGAAGAGTGGTGCTCTCTAAAGTCGCTTCCCATCTGCCTCTACACTAGGTCACACGCCTGGCACAGAATGGCTGGACGATCATTGAGGAGGCTGACCCCCAGGATTCCACGTGGCTCACCATGGGCTATCGACCCAAATGAAGTGGACTCCACACTGTCCCACTGGCCAGCCCCTTTCATGTTCCATTGGCAACCTGCAGTTGAGTGGAATGGGACTTGAATATGCTACTTGAGCCCAAATCTGACCCTGTGTAGATGCGGCCAGCCTGTTTATCTGGCACACTGTGATGTCGGAGGATTTGTCAGAATCGTGTCTCCTCTGTCCAGTCTAGCTTCGTGGACACAGGCTTCAGAGCCTGCGTGGAGCAGTCTCATAACTCACCCTTCCCAGTTAGACCAGGTTTGACCTTCGCTGTAATTTTTGGGGTTGTGACTTTCTCAGACTTTCAAGCGTTCAAGCAGAATCTGTCTAAAGACTGACGTCTATCACTGTGGATTATTCACTTGTGATTTCTGTTGGCCTTCCATTTGACAGGACCTTATTTTCTTTTCCATCGTCCAATCTTCATGGTCTTTCTGAGGTATCTCCCTTTGGTATGCTTATCAGTGCGTTCTCCTTCATTCCAAGTTATGAATTTTGCATTTCTTTAATCACCTTAGGTTCTGTAGACCGAGGCGTGAGTCCTTTCGTGATTGTTGGGTGTTGTCTTGGAATTTTTATAGGTCACTTGTAGGAATCTTTGCTATCCTGGTCGAGTTGACACTGCACTCTGAGAACTCGTGGTCATCTTGGCTGGTTTGACATTCTGAGATCAGAAACTCCAGATTCGTGGGGGTCCTGGCAACCGCCTTCACAGACAGTATGTTTCTGAGACAAGTTCGCAAAATATGATGAACTCCTCTCTCCAGGTAACAGATTTTTCTGTCTCTTTTCTGGATTTGGGAAATTTCGAACTTAACCCCTGATCCTTGGGCGCTCCACCAGATTAGGTCTAGATACTGGCTTACTTTATTTCCACAGGGTTTTCTATTGATTTGACTTACATCCTCAGCTCTGGCATGTGTAGTTTTCTTTAAATATAATGGTAGTGTTCTAATTTTCAGCCAACCCCCTTCCATATGGTGTCAAAACACAGAGTCAGTACTCCTTCTACGGCAAGAGGTAATGGGAGAGAATTTCATTGGAGTCCAACTGAGCACGCTAGCCTGTGGGGGCAGCCTTGACACAGGAACGAAGCCCTCTGGAAAAGGGTGCTTTTCAGCACACTTCCAGTGCCCTTCCAAACCAGCAGACATACTCAAAGAATGATCGGCGTGCATTTCTTCAAGTCTTCAAAGAGATGTCTTGGGACACATTAGCATGTACCCAGTGGGCCCCCATGACTCCAGAGCTGTGGAAAGGGAGACTTCTCTTCAAAGCATGCTAGGGGCGTAGGACGGAGGCTTCGATTCTTCTCTTCAATGTCCTCAAGAGATCATTCTTGACTTTGGATTATGAGTAAGGCAGAAGGCCAACGTAGGACTGATAAGCGCCAAGTCCGGCCTCTTGTTTCAAATCAAGTTTCAAGGTTGAATCAGCACGGCCTCCCCATCTACTTGAGTAGATGACAATGTTCTCCTCTCAGCGCTTGTCCCTCTATTATCGCTTCTTCCCAGTGATTCCTTTCTTATCCCTTGAATCAGCGTCTCTTTGATCTCTTCAAGTTTCTGTGTCTGGTTCCTGTTGGGAAAAGCTGTTTCTGGGTATCTCTCACTTCACTATCACAGCCTAGGCAAATACTCGCCCGGGAAACATCTGGCCATCTTTGGTGACATGTTCACCGTGATGTCATAAACACCCTCGGATTTTTCTAAGTTATCCTGACAAGTCCATGCACACAGTGTTTGAGAGCCATCTCATACCAGTCTGAAGACTCCATCTTTCCAGGTAGGATAGTTATCCTTGTTCTGCATTTCTTATCAGTTTCTAAGATTCTCCTCGAACATTGAAAGGTCTACTACCTTCCCTCCAGAGACCGGTTTCTTTCCTTTAAGATTATCCTGGTTTTTACCTCTTACCTTTTGTGGATATGGCCAAATGGGTGGATTTTCCACAGAGAAAGTCCTGGAGTCCCTCCCAAGTTCAATTTGCCCAGGCAATCCTCTGACTCGTGTGATCACCTGGCAGTCTGACAATTCCACCTTGTCGGGTCACATGTCTTCCTTCCTTCATCATTTGGGGACGTGTACCTGATACGTTCCTAGATTGTAATATTCTCATGGTTCCTTTTCTGGTGCGTATTGATAAGTTCTCCTCACAATTTCTACTTCTTTATGATCTCTGTGCCGACCAGACCATGAAATCTGGATTTCCCATTGCTATTAATCTGATCTCCACCCGTGATGCTAGGCGGTGATGCCCGGGCCGCCCAAGAGGAATGTGGGCACTTACTTGCTACAAGACAGCGCCGGCCCTGAATTGGACTTTTGGAGCAATCTTTCGCTGAACTTGGGAAGAAGCTGGCCTTTTTTGATCATTCCTGAAGGTAATTAGTAGTGACCTCATAGAGGGTAACATTTTCCCTTGGTTCATGAGTTTAGCACGGAACACATTCTCTTTGTAGTATTCATCTTAATCTATTTGCAATGGTCGACCATTCTGTAGCATCATTAAGCATTTTGAGGAGCTTCACAATCCTTAGAAGTTCTTCTCTCCAATCTCTTTCAGCATCAAAAGCTTTATGCCGCAAATATGCACGCCTTTTAGGATTTTTTCTTTCCCTCTGGGAACCACCAATCCAAAGGGAAGGCTGGTATCCAAAGCTAGAATGCACAGTTTGGCAACAATGAAATTCTCTCCCCCATCCCTCGCCATAGAAGAGTATTGCTTATGGGCTTTGACACCATATGTGAGGAAGTTGACTGAAAATTAGAACATTACACTTATATTTAACGAAAAATAAACATGACAGAGATGACGATGTAAGTCGAACAACTAACGAATCCTACAGAAATAAAGTAAACCAGCATCCAGACGTAGTCTACTGAAATGATCAAGGATCCAGGTTCCACTTCGAGCGTCCCCAAATTCAGAAAAGAGACATAAAAATATCTTACCTGGAGACAGGAATTCATCAGATTTCTCTAATTTGTCTCGGAAACATTATGTCCATATGGTGGTTGCCAGGACAACCTAGAATCTGGAGATTCTGATCTCAGAATGTCAAACCAACCAAATGACCTCGTGTTCTCAGTGCTTAGTTGCACCTAGGCTAGGATAGCAAAGATTCCTTTAAGTGAACGATTGAAATTCAAAGACAATACCCAAAAATCACGAAAGCGCTCACACGTCGGCCTAGAGAACATATGGTGACTAAAGAAATACAAAATTAATAACTTGAATGAAGGAGAACGGACTGATAAGCATATCTATGGGAGACAGCTGAGAAAGACCATGACAATTGATGTGGATTAAGGCCGCCCCAGCTCGAAAAGCCGAAGGTTATCTGGTGTACATGCAGAACTATATGACCCGGTGAATTTCTTTTGGTATGAATTAGAGGTGCCCCAGTGAGAGAAGCCCAGGTCATGCTCACCTACATGTCTATCTATATGGCCAGATTAGTATCTAATATTATATGACCACACAATAACCAGACCCCATCTGCACTGAAATCATTTAATGACGTTTACATCATATTTTCTTTTTCCAGTAAAAATAAGTCATGTACCCATGACTCATAAAATTAGCCCTTCCCCTCAACTCAGGGCAGCAGCAGGAGCTCTGACTGCCCATGGGTCCTTTGCGCCTTCAGCAGCAGCAGCAGCTCTTCGCTGCCCATGGGTCCTGTCCCCATGCATGCAGCTCTACACTGCCCATAGATCCTGTCCCCATGCAGCAACTCTTTACTGCCCGTGGGTCCTGTCCCCATGTTATCCTGTAACGTTCTCTAAATAAAAGAGCACCACTACCAGACGTTGAGAGTCCAAGAAATCTTTCAACTCTTCAGCTCGCTGAGCCTGCATCATATCTTGTGTCCTGTATGGGGAACTTGCTTCATCAGTTTTTGAGCTCGACTTCTGGTAAGTGCCCCTTTCTTCCTGGTGCCTCTCTCTTTTTCGAGGATGGATCTAAACTCACTTCTCCATCAGGAACTTTCTTGGTTAGCTCTATGAATCGATGTTTGTTGCCCATGGCTACTCTATGGGGCAAATCATGGCATTCAGCTTGAAGAGAATCAGTAGCTTAAGCCTCAGGGTGATGTAGCATGAATTAATCCATTCCTTCCTGAGTCTATCTCTAATATATAAATATTACCTGGGCATGCATAGGCCACTCAAGTCATTAGGATGGTTGGCAATCTGCAAGACTCCAGTGGAAGGTTTCTTCTCCCAAGGCTGGATTGGGATACCTCCCATGGCAGCTGACCAGGCTCTGAACTGTGCAAATGTCCCAATCGGGAATCGAGTTCAAGGAAACTACCAAAGTCTAACGTTTGCTTGAGTATGGGAAACCCTTCTTCAGAGACTGACTCCAACACGCAATTGGGTAGAATGTCCCTCAGAGCGGCGGAAAATTCCTCACACTTTTTCTCCATTATGTTCTCTCTTAAACTTCTCCTTTTGTCTCGGTGACCATTCACCAGGCACCTATTACTGCCAGGCAGAATAGGAAAGATGTTCACCAGGCACCTGTTACTGCCAGGCATCCAAGGGAAGGTATACAAGGGATGCAATGCTGGCAGACACCCCCGTCACCCCTTGCTATAGGAAACCCACAGTAGGAACAACAGGTGGGATGCTGCCGTAGGTTCAGGGGGCATTTTCAAGGTAATGGACGTGTCTCTTTCATCTTTGTTAGAGTTACAATGGCCATTTTCATCTCCTTTTGAGCTTTGCAACCGGGAAACAAAGAAATCTTTCAAGAGTCAAGTCCTCTAACACTGGGAGCCCCAACTTTGGCTTTCTGGGCCTGATCACCCTGGCGACACCAAGTAGGGTGCCCTCTGTTGGAGGTTGACTCATTGAGTATTTTAGTCACCTTCTGAGTTGGCTATGAGGGTAGGAAATCTGTGATTTTTTCTGTGAACAGTCGTGCTACAGTAGTGTGCCACAGCACGGGAAATGTTGTGTGACTCTTATCTTGAGAACCCTCTGAGCAGCCATGAGGGTGAGGTCTGGTGTCTTCTATTCCTTTCTTTGTTTTGGTCATCACCTCCTCTGTTGTCACCAAGTCGAGGTTAAGATCAGGCTGGACCTGATCAGAACCTGCACCTTCTGTGAAATCGAAAAACTTGAAAACATTTTCAAGGGACTTAACTCTCAACCCGGGTACTTGGAGCCACGGCCCCCAGTCAGTTCCAGGCCTTTGTAGGCACTCCACCCTTCTCCACTCCACTGTCAGTCGCACACTGGCTTTACTGCCATGGGGAATGCCATAAGCATCCCCAGAGACTCACCACTCAGGGTCATTCCAACTAATTAGAAACACTTTCAATTGTCTGGATTATGGCACAGAAACTGCAGCTGGGAGAAAGTTTGTGAGGTTTCTCTGTGCCTTCATGGCGCAGTTGGACAGGTAGATCAACCTAGAACGTCCTTCAAGTTACAGTCCAGTTTCTGAGAAATCAAGAGCAACTGTCCTTAGAAAATCCTTGCAAGACTGGAAAGACAGCCCTAGAGGCAGTTCAGATTCCACCTAGTTCCTTTATCATGAAAAGAATTATCATCCCCCCTTCTCCAGGAACTACTATCTAGCCCATCACTCACTCTTAAGACTGACAAAAAGAAAGGAGGGGAAAGGAGAAATGGCCATAAGTGTGCCGTTGAAAGAGTCTAGCATCTCGAGGTTCTTCTCCATAAGTATTAGTGAAAAGGCTAAAAACAAAGTTTACCTTCATAACTGGTGAGCTTTATATTATTGTACCTGATTCACGGCAGTAGCTTTTAAAACGATAGTTGTACAGTCTCTGTGTATGTGTGTCTATGTGTACGTTATACATGTGATATTTTTACCCCTGGATGGTATGGCCAAAATAAAGATCTCTGTTTAGTTGGCTTAAAGTAAGTGCTTTCATAAATTCTAAATGTAGTAGAAATTAACTCACTGCCTTTCAAAGTTAACATCATGTGAATTAACCTTTGGTAAATGAAAGCTTCTTTAAGTTTGTTGCTTTGATTGAAAATAGTCTTGTTGTCAGAGTTGTCAGTATTTGCATAGGATGCAGGCATTCAGCCTCGGTTTACTAGTGATATAAGTTCACGTTGTCTGTTAAATTTGTCAGCGAAATAATATATTTAAATGATGACCAGTTTTGTCTAATGCCTCATGAGGTTTCCGTAGGTAATCTGAACATAATTGTAGGAAACAAATGGTTTAAATACATAAAACTCATAAAAGTGAATACAATAACATTTATGGTCTCTATACTTGGGGGAAAAAACCAGCTTCAAATTCTTTTGGTAACAATCTTGAATTTTGCCAAGTAAAGTTAAATAATAAATATCTGAATATCTGGATCATTTTTGGATAGGATGAAACACTGAATCATTAATAAACACATCTAAGTTATCTACTTTTGGCTTCTTACGGAAGAGGCTAAAAGCGTGTGGGTGTATTAAAAAGCATGCCTTGTGTTTTGTTGTAAATCGGCGTGTTTCTAAACTTAGGAAGTGTTTAGAATGCTGATAGAAAAGACAATCCATAATTGTTTACCTTTTTAGTGTTTACTAGGTCTGTTAAGGGTTAAAGTTCTAATTACCTTATGGAATTAAACCTACTGCAAATTACTAAGGAAAAGAGCTTTGTATTCAAGGAGGCTAAAATGGAGGCTTTCAGTAAAAAAGGTATAAAGAATGGAAATATTTTTGTTTGATGGGTTAAGAAAGATAAATTTGTCGTGATGTACTAGAAAGGAAAAAACAAAGACTTTGGGTCAAATTCTGAAAACAAAAAAGAAAGTTGTAGAAGGTTTGTGAAGGAGAAATTCTGAAAGGAGCTTTATGCCTGGTCAAGTAGACTAACGTAAGTTCAATTAAGTGCATGAGTTTGAATGTTCAAACTAAGTAGGTGCAGAAATTCAAGTTTGGTTTTCTCTAAAAGGATACATTTTCTTGAACTTTTGATCTGCTCTTGGTAAAGAGGTCATAAAAGCTATTCCTTTGAGTAAGTCTGCCTAAGAGACAAATCTGTTTTGTGAAAATAATGACTGAGGTCACTCTTAAGATTTTTGACTCTGTTATAACTTTGAATAGATACCGGAGCATTGCTTCACAGCGAGTGTTGCTTTATATTTGAACAAGCATTTGAAAAGTTTTTGATATGTTTTGACAAGATTCTCCCTCAAAAATATTCAAATGCTGAATGAAGGCTTTCTTTTGACCTGGTAGGCAGAAGAAAAATTACTCAGAGGATTTTTAGAGGGCCCCTGAGACTTCTCGAAGACATTTGCTCTCTCTTCCTATAAGAAGGAAGATATTAAACTAATTGGGCTTACTTGGTCTATTAAATTACATGGGAAACATTGCGAAATAAGTGATGATAGACTTCCTTAGGTGGTATAAGATGGGTAAATGTTATTAATATAGATGTCTTAAAATTAGATAGCATTCCTAAGAGTCAGATCTTTCCTGGTTAACAGTCATAAGTCCAATTATTATCAGCAAGTGTTATATGTCACTGAAGTAGCCAAGTTTCTTGGTCAATTGCCCTTTTGAGTCCTTTGTCCATTTCCAGGTAGTTGTTGTTTTACTCTGATGCTTTTTTCTTTTGCAAATATGCTTCATCTTCTGACAAATTCCAGGAAAGGGTTCTGACACAAAGGTTCTAAACGACAGGCTTCTGATAAACTTTCAGATTGTAAAACTGAACAGAGTAAGAAATTAGAGAATTCTAACAGAAACTAAGCTCATCGATCTGCTAACAGAAAACTCAGCTCAAGAATTGATTATACAGGACTGTGTGAACTGATGAGGATGGTTGTAATTTTTTAGAACTTCTGTTTGAAATATTGTTGAGTTTTGATGTGTTGTTTTGTTTTCTTGTAATGAAGGAAAGCTTTTTCTCTTTTCCCTTATGCTAACAATGACTCACAGTCATTTGGTGAAATTATACCTTCATGAGCAAAACTGAAACATTTATCTTTTTCTCCCTACCTTATCCCTAAGGAATTTGGAAACCCTTTGTCACTGAGTATGGTTATTTAGTGGCAATATTTGCATAAGTTCCATAAGAATCTGTTCACCTTATAACAGGCCACATTGGTTATACTACCAAGGCTTTGACTGGAATGTCATATTTGAAACATACAGGCTCAGCTATGACAAGACAGCATTTCAGGAACAAAGATTGGACTTTCTGGAATACAGTCCCTAGGAAACATGGGCCTGGTACCTTGTTTACAGAGATTCTGGCAATCTTGCCCGGTCACTAAGGAATCTTGCTTATCTGGCAGGTGCAGGGAACCTCCGAATATTTTGGGTGACCTCAAAGAGAACTGAACTCACATCTGTAGGTACTGCAGGCCAAATCTGATGGCAAGTCCTTGGCTTGGCTTTTCTGGCATGTAGAGGCCTTCACAGATCAATGTGAGATTACTCTCCCTGGGGCAGCCCCAATTCATACTAGAAAAATATCCACAAGGTCATGTAGTTTGGCATGTAGGCCAGGTCACCTTGGGCTTCTCTAGCTTGGGCAGCATTAATCCACATCATAAACCACCCCTGAACCCATTATGACCGGAAATCTTTGGGGATATGAATGATGGTCAGTCTTCTGTAACTACTTCTGGCTGTACAAGGTCGTAGAGCTGCCCCAAAATGGGGCCATAGGTACAGGTAGGAAGTTCAGTGGACCAGAAGTCTTCACCGGTGGAGTTCAAGGGTGACAAGTTGTACAGAGCCTCTGGAGACAAGAGAATCCTTTGACGAGAGGTGGTCCAGGAGGTGAAACATTTTTGACATGCTAAAGACAAACAACGAAAGAGACAACAAATTATAATAAGAAATACAGGAATTATGTTTAACCCAATGAATAAGATTTTGAAGTACTGCAGAAAACTGGTCCTGACTAGGAGTTCAACCAGTCGTTTACAGTTAGGGTTGGTCAGACATGGATTTAATGTGGTGGCTGGGATAGGAAGCCAGAAATATTTTGATGGTAGTCAGGAATATAGACACAACATTGTTTTTATAATGACACTGGTGCCCCCTTGTGCTGCTGTCAAGACATCCAGTGCCATTTGGATTTGGAGGACTGCCTTACACACTTGGGATACTTCTAAATTGAGCAGCAAAATGCTATGTTGTGTATCATTTAATGCCTTCATAGTAAATTTGTTTAGGACTTCCATGTGCAAGATGATATTTTCGATTCCTAATTGGCGAAGGAAAATTGCGGAAAGATGGTCATACCAGTGGAAGACAGAGCGGGTCCAGTGCTGTTGCAGGTTGGGTAGCTTAGCAGGAGGAGATATAGTAAATGTAGTTCTACCTAGCATCCAGACAAAGCCTAGGGTGCATCATCCAATCCATCCAGGTGGCAGCCAAGGTAATAAATTGGAGCCACATATCCACTGAGCACCGTTAGGGGCTAACCAAGGCATACTGGGCAGTCTATCCAAGTCAGTCCCAAACTAACCTGTATTTTTTTTAAGGCTATGACATAAGAACACATATAAAAGGGATTTTTTCCCAAGGTCAGCTGCTATTAGGCCATGTATCACAGGTGTGGTTGGTTTGTTCCCAACAGAGAGTGTCCTTTTACTGAGTTGCCCACTAGTAGGAGTGAACCAAATATACTCATCCCAAATTAGATATGGTCCATCCTGTGTGTATCAATAAGTTGGGGACTTTACTCTTGGAACTTGTTTTGTTTGATACACCTGTGACAAGTCAAATCTAGTTAGTATTTGGACAGTAGTATTGAAGGAAAATGTTTAATTGTGGCCAGGGAACTCCGAGGTGTCAGAGATAGATGGCCACAAGGAGACATTACGATTAGTAATAGATGAATCTTGCGGAAGCAAAGAGCTAGAATCTAGCATCCATGAATGGCTACTGTAGCTTCTACAGAAGTGTAATTTTCTGCTCTCTTAAATCATCCTCATTTTTACAAAAGGTAGCCAAATTATGATTAACACGTTTGCAAATAAAGTGTAGTTTCAATACAGCTTGCTCCAATTATTTACATAAGAGCAGAAAGAATCGGAATTGCTTATACAGGTTTTTTAAAATCTGCTTTGCTGGAATTTTTTCTGAGGAGTCTCAGATTGAACTGTGAAGGCCTCTAGAGGCCAGAAAAGCCAAGCCAAGGACTTGCCATCAGATTTGGCCTGCAGTACCTACAGATTTGAGTGGCGTTCTCTTTGAGGTCACCCAAAATATTCGGAGGTTCCTTGCACCTGCCTGATAAGCAAGATTCCTTAGTGACCGGGCAAGATTGCCAGAATCTCTGTAAACAAGGTACCAGGCCCATGTTTCCTAGGGACTGTATTCCAGAAAGTCCAATCTTTGTTCCTTAAATGCTGTCTTGTCATATCTGAGCCTGTATGTTTCAAATATGACATTCCAGTCAAATTCTTGGTAATATAACCAATGTGTCCTGTTATAAGGAGAACAGATTCTTATGGAACTTATGCAAATATTGCCACGAAATGACCATACTCAGTAACAAAGGGCTTGACAATTCCTTAGGGATAATGTAGGGAGACAAAGGTAAATGTTTCAGTTTTGCTCATGAAGGTATAATTTCACTAAATGGATGTAAGTCATAGTTAGCATAAGAGAAAAGAGAAAAAGCTTTCCTTCATTACAAGAAAACAAAACAACACATCAAAACTCAACAATATTTCAAATAGAAGTCCTAAAAAAATTACAATCATCCTTATCAGTTCACACAGCCCTGCATAATCAGTTCTGGGGCTGAATCTTCTGTTAGTAGGTTGATGAACTTAGTTTCTGTTAGAATTCTGTAATTTCTTACTCTGTTCAGTTTTACAATCTGAAAGTTTATCAGAAGCCTGTCGTTTAGAACCTTTTTGTCAGAACCCTTTCCAGGAATTTCTCAGAAGATGAAACATATTTGCAAAAGGAAAAAGAATCAGAGTAAAACAACAGCTACCTGGAAATGGACAAAGGACTCAAAAGGGCAATTGCCAAAGAAACTTGGCTACTTCTGTGACATATTAAACTTCCAGATAATAAGTGGACTTATGATAGATAACCAGGACAGATCAGAATTTTAGGAATGCTATCTAATTTTAAGACATCTATATTAATAACATTTACCCATCTAATAACACCTAAGAAAGTCTATCATTACATATTTTACAATGATTCCCGTGCAATGTAATAGACCAAATAAGTCTAATTAGTTTAGTATTTTCCTCCTTATAGGAAGAGAGAGCAAATGTCTTTGAGAAGTCTCAGGGGCCCTCTGAAAAGCCTCAGATTAATTTTTCTTCTGTCTACCAGGTCAAAAGACAGCCTTCATTTAGGATTTGAATATTTTTGAGGGAGTATCTTGTCAAAACATATCAAAAGCTTTTCAAATGCTTGTTCAAATGTGAAACAACACTCACTGTGAAATATGCTCAGGTATCTATTCAAAGTGATAACAGAAAGAGTCAATAATCTTAATAGTGACCTAAGTCATTATATTCACAAAACAGGTTTGTCTCTTAGGTAGAGTTACTCAAAGGAATAGCTTTTATAACCTCTTTATCAAGAGCAGATCAAAAGTTCAAGAAAATGTACCCTTTTAGAGAAAACCACATTTGAATTTCTGCAACTACTTATTATTAACATTCAAACTCATTCACTTAATTGAACTTACTTTGGTCTTCTTGACCAGGCATAAAACTCCTTTCAGATTTTCTTCTTCACAAACCTTCTAAAACATTCTTTTATGTTTTCAGAATTTGTCCCAAAGTCTTTGTTTTTTCCTTTCTAGTACTTCAGGACGAATTTATCTTCCTTAACCAATCAAACAAAAATATTTCCATTATTTATACCTTTTTTACTGAAAACGTACATTTTAACTTTCTTGAATACAGATCTCTTTTTCTTAGTAATTTCCTGTAGCTTTAATTATGTAGGTTAATTAGAACTTTTAACCCTTAACAGACCTACTAAACACTAAAAAGGAAAACAATTATGAATTGTCTCTTATATCAGCTTTCTGAACACTTCATAAATTTAGAAACACGCCACTTTACAATAAAACACAAGGCATGGTTTTTAATACACCCACAGGCTTTTAGCCTCTTTAAGAAGAAGCCAAAAGTAGATAACTTAGATGTGTTTATTAATAATGCTTCAGTGTTTCGTCCTATTAAGAAACGAAGCAGATATTCAGATTTTTATCATTTAACTTAACTTGGCAAAACTCAAGATGGTTACCAAAAAGCATTTCGAAGCTGTTTTTCTTTCCCAAACTATACAGACCATAAAAGTTTTTGTACTCACTTTAATGAGTATTATCTATTTAAACCATTTGTTTCCATCAATTATGTTCAGATTACCTACGGAAACCTCATGAGGCCTTAGACAAACCTGGTCATCATTTAAAGCTATTACTTTGCTGACAAATTTAGCAGACAACGTGAACTTATATGACTAGTAAACCCAGGCTGAAGGCCTGCATCCCTATGCAAATACCGACATCCCTGACAGCAAGACTATTTTCAATCAGACCAACAAACTTAAACAGTCTTTCATTTACCAAAGGTTAATTCACATGACATTAACTTTGAAAGGCACTGAGTTAACTTCTACTGCATTTAGCATTTATGTAAACACTTACTATAAGCCAACTAAACAGAGATCTTAATTTTGGTCATACCACCCAAGGCTGAAAATATCACATGTATAACCTACACATAGACACGCATACACAGAGACTGTACAACTACTGTTTTAAAAGCTACTGCCGTGAATCAGGTACAATAATATAAAGCTCACCAGTTACGAAGGTAAACTTTGTTTTGAGCCTTTTTACTAATACTTATGGAGAAGACCCTCGAGATGCTAGACTCTTTCAATGGCACCCTTATGGCCATTTCTCCTTTCCCCTCCTTTCTTTTTGTCAGTCTTAAGAGTGAGTGATGGGCTAGATAGTAGTTCCTGGAGAGGGGGGATGATAATTTTTTTCATGATAAAGGAACTAGGTGGAATCTGAACTGCCTCTAGAGCTGTCTTTCCAGTCTTGCAAGGATTTTCTAAGGACAGTTGCTCTTGATTTCTCAGAAACTGGACTGTAACTTGAAGGACTTTCTAGGTTGATCTACCTGTCCAACTGCACCATAAAGGCACAGAGAAACCTCGCAAATTTTCTCCCAGCTGGAGTCTCTGGGGCATAACCCATACAATTGAAAGTGTTTCTAATTAGTTAGAATGACCCTGAGTGGTGAGTTTCTGGGGATGCTTATGGCATTCCCCATGGCAGTAAAGCCAGTGTGCGACTGGCAGTGGACTGGAGAAGGGTGCAGTGGCTACAAACACCTGGAACTGGCTGGAGGCCGGGGCTCCCAGTACCGGGGTTGAGAATTAAGTCCCTTGCAAAATATTTTCCAGTTGTTCAATTTTACAGAATGTCCATGTTCTGGTCAGGTCCAGCCAGAACTTAAGCTCGACTTGGTGACAACAGATGACATGATGAGCAAAACAGAGAAAGGAAAAGAAGACACCAGACCTCACCCTCATGGTTGCTCTCAGAGGGTTCTCAAGTTAAGAGTCACACAACAGTTCCTGTGCTGTGGCACACTACCGTAGCACGACAGTTCACAAAATAAATCACAGGTCTCCTACCCTCATGTCCAACTCAGTAGGTGACTAAACTACTCAATGAGTCAACCGCCAAGAGAGGGCACCCTACTTAGGGTCGCTGGGGTGATCAGGATCAGAAAGCCAAAGTTGGGGCTCCAGTGGTGGAGGCCTTGATCCTTGAAAGATTCCTTTGTTTCCCCAGTTGCAAAGTTCACAAGGAGATGAAAATGGCCATTGTAACTCTAACAAAGATGAATGAGACATGTCCATTACCTTGAAGATCACCCCTGACCCTATGGAAGCATCCTACATGTGGTTCCTACTGTGGGGTTCCTATACCAAGGGGTGATGGGTGTGGCCCCCAGCATTGCATCCCTTGTGTACCTACCGTCGTATGTCTGGCAGTAACAGGTGTCTGGTGAACATCTTTCCTATTCTGCCTGGCAGTAATAGGTGCCTGTTGAATGGTCCCCAAGGGAAAAGGAGAATTTTAAGAGAGAACAGGATTGAGAAAAAGAGTGTAGAATTTTCCACCGACCTGGGGTACATTCTACACAATTGCGTGTTGGAGCCATTCTCTGAAGAAGGGTTTCCCATATGCAAACAAACGTTAGACTTTGGTACTTTCCTTGAACTATAGTCCCGATTGAGACATTCACACAGTTCAGAGCATGGTCAGGTGGCATGGGAGGTATCCCAATCCAGCCTTAGGAAAAGAAACCTTCCAGGGTAGTCTTGCAGATTGCCGGCCATCCTAAGGACTTAATTGGCCAACCCGTGCCCACCTAAAATTTGTATATTAGAGATAGAGTCAGGAAGGAATGGGGTAATTCACTCTACATCGCCCTTAGGCTTAAGGTAGTGATTCTCTTCAAGCTGAATGCCATGATTTGCCCCATAGAGTAGCCATGGGCAGCAAACGTGGATTCAAGCAGCTATCCAAGAAAGTTCCTGATGGAGAAGTGAATTTAGATCCATCCTTGAAAAAGAGAGATGCACAACGAAGAAAAGGGCACTTACCAGAAGTCGAGCTCACAAACCTATGAAGCAAGTTTTTGATATGGGCCACAAGATATGATATGGGCTTGGTGAGCTGAAGAGTCAAAAGAAAGATTTCTTGGACTCTCAAATTCTGCAAGTGGTGCTCTTTTATTTATAAAATGGTACAGGACAACATGGCGACAGGACCCATGGGCAGTAAATAGTTGCTGCATGGGGACAGGACATATGGGCAGTGAAGAGCTGCTGCTGCTGCTGCATGGGGAAAGGTTCCATGGGCAGTCAGAGGTCCTGCTGCTGCCCTGAGTTGAAGGTAAGGGCTAATTTTATAATGCATTGGTACGTGACATTTTTACTGGAAAAAGAAAAGATGATGTTAAAAGTCATTAAATGATTTCTGTTCAGATGGGGTCTGGTTATTGTGTGGTCATATAGCATTAAATACGAATCTGGCCATATAGATAGGCATGTAGGTGAGCATGAAATGGGCTTCTATCACTGGGACACCTCTAATTCATACCAAAAAAAACACAAGAAAACTCACCGGGTCATGTAGTTTGGTATGTAGGCCAGGTAACCTTGGGCTTTTCGAGCTGGGGCAGCCTTAATCCACATCATTCATCATGGTCTTTCACAGCTATCTCCCATAGATATTCTTATCAGTCTTTTCTCCTCCATTCCAAGTTATGAATGTTGTATTTCCTTATTCACCATATGTTCTGTAGGGGTCCAGATTTACGGCCTTGGAGGCTGAAAGAGATTAGAGAAGATGAACTTTCAAGGATTGGTAAACACCTCAAAATGCTTGATGATGCTACAGAAAGGAAGACCATTACAAAGAGTTGAAGAAGATCATTACCAAGAGAACACGTTCCGTGCTAAACTCAGGAGCCAAAAGAAAAGGTTACACTCCACAATGTTAATACTAATTACCGTTACAAATAACCAAAGCAGGCCAACATCATCCCTAGTTCAGGCAAAAGTTTGATCCAAAAGTCCATTTCAGTGCCGGCCCTGCGGTGTACTGGGTATGTGCCCACGTTCCGCCTGGGCGGCCAGGGCTTCATTGGTTAGCACCAAGGGGGCGGATCAGATTAGTAGCATTAGCAAATATAGATTTCACGGTATGGTGCAGACAGACATCCTAAAGAAATCGAAATTTTGAAGAGATGTTATGAGTACACACCAGAAAAAGAACCATGGGAATATTACAATCTATGAACGCATCAGGAACACTTCCCCAAATAATGAAGGAAGGAAAACATGTGACCTGCCAAAGTGGAATTGTCAGACTGCTAGGAGATGACACGATCATTGCGCATCAGAGGATTGCCTGGGAAAAGTCATTTGGGAGAGCCTCCGGGACTTTCTCTTGGGAAAGTCCACCCATTTGGCCTCATCCACAAAAGATAAGAGAGAAAACCCAGATTAATCCGAAAGGAAAGAAACCAGTGTCTAGAGGGAAGGTAGCAGACCTTTTCAAGTTTGAGGAAAAAGTTAGAAACCGACAAGAAATACATAAGGGCGAAAACTATCCTACCTGGAAAGGTGGAGTAATCAGACTGGGATGAGATGGTTCTGAAGAACTGTGTGCATGGAGGTCTTCAGGACTACTTTGAATTCTGAGGGTGTTTATGACATCACGGTGAATATGTCACCCAAGATGGCCACAGGTTTCCAGCCCGAGGATTGGCATAGGCTAGGATATTCAAGTGAGGGATACTCAGAAACAGCTTTTGCCCACAGAAACAGGGCAGAGTAACTTGAAGAGATCAAAGATACGCTAATTCAAGGGATTAGACAGGAATCATTGGGAAGAAGCCATAATAGAGGGACAAGCACTGAGAGGAGAACATTGCCATCTCCTCACGTCGAAGAGGAGGCTGTTCTGATTCAAGCTTGAAGCTTGATTTGAAACAAGAGGCTGGAACTATGAGACCTATGTTGTCCTGCCTCACTCACAATCCAAAGTCAAGAATGATCTCTTGAGGTCATTGTAGAGAAGAATCAAGGCCTCCGTCCTAGGCCACTAGCATTTTTTAAAGAGAAGTCACACTTTCCATAGCTCTGGCATCATGGGTGCCCACTGGCTACATGCTAATGTGTCACAAGACACCTCTTTGAAGCCTGGAAGGAATGGACAACTGTCATGCTTGGGGTATGTCTCTTGGTTTGGAAGGACTCTAGAAGTGGCTCAAAAGCACCCTTTTGCAGAGGGGGTCATTCCTTGGTGAATGCTGCCCTCCAAGGCTAGAGTCCTAAGTTGGGATCAATGAGATTCTCTCCCCCTTCTCTTGCCGTAGAAGGAGTATTGATTATGTGTTTCAACACCACATGTAACGATGTTGGCTGAAAATTAGAACATTATCATTATATTTAAACAAAAATAAACACGCCACAGTTGAGGATGTAAATCCAACAAATAACAAACCCTGTGGAAACAAAGTAAGCCAGTATCTAGACATAATCTAGCAGAGCATTCAAGGATCAGGGGTGAAGTTCGAACTTTCCAAATCCAGAAATAGACAGAAGGATCTCTCACCTGGAAAGAGAAATTCATCAGATTCGTCTAATTTGTTGCGGAACCATTGTGTCCGTGAAGATGGTTGCCAGGACAACCTCAAATCTGGAGTTTCTGATCTCAGAATCTCTAACCAAGGAAGATGACCACATGTTCTCAGTGCTCAGTGTCACCTCGGCCAGGATAGCAGAGATTCCTTCAAGTGACCGATGGAAATTCAAAGACAACACCCAACAATCATGAAAGCACTCACACAATGGCCAGCAGAACATATTGTGATCAAAGAAATGCAAAATTTATAACTTGGAATGAAAAGGGAACACACTGATAAGCATATCGAAGGGAGATAGCTTAGCAATACCATGATGATTAGCCTATGGAAAAGAAAAAAAGTTCCCAGAAAATGTAAGGCAAACAGAAATCACAACTGAATAATCCACAGTGAAAGACGGCCGTGTTTAGACAGATTCTGCTTAAACGTTTGAAAGTCAGAAAAGTCACAACACCAAAACCTGCAGTGAAGGTCAAACCTGGGCTAAATGGAATGGGTGAGTTCTGAGACTGCTCCAAGCGGGCTCTGAAACCTTGTGTCCATGAAGCTTGCTGGCACAGCACAGACACAATTCTCTGAAATCCTATGACATCACAGTGGACCAGGAAAACAACATGGCTTCATCTACACAGGGCCAGAGCTGGGCTCCAGTAGCATATTGAAGTCACATTCCAAAACAGCAGGTTGCCAATGGAACATGAAAGGGGCTGGACACTGCTGAAGCTGTGAAGTCCGTGCCTTCTGGGTCCTCAGCCCGTGGTCATCCACTTGTGCTCTTGGGGTTGAGCCTCCTCACCGCTGGTACAGCCATCCTGGGAGAGTCCTGGGAGGTAGTGTAGAGGCAGATGGGAAGTGACGTTAGACAGTGCCACTCTTGCTCAGCAAATACAGCAGCACGACCAGCAGATGTGAGCACTGCCATAAACTTCTGCCAAAACAGAACCAATTAAAAGTTGCAAAGAATGGAAAAACTGAGCCTCAAAAAAAGAAGCATGTCACTAAGAATAATAAGATATCTAGGACTAACCTTCACTAAACAGGTGGAAGCATTGTAAACCGATACTAGCAAAGCTTTGGCTAAAGAAATTCCAGAAGACACAACGAAACGGAAGACTATTCCGTGCTGTTGGAATGGAAGAACTAACACACTTGAAACGTCCATAGCGGATAGAGGAATCTGTGGATTCCAAGCAGTCCCAGTCAAAGTTGCAGTGATCTTTCCCACAGAAATAGAAGAGAGAATAATAAAGTCTTTATCCAGAAGGAAAGGACCCTGAATACCCAAATGAATCCTGAAGAAAATGAACAAAGCAGGACGTATCACACTTTCTGATTTCCACATATAGGACGAAGCGCTAGGAACCGAAACGGCACAGTCTGGGCCCAAAAACAGGCACACAAATACATGGAACAGAATCGAGAGCCCAGAGGTCAACTCACGCATATATGCACATGCATACATGCGCAACACATTTTCAACCAGGGAACCAGGAGTACACAGCGGAGAAAGGAGAGTCTCGACAAGAAACGGTGCTGGGAAGACTGCACAGACAAACGTAACACAATGAGAGTAGAGCATAATGCTACACTAGTCACACAAACCACCTCGAAACGGATTAATGACTTGAATGGAAGACTTGAAACCGTGAGACTTCTAGGAGAAAACCTAGGCAGCATGCTCGTTGCCATCTGTCTTAGCAGCCTATTTGGAAGAAGCGTGTGTGACAGGAATGGGCAACAAAGGAAACAGGCAGATGGGAAGCGACATTAGACTGGGCCAGTCTTCCTCAGCAAATACAGCAGCATTGCCAGCAGATGTGAGCACAGCAGTAACCATCTGCCTAAATAAAACCAATCAAAAGTTGCAAAGGATAGAAAAACTGAACCTCAAAAAAAAAAAAAAAAGCATGCTAGTAGGAAGAACAAGGTATCTAGGAATAACCTGTGCCAAACAGGTGAAAGCTATGTAAACCGAGAAGTAGCAAAGCTTTGGGGAAAGAAATTCCACAAGATACAAGGAAACGGAAGGGCATCAGTGCGCATGGAATGGAAGAAAACGAAGGAAGAATGAAGTATCATCACAATGATACCTTTCTTATCCCTGGAATCAGCATCTCTTTGATCTCTTCAAGTTTCTGTGCCAGGTTTCTGTTTGGAAAAGCTGTTTCTGGGTATCTCTCACTTGAGTATCCCAGCCTAAGCCAATCCTGGTACTGTAAACATGCAGCCATCTTGGGTGACACGTTCACTGTAATGTCATAAACACTCTCAGAATTCAAAGTTGTCATGACAACCTCCATGCACACAGTGTTTCAGAGCCGTCTCCTCCAAGCCTGACTACTCCCCCTGTCCAGGAAGCATAGATTTCCTTGTTCTGGATGGGTCGTCGGTTTCAACTTTGTCCTTTAACTTGGAAAGGTCTACTACATTCCCTCTAGACACCGGTTTCTTTCCTCTAAGATTATCCTGGGTTTTATCGCATATCTTTTGTGGATATGACCAAAAGGGTGGACTTTCCCCATAGAAAGTCCTGGACTCCCTCCCAAGTTGACGTTGCCCAGGAAATCCTGTGATGCACAATGATCGTGTGATCTCATGGCAGTCTGACAATTCCACCTCGGTGGGTCACATATTTTCCTTCCTTCATGATTTGGGAAAGCGTACCAGATGCGTTCATAGACTCTAATATTCTCATGGTTCTTTTTCTGGTGAGTATTGATAAGGTCTCCTCACAATTACTACTTCTTTATGATCTCTGTGCCAACCATACCTTGAAATCGGGATTTCCTAATGCTAGAAATCTGATCTGTACCCAGGATGCTAGCCCCTGAAGACCGGGCCACGCAAGAGGAAGTTGGGCACTTACCTGCTGCACCACAGGGCCGGCAATGAATTCGACTTCTGCACCAACCTTTGGCCTGAACTTGGGAAGATGTTGGCCTGCTTCAATCATTCGTGAAGGGAATCAGTAGTAACATCATGGAAGGTATTATTTTCCATTGGTTCATGAGTTTAGCACGGAACATGTTCTCTTGCTAGTATTCCGCTTCATCACTTTGCAAGGGTCTACCTTTCTGTAGCATCATTAAGCACTTTGAGGTGATTACCAATCCTTGGAAGTTCATCCTCTCTGATCTCTTTCAGCCTATAAAGCTTTAGGCCGTAAGTCTGCACCCCTTTTTGGAGTTTTGATTTTATGTGGATTGATTGCCGTAACCCTGCATTCTAACATGCTATAGCTTTCAGATCTACATCCTCATAGATTTAGACTTCTGAGTAGGTTACATCATCTTCACCACCGTAAGGCTAATTACAGGCTCTCACGATACTTGTGCCTAATCAACTCTTTCTCCCTCTGGCCCTCGCCTACTTTTCCTCTGAGAACTACCAATCCCATGTCACATGCTACCTGTTTGTTGGTCCGTTTTTCCTCTTCTCCTGTACGTGAGATCCTGTGGTATTTGACCTTACGCCTGGCGCTTGTTTCAGTTCCTCTAGTACCCTCAGGAGCCATTCTGGTGGTCACAAATGGCTGGACTGCATCCATTCCGACAGCTGAATGCTATGCCACTGTGTGGCTATAGCCTACCTTCCTTCTCCATTCGTCCCTTGATGGGCATCAGGGAGGCTTCCAAGTCTTGGATATCGGGAGTAAGGCTGTGGTGCACACAGCAGTGCACGGATCTCTGTGCATTACTGTTTCCATGATCTTTGGATATATACGTCACAGAGGAATAGCTGGATCATATGCTAGGTGGATTCTGAAACATTCTGAATTTTCACTCCTTTGTCTAGTGGCTGCATCGGCTCAAGCTCCCACCTGCAGTACAGTAGGCTTCCCTTCTCTCCACCTCCTCTCTGAAACTTGTTGTTTCGTGTCTTCACCCTTATAGCCATTCTGACCACTGTGAGCTGCTATCTCATTGCACTTCGGATTTGCATTGGCCTCAGACTTAATGATGAGGAACATGTTTTCATACAGCCTGTTGGCCATCTTTCTATCTTCCTGGGAGAAATGTGTGTTTCCATCTTTTGCCCAGGTTTTGTTGGGCTCATTTTTTTTTTCCTGTGGAGATGTATGAGTTCACTGGATCTTATGGCTGTTCACCCCTTCTCCGATGTCTGTTCTGCAAACATCCTGTCGCAGTTGTGCTGTCTTTGCATTGAGTCGATGGAGTCGTTGGCCGGGTAGAAGCTTCTGCGTTGGATGGAGTCACGCTTGTTTCTCGTTTCTTTTGTTGCCCTTACCCAGTCACACATGCTTCTTCCAAGTAGGCGGCTATGCCAGATGGCAAAGAGCAAGCTGCCTGCATTTTCCGGCAGCAGTTTCATGGTTTCAAGTCTTCCATTCAAAGCTTTAATCCATTTCAATGTGGTATGTGTGCCTGGTGTAACATCATGGTCTAGTCTCATTGTGCCACTTGTGGCTCTGAAGTCTTCCCAGCACTGTTTCTTTTCGAGACTCTCCTTTCTCTGCTGTCTCCTCTTGGCTCCCGTGTCGAAAATGGGCTGCCCATATATGTGGCAGTTGACTGCTGGGCTCAATTCTGTTCCATGGGTCTGTGTGCCTATTTTGGGGGAAAGGCTGTGCTGTACCGGTACCTAGCGCTTTGTCCTATATTTGGCAATCAGAAAGTGTGATACATGCTGCTTTGTTCGTTTTCCTCAGGATTCCTCTTCCTATTCAGGGTCCTTTGTTGCCACATAGAAACTTTAGTATTCTCTCTTCTATTTCTGTGGGAAAGATTGCTGCAACTTTGACTGGGACGACATGGAATGCAGACATTGCTTTTTGCGGTATGGATGCTTAAAGTGTGTTCGTTCTTCCATTCTAAGAACATGGAATAGACTTCCGTTTCCTTGTGTCTTGTGGAATTTCTTTTCCCAAAGCTTTGCTAGATTTCGGTAGACATAGCTTTCTCCTGTTTGGCCAATTGTATTCCTAGATTTTTTTTCTTTTTACTGGCATGCTTTCTTTTTTGCTGTTCCTTTTTTCTATTCTTAGCAACATTTAATTGGTTTGTTTTGGCAGAAGTTTATGGTTGTGCTCACATCTGCTGGCCATGCTGCTGTATTTGCTGAACAAGAGTAGCATGGTATAACGTTGCTTCCCATATGCCTCTACACTGGGTTGCACGCCTGGCCCAGAACGGCTGAATGAGCAGTGAGGAGGCTCACCCCCAGGATTCCATGTGGCCGACCCTGGGTTGCCGACTCAGAATGCAGGCACTTCACGGCTGCCCCACTGGCTGGCCCCTTTCATGTTCCATTGGCAACCTGCAGTTGAGTGGAATGTACTTTAACATGTTACTTCAGCCCAACACTGGCCCTGTGTAGATGAGGCCAGCTTCTTTTTCTGGACCACTGTGATGTTGGATTATTTGTCAGAATCGTGTCTCTTTTCCAACCAGGCTTCGAGGACACAGGGTTTCAGAGCCCGCGTGGAGCAGTCTCAGAACTCACCCTTCCCAGTTAGCCCAGGTTTGACCTTCAATGCAAGTTTTGGGGTTGTGACTTTCTCGGACTTTCAAACGTTCACTCATACCCTAACTAAACACTGAAGTCAATCACTGTGGATTATTGAGGTGTGTTTTCTGTTTGCCTTCCATTTTCTGGGAGCTTGCTTTCTTTTCCATAGTCTAATCGTCATGGTGCTGAGCTATCTCCCTTCGATATGCTTATCAGTGTGTTCTCCTTCATTTCAAGTTAGGAGTTTGGTATGTCTTTAATCACCATAGCTTCTGTAGGCTGATGTGTGAGTGCTTTCGTTACTGTTGGGTGTTGTCTTTGAATTTCCATCAGTCAGTTGAAGGAATCTTTGCCATCCTAGCCTAGATCCATCTGAGCACTGAGTAAACGTGGTCATCTTGGTTGGTTCGATATTGTGAGATCAGAAACCCCATGTTTGAGGTTGTCCTGGAAACCACCTTCCCAGACACAATGGTTCTGAGACAAATTAGATGAATCTGATAGATTCCACTCTCCAGCTGAGAGATTCTTCTGTCTCTTTTCTAGATTTGGAAAGTTCAGAACTTCACACCTGATCCTTGAACGCTCCACTAGATTACGTCTAGATACTGGCTTACTTTATTTCCACAGGTTTTGTTATTTGTTTAATTTACCTCCTCAGCTGTGGCATGTTTATATTCCTTTAAATAGAATGGTAATGTTCTAAGTTTCAGCAAACATCGTTATGTATGGTGTCAAACACCTAATCAATACTCCTTCTACGGCAAGAGATGGGGGAGGGAATCTCATTGATCTCAACTGAGCACTCTAGCCTGGGAGGACAGCCTTCACACAGTAACGAAGCTTTGTGCAAAAGGGTGCTTTTGCGCACTCTTCCTGAGTCCTTCCAAATCAAGAGACATACCCCAAGCATGACAGGGGCCCATTCCTTCCAGGCTTCAAAGAGATGCCTAGTGACACATTACCATGTACCCAGTGGGTGCCTATGACGCCAGAGCTATGGAAAGTGAGACTTCTCTTCACAGAATACTAGGGACCTAGGACCGAGGCCTCTATTCTTCTCTTCAATGTCTTCAAGAGATCATTCTTGACTTTGGATTATGAGTAAGGCAGAAGGCCAACATAGGTCTGATAAGCTCAAGGTCCGGACTCTTGTTTCAAGTCAAGTTTCAAGCTTGAATCAGCATGGCCTCCCCATCGACTTGAGGAGATGGCAATGTTCTCCTCTCAGTGCTTGTCCCTCTGTTATCACTTCTTCCCTATGATTCCTTTCTTATCCATTGAATTAGCGTCTATTGCATCTCTTCAGGTTTCTGTGCCCAGATTCTGTTTGCAAAAGCTGTATCTGGGTATCTGTCACTTGAGTATCCAAGCCTAAGCCAATCCCTGAGCTGGAGACCTGCTGCCATCTTGGGTGACATGTTTACCGTGATGTCATAAACACCCTCAGAATTCTAAGCTGTCCTGAAAACCTCCATGCACACAGTTCTTCACGACCATCTCATACCAGTCTGACTACTTCCCCTTTCCAGGTAGGATAGTTTTCCTTGTTCTGGATTCCGTGTCTGTTTATAACTTTATCCTCGAACTTTGAAAGGTCTACTACAATCCCGCTGGACACCAGTTTCTTTCCTTTCAGATTATCCTGGGTTTTATCTCTTATCTTTTGTGGATGAGTCCAAATGGGTGGACTTTCCCCAGAGAAAGCCCTGGAGTCCCTCTCGAGATTGACTTTCCTGGTCAATCCTCTGATGCGTAATGATCGTGTCATCTCCATTTCCACCTGGCAGGTCACATGTTTTCCTTCCTTCATCACTTGGCGAGGTGTTCCTGATGCGTTCGTAGATTGTAATATTCTCATGGTTCTTACTCTGATGTGTATTCATAACGTCTCTTCACAATTTCGACTTCTTTAGGATGTCTGTCTGCACCATACCGTGAAATCTATATTTGCTAATGCTACTAATCTGTTCTGCACCTGTGATGCTCGCCGATGAAGCCTGTACCACCCAAGTGGAATGTGGGAACTTACCCAGTACACCACAGGGCCGGCACTGAATTGGATTCTTGGACCAACATTTTGTCTGAACTGGGGAAGATGTTGGCCTGCTTTGATTATTTGTAAATGTAATTAGTAGTAACATCATGGACGGTAACCTTTTCCTTTGGATCCTGAGTTTAGCACGGAACATGTTCTCTTGGTAGAGTTGTTCTTCATCTCTTTGCCACTGTCTACCTTTCTGTAGCATTATTAAGCACTTGGAGGTGATTATCAATGCTTGGAAGTTCATCTTCTCTAATCTCTTTCAGCCTCCAAAGCTTTAGGCCATAAACCTGCTTGCCTTTTTGTAGTTTTGATTTTACATGAATTGATTGCCATAACCCTGCATTATAACACCCTATTGTTTTCAGATTTACAACCTTCTAGTTTTAGACTTCTTTGTATGGTACATCATCTTCACCACTGTAAGCCTAATGACATGCCCATACCATACACTGGTGCCTAATCAACTCTTTCTTCCACTGTCTTCTGCCACCGAGTCCCTCTGGGAACCCCCAATCCCTTGTCATGTGCTGCCTGTTTGTTTCTCCTTATTTTACTCTTCTCCTTGTAAGTGAGATCCTACGGTATTTGACTTTCTCCCTGGGGCTTCTTTCAGTTCCCCTCATACCCTAAGGAGTCATTCTGGTGTCACAAATGGCTGGACTGCACCCTTTCTTGCAGCTGAGTGCTATCCCATTGTGCAGCTATAGCCAATCTTCCTTCTGCATTCGTCCCTTGATGGGCCCCAGGGCGATATCCAAGTCCTGGACATCAGGATTAAGGCTGTGGTGAACACAGCGGTGCAGGGATTCCTATGCGTTGGTGTTTCCAAGTTCTTCGGATAAATACGACGCAGAGGAATAGCTAGATCATATGGTAGATGGATTCTGAAATTTCTGCGGAAGTTCCACACCGCTTTGCATAGTTCCTGCACCGGCTTACACTCCCACCAACGGTGCAGGAGGCTTCCCTTCTCTCCACCTACTCTCCGACACTTGTTTCCTATCTTGTTCCTTATGGGCATTCTGACCACAATGTGCTGTTATCTGATTGCCATTTGGATTTGCATTGGCCTTAGACGTAATGATTATGAACATGTGTTCAGACAGCTGTTGGCCATCTTTCTATCTTATTTGGTAAAACTCTGTTTCCATCTTTTGCCCAGGTTTTAATGGGCTTGTTGTTTTTTCTCTTGTGTTGGCATGTGCGGTCGTTGGCTCTTTTGGCTATTCAGTCCTTCTCCGATGTGTGGTTTGAAACATCCACTCGCAGTTGTTGTGCTGTCTTTGCATTGAGTGGATGGTTTCCTCGGCTGGGCAGAAGCTTCTGCGTTGGATGCAATCCCATTTGTTTCTTGTTTCGTGTGTTGCCCTTGCCCAGTCACACATGCTTCTACCAAATAGGTGGCTATGCCACATGGCCATGAGCAAGGTGCCTGGTTTTCTACTAGAAGTTTCACGGTTTCAAGTCTTCCGTTCAATGCTTTAATCCATTTCGAGGTGGTGTGTGAGCCTGATGTAACATCATGGTCTACTCTCATTGCATCACATATGGCTGTGCAGTTTTCCAGCACCTTTTCTTCTTGAGACTCTCCTTTCTCCACTGATCCTCTTGCCTTCCTCGTTGAAAATGGGCTGTCCATATATGTGTGAGTTGACCTCTGGGCTCTCGATTCTTTTCCATTGATCTCTGTGTCTGTTTTTGAGACCAGACTGTGCCGTTTCGGTATGTAGCACTTCGTCCTACATGTTGAAATCAGTAAATGTGACATGTCCTGCTTTGTTCGTTTTCCTCAGGATTCCTTTGGGTATTCAGGGTCCCTTGTTGCTGGATAGAGACTTAAGGATTCTCTCTTATATTTCTGTGGGAAAGATTCTGCAACTTTGACTGGGATTGCATGGAATCCAGAGATTGCTTTATCCGTTATGGAGGTTTCAAGTATTTTAGATCCTACATTCCTATAGCACGGAATACCCTTCCATTTTCTTGTGTCTTCTGGAATTTCTTTCCCCAAAGTTTTGCTAGTTTTCGATTTCCATAGCTTGCACCTGTTTAGCTAAGCTTATTTCTAGAGATCTTATTCTTTTTTTTCCTGAGGTTCGGTTTTTCTGTTCTTTTCAAGTTTTCATTAGTTTTGTTTTGGCTGATGTTTATGGCTGTGCTCAGATCTGCTGTCGATGTTGCTGTATTTGCTGAGTAATACTGACGCTGTCTGACGTTGCTTCCCAGCTGCCTCTACACTACCTCCCATGCCTCCCCGAGAATGGCTGGACCAGCGGTGAGGAGGTTCACCCCCAGGATTCTGCATGGCCACCCCCGGGCTGCCGACCCAGAATGTGCAGACTTCACCACTGCACCATGGGCCGGCACCTTTCATGTTCCATTGGCAACCTGCAGTTGAGTGGAATGGGACTTGAATATGCTACTTGAGCCCAACTCGGGCACTGTGTAGATGAGGCCAGTTTGTTTTTCTTCTCCACTATGATGTCAGAGGATTTGTCAGAATTGTGTCTCTGCTGTCCCTGCAAACTTCATAGACACAGGCTTTCAGAGCCTGATTTTAGCAGTCTCATAACTCACCCTTACCAGTTAGCCTAGGTTTGACCTTCGCTTGGGTTTTTGGGATTGTGACTTACTCCGACTTTCAAACGTTCAGAGTATGTCTAAAACTGACATCTTTCTTTTTCTATTATTCATGTGTGATTTCTGTGCCTTCCATTTTCTGGGACTGTTTTTTATTTTCCGTGGTAGAATCGTTGATATGGGCTCAGCGATCTGAAGCCTCGAATGAAAGATTGCTTGGACTCTCAAGATCCTGCATTGGTGTTCTTTTATTGAGAGAACAGTACACGATAGCATGGGGACAGGACACATTAGCAGTGAAGAGCTACTGCTGCTGCTGCCTGGGGACAGGACCCATGGGTCAGAGCTATTGCTGCTACCCTGACTAGAGGGTTAGGGCTAATTTCATAAGGCATGGGTATATGACTTATTTTTACTCAAAAAAGAAATAATGATGCAAAATGTCTTTAAATGATTTCAGTACAGATTTGGTCTGGACATTGTGTTGTCATATTTTTAGATACGAATCTGGCCATATAGATCAGCATGTAGGTGAGAATGCCCTGGGCTTCTCGCCCTGGGGCAGCCCTAATTCATACCATAAAAAAACCCACTGGGTCATATAGTTTGGCATGTAGTCGAGGTCACCTTCAGCTTCCCTAGCTGGGGCAGCCCTGATCCACATCATAAAACCTCCCTGAACCTATTTGGACTGGAAATCTTTGGGGATATGGATGATGGCCAGTCTTCTGTGACTACTTCTGGCTGTACAGGGTCGTAGAGCTGTCCCTAAATGGGGCCATAGGTACACTTAGGCAGTTTAGTGGACCAGAAGGCTTGCCCCATTGAGTTCAAGCCTGACAAGTTATACAGATCCTCTGGAGATGAGAGAGTCATTGACAAGAGGTGGTCCAGGAAGTGAAACATTTTTGACATGCATAAGACAAGCAATGAAAGAGACAACAAATTATAATAAGAAATACAAGCAGTATGTTTAACCCAATGAATAAGGTTTAGAAGTAGTGCAGAAACCTTGTCCTGACTAGGAGTTCAACCAATCATTTAGATTTAGGGTTGGTCAGACATGGACTTAATTTGATGGCTGGGATACCAAGTCAGAAATATTTTGATGGTAGTCAGGAATATAGACACAACATTCAGTTTTTATAATGGCACAGGTGCCCCCTTGTGCTGCTGTCAAGACATCCAGAGCCATTTGGATTTGGAGGACTGCCTTACACACTTGGGATACTTCTAAATTGAGCAGTGAAATGCTATGTTGTGTATCATTTAATGCCTTCATAGTAAATTTGTCTAGGACTTCCATGTGCAAGACTTGAATATGCTACAAAAGTCGATTCCTAATTGGTGGAAGAAAATTGTGGAAAGATGGTCATACTAGTGGAAGACAGGGCTGGTCAAGTGCTGTTGCAAGTTGGGTAGGTTAGCAGGAGGAGATATAGTAAATGTAGTTCCACCTTGCATCCAGACAAAGCCTAGAGTGCATCGTCCAATCCATGCAGGTGGTAGCCAAGGTCATAAATTGGAGCCACATATCCACTGAGCACCGTTAGGGGCTAACCAACGTATGTTGAGCCATGTATCCCTGTCAGTCTGAAACCAATCAGAATTTTTTTTAAGGCTATGATATGAGAACACATATAACAGGGATTTTTTCCCATAGGTCGAGTGCTATAAGGCCATGTATCACAGGGGCGATATTTTTTCCCCAAAAGAAAGTGGCCTTTTACTGAGTTGCCCACTAGTAGGAGTGAACCAAATATATGCATCCCAAATTTTGTATTGTCCATCCTGTGTGTATTAATAAGTTGGGGACATTACCTTTGGAACTTGTTCTGTATGATCCAAGTGTGACAAGGCAAATCTAGTTAGTATTTGGACAGTAGTATTGAAGGAAAATGTTTGATTGTGGCCAGGGAACTTCCAGGTGTCAGAGGTAGATGGCCACAAGGAGACATTACTATTAATAATACATGAATATTGCGGAAGAAAAGAGCTAGAATCTAATATCCATGAATGCCTACTATAGATTCTGCAGAAACATAATTTTTTCTCTCTTAAATCACTCTCATTTTTACAAAATATAGCCAAATCAGGATTAACGGGTTTACAAATCAAGTGTAGTTTCAATACAACTTGCTCCAATTATTTACATAAGAGCAGAAAGAATAGCAATTGTTCATACAGGCTTTTTTAAATGTGCTTCGCTGGATCTTTTCCTGCGGAACCTCAGATTGAACTGTGAAGGCCTCTAGAGGCCAGAAAAGCCAAGCCAAGGACTTGCCATCAGATTTCGCCTGCAGTACCTACAGATTTGAGTGGTGTTCTCTTTGAGGTCTCCCCAAATATTCGGAGGTTCCTTGCACCTGCCAGATAAGCAAGCTTCCTTACTTACCGGGTAAGATTGCCAAAATCTCAGTAAAAAAGGTACCAGGCCTGTGTTTCCGAGTGGCTGTATTCCAGAAAGTCCAATCTTTGTTCCTGAAACGCTGTCTTGTCATATCGGAGACTGTGTGTTTCAAATATGACATTCCAGTCCAAGCCTTGGTAATATAACCAATGTGTCCTGTTATAAGGAGAACAGATTCTTATGGAACTTATGCAAATATTGCCACGAAATGACCATACCCAGTCACAAAGGGTTTCCAAATTCAGGAGGGATAAGGTAGGCAGAAAAAGATAAATGTTTCAGTTTTGCTCATAAAGGTATAATTTCACCAAACGGCTGTAAGTCAAAGTTAGCATAAGAGAAAAGAGAAAAAGATTTCCTTCATTATGAGAAAACAAAACAACACATCAAAACTCAACAATATTTCAAACGGAAGTCCTAAAAATTTGTAATCGTCCTAATCAGTGCACACAGTCCTGTATAATCAATTCTTGATCTGAATCTTCTGTTAGCAGATCGATGAGCATAGTTTCTGTTAGAATTCTGTCATTTCTTACTCCGTTCAGTTTTACAATCTGAAGGTTTATCAGAAACCTGTCGTTTAGACTCTTTGTGTCAGAATCCTTTCCAGGAATTTCTCGGAAGCTGAAACATATTTGCAAAAGGAAAAAGCATCAGAGTAAAACAACAACTATCTGCAAATGGACAAAGAACTCAAAAGGGCAATTGGCAAAGAAACTTGACTACTTCTGTGACATATAATAGTGCCAGATAATAAGTGAACTTATCACTGATAACCAGGGCAGACCAGAATTTTAGGAATGCTATCTAATTTTGAGACGTCTATATTAATAACATTTACCCATCAAATACCAGCTAAGATAGTCTATTGTCACTTATTTCACAATGTTTCCCCTTTAATTTAACAGACCAAATAAGCCAAATTACTTTAGCATTTTTCTCCTTGTAGGAAGAGAGAGCAAATTTTTTGAGAAGTCTCAGGGACCCTCTGAAAATCCTCAGAGTAATCATTCTTCTGTCTACCAGGTCTAAAGAACGCCTTCATTCATGATTTGAATATTTTTGAGGGAGAAGCTTGTCACAAAATATCAAAAGTTTTTAAAATGTTGTTCAAATAGCAAACAACACTCACTGTGAAACAATGCTCAGGTATCCATTCAAAGTGATAACAGAAAGAGTCAAAAATATTAAGAGTAACCTCAGCCATTATTTTCACAAAACAGATTTGTCACTTAGGTAGACGTACTCAAAGGAACAGCTCTTACATCCTCTTTACCAAGAGCAGATCAAAAGTTCAAGAAAATGTATCCTTTTAGAGAAAACCAAATTTGAATTTCTGCAGCTACTTATGTTTCACATTCAAACTCATTCACTTAATTGAACTTACTTTAGTCTACTTGAGAAGGCATAAAACTCATTTCAGAATTCCTCCTTCACAAACCTTCTACATCTTTCTTTTTCATTTTCAGTACTTGTCCCAAAGTCTTTCTTTTTTCCTTTCTAGTACATCAGGAGCAATTTATCTGTCTTAACCCCTCAAACAAAAATATTTCCATTCTTTATACCTTTTTTACTGAAAACATACATTTTAACTTCCTTGAATACAGAGCTCTTTTGCTTAGTAATTTCCAGTAGCTTTAATTCCATAGGTTAGTTAGAACCTTTAACGCTTAATGGACCTAGTAAACACTAAAAAGGTAAACGATTATGAAATGTCTTTTATATCAGCATTCTAAACACTTCACAACTTAAGAAACATGCCACTTCGCAATAAAACACAAGGCATGCTTTTTGATACACCCAAACGCTTTTAGCCTCTTCAATAAGAAGCCAAAAGTAGATAACATAGATATGTTGAACAATAATGTGTGAGTGTTCCATTCTATCCAAAAGTGGCCCGCATATTCATCTTTTTATCATTTAACTTAACTTGGCAAAACTCAAGATTGTTACCAAAAAGGATTTCGAAGCTGTTTTTTTTCCCCAAGTATATAGACCATAAAACTTATTGTACTCACTTTTATGAGTTTTATGTATTTAAACCATTTGTTTCCAACAATTATATTCAGATTACTAGGGAAACCTCATGAGGCATTAGACAAAACTGGTCATCATTTAAAGCTATTATTTTGCTGACAAATTTAACAGACAACGTGAACTTATATGACTAGTAAACCGAGTCTGAATGCCTGCATCCTATGCAAATACTGACAACTCTGACAAGAAGACAATTTTCAATGAAACCAATAAACTTAAAGAAGCTTTCATTTATCAAAGGTTAATTCACGTCACGTTAACTTTGAAAGCCACTCTGTTAATTTGGACTACATTTAGAATTTAAGAAAGCACTTACTTTAAGCCAACTAAACAGAGATCTTAATTTTGGCCAGACCATCCAGGGGTTAAAATATCACACGTATAATGTACACATAGACACATATACACAGAGACTGTACAACTATTGTTTTAAAAACTACTGCCATGAATCAGGTACAATAATATAAATCTCACCAGTTACAAATCAACACTTTGTTTTGAGCCTTTTTACTAATACTTATGGAGAAGACCCTCAAGATGCTAGACTTTTTGCAAGGGCACACTTTTGGCCATTTATCCTTTCCCCTCCTTTTTTTTTTCAGTCTTAAGAATGAGTGATATGCTAGATAGTAGTTCCTGGAGAGGCGGGAAGATAATCCTTTTCATGGTAAAGGAACAAGGTGGAATCTGAACTGCCTCTAGAACTGTATTTCCAGTCTTGCAAGGATTTTCTAAGGATGGTTGCTCTTGATTTCTCAGAAACTGGACTGTAACTTGAAGGACGTTCTAGGTTGATCTACCTGTCCAACTGCACCAGAAAGGCAGAGAGAAACATCGCACATTTTCTACCAGCTGGAGTTTCTGGGGCATAACCCATACAACTGAAAGTGTTTCTAATTAGTTAGAATGACCCTGAGTGATGAGTCTTAAGGGATGCTTATCTCATTCCCCACAGCAGTAAAGCCAGTGTCCAACTGACAGTGAAGTGGAGAAGGGTGGAGTGCATGCAAAGGGCTTGAACTGGCTGGAGGCCGGGGCTCCCAGTACTCGGGTTGAGAATGAAGTTCCTTGCAAAAGGTTTTCAAGGTTTTCTATTTTACAGAAGTTCCAGGTTCTGGTCAAGTCCAGCCTGAACTTAACCAAGACTTGGTGACAACAGAGGACATGATGAGCAAAACAAAGAAAGGAAATGAAGACATCAGACTTCACCCTCATGGCCGCTCAAAGAGGGTTATCAAGAGAAGACTCACTCAACAGTTCCCATGCTGGGGCGCACTACTGTAGCATGGCAGTTCACAGAATAAATCCCAGGTCTGCTACCCTCATAGCCAACTCAGTAGGTGACTAAAACACTCAATGTGTCACCCCCCAACAGAGAGCACCCTACTTGGGCTTTCCGGGGTGATCAGGCCCAGAAATGCCAAGTTTGGGGTCCCAGGGGTGGAAGCCATGACTGTTGACAGATTTCTTTGCTTCCCTGTTGCAAAGCTCCAAAGGAGACGCAAAACGCCATTTCAACTCTAAGAAAGATGAAAGAGACAGGTCCATTAGCTTGAAAATCCCCCCGGAACCTGGGGCAGCATCCTACCTGTCAATCCTACTGTGAGGATCCTATAACAAGGGGTGATGGGGGTGTCCCCCAGCATTGCATCCATTGCATATCATCACTGGTATGCCTGGAAGTTACAGGTGCCTGGTGAACATCTTTCCTATTCTGCCTGGCAGTAATATGTGCCTGGTGAATGGTCCCCAATAGAAAGGGAGAAGTTCAAGAGAGAACAGGATGGAGAAAATTAGTGAGGCATTTTCCGCTGCTCTGGGGCGCATTCTACCCAATTTCGTGTTGGAGGCATTCTCCGAGAAGGGCTTCCCATACGCAACCACTGGTTAGACTTTGGTACTTTACTTGAACTGGAGTCCCAATTGGGACATTCACACAGTTCAGAGCATGGTCAGGAGCCATGGGAGGTATCCTAATCCAACCTTAGGAAAAGAAACCTTACAGGGGAGTCTTGCAGATTGCTGACCATCCTAATGACTTAAGTGGCCGACCCGTGCCCACCTAAAATTTGTTTATTAGAGATAGGGTCAGGAAGGAATGGAGTAATTCACTCTACATCGCCCTTAGGCTTAAGGTACTGATTCTCTTCAAGCTGAATGCCATGATTTGCCCCATAGAGTAGCCATGGGCAGCAAACGTGGATTCTTACAGCTATCCAAGACAGTTCCTGATGGAGAAGTGAATTGTGATTCATCCTCGAAACAGAGAGAGGCACAAGGAAGAAAAGGGCACTTACCAGAAGTTGAGCTCAGAAACCGAAGAAGCAAGTTCCCGGTAGGGGGGCCACAATATATGATGGTGGGTCAGCGAGCTGATGAGTCGGAAGAAAGATTTCTTGGTCTCTCAAGGCCTGGCAGAGATGCTCTTTTATTTAGAGAATGGTACAGGATAACATAGGGACAGGACCCATGGGGAGTAAAGAGTTGCTTCATGGGGACAGGAACTATGGGTAGTGAAGAGCTGCAGGCATGGGAACTGGACGCACGGGCAGTGACTAGCCGCTGCTGCTGCATGGGGAAAGGAGCCATGGGCAGTCAGATGTCCTGCTGCTGCCCTGAGTTGAGGGTAAGGGCAAATTTTATAAGGCATGGGTACGTGACATTTTTACTGGAAAAAGAAAAGATGATGTAAAAAGCCATTAAATGACTTCAGTACAGATGGAGTCTGGTTATTGTGTGGTCGTATAACATTAGATACGAATTTGGCCATATAGATAGGCATGTAGGTGAGCATCGCCTGGGCTTCTCTCACTGGGGCACCTTTAATTCATACCAAAAAAAATTCACCGGGTCGTATGCTTTGACATGTAGGCCAGGTAACCTTGGGCTTTTCGAGCTGGGGCAGCCTTAATCCACATCAATCGTCATTGTCTTTCTCAGCTATCTCCCATAGATACGCTTATCAGTCCATTCTCCTTCATTCCAAGTTATGAATTTTGTTTCTTTAATCACCATATGTTCTCTAGGCTGATGCGTGAGTGTTTTCATGATTGTTGGGCATTGCCTTTGAATTTCCATCTTTCACTTGAAGGAATCTTTGCTATCCTAGCCTAGGTCCAACTGAGCACTGAGAACACGAGGTGATCTTGGTTGGTTTGACATTTTGAGATCAGAAACTCCAAATTCTAGGTTGTCCAGGCAACCACCTTATGGACATAATGTTTCTGAGACAAATTAGGGAAATCTGATGAATTCCTGTCTCCAGGTAAGATATTTTTATGTCTCTTTTCTAAATTTGGGAAGGCTGGAACTTGACCCTGGATGAATGGTCCTCCTAGTAGATTACATCTAGATACTGCTTTACTTTATTTCTGTAGGGTTTGTAAGTTGTTTGATTTACACCCTAAGCTCTGGCATATTTATTTTTCATTAAATATAAGTGTAATGTTCTAATTTTCAGCCAACTTCCTCACATATGCTGTCAAAACACATAGTCAATAATATTCTACGGCCAGAGATGGGAGAGAATTTCACTGGTGCCAAACTGAGCATTCTAGCTTTGGATGTCAGCCTTCACTTTGGATTGGTGATTCCCAGAGGGAATGAAAAAATCCAAAAAGTCATGCTGATTTCGGGCGCAAAGGATTTGAGGCTGAAAGAGATTAGAGAAGAGGAACTTCCAAGGACTGTGAATCTCCTCGAAATGCTTAATGATGCTACAGAAAGTAGACCATTGCAAATAGATTATGGGGAATACTATGAAGAGAATGTGTTCCGTGCTAAACAGATGAACCAAGGGAAAATGTTACCGTCTATGATGTTACGAGTAATTACATTCACGAATAATCACAGCAGGCCATCTTCTTCCCAGTTCAGGAAAAATATTGGTCCACAAGTAAAATTCAGGGCCAGCCATGTGTTCAGGAGTGTAAGTGCCCACATTCCTATTGGGTGGCCTGGGATTCATGGATTCGCATCACTGGTGCTGATCAGATTAGTAACATTGGGAAAGATAGATTTCATGGTATGGTGTGTACAGAGATCACAAGGAAGTCGAAATTGTGAGCATACGTTAGAGATAGGCAATAGGAAAAAAACATGAAAATATTGCAATCTATGACACATCTGGTACACTTCCCTAAATACAGACTGAAGGAAGTGATGTGACCTGCATAGGTAGAATTGGCGGACTGCATGAGATGACACGATCATTGCACATCAGAGGCTTGAGTGGGCAACTTCAACTTTGGATGGACTCCAGGACTTTCACTGGGGAAAGTCTACACATTCGGCCATATTCACAAAATGTAACAGATAAAAACCAGGATAAACTTAAAGTAAAGAAACCATGTCTAGAGAGAATGTAGTAGACATTTAAAAGTTCAAGGATAAAGTTAGAAACCCACAAGAAATCCAGGAAATGGAAAACTATTCAAGCTGGAAAGGGAGAGTAGTCATGTGCATAGAAGATGCTGGGACAACATAGAAGTTTGAGGGAGTTTATGACATCACAGTGAACATGTCACCCAAGATGGCCTCATGGTTATAGTCTGAGGATTGTCCTAGGCTACGATACTCAAGTTAGAGATACCCAGAAGAGAATATAAAAACAGAAACCAGGCACTGAAACTTGAAGAGAGAGAATACACGCTGATTAAAGGGGTAAGAAAGAAGTCATTGTGAGGAAGCAATAATAGGGGGACAAGCGCTGAGTGGAGAACATTGTAATCAACTCAAGTATATGGGGAGGCCATGCTGATGCAAGCTTGAAACTCGATTTGAAACCAGAGGCTGGACTTGGGGCTTATCAGACCTACATTGTCCTTCTGCCTTAATCATAATCCAAAATTAAGAATGATCTCCTGAAGACACTGTAGACAATGATTGATGCTTCCTTTCCTATGCCCCTAGCATTCATTGAAGAGAAGTCTCACTTTCCATGGCTCTGGCATTACAGAGGCCCATTCGGTACATGCTATGTGTCACAAGATATCTCTTTGAACTCTTGAAGGAATGGACCCCCGTCATGCTTCGTGTATGTCCCATTGTTTGACAGGGCTCCAGAATTGTGCTGAGAAGCACCCTATTCCAGATGGCTTCATTGCTTTGTGAGGGCTGCCCTACCAGGCTAGTATGCTTGGCTTGGCTTCAATGAAATTCTCTCCCCGTATCTCTTGAAGTAGAATGATTATTAATATCGTGTATTGACAGCATATGTAAGGAGGTTGGCTCGAAATTAGAACATTACAGTTATGTTTATAGAAAAATAAACATGCCAGAGCTGAGGATGTAAATCGAACAAGTAAAACACTCTATAGAAATATAGTAAGCCAGTATCTAGACGTAATCTAGTGGAACACTCAAGGATCGGGAGTAAAGTTCGAAACTTCCCAAATCCAGAAATGAGACAGAAAAGTATCTTACCTGGAGCGGAGTTCATCAGATTTCTTGAATATGTCTCGGAAACATAATGTCCATGAAGGCGGTTGCCAGCACAACCTCGAATCTGGAGTTTCTGATCTCAGAATGTCAAAGCAACCAAGAAGACCACGTGTTCTCAGGGCTCAGTGTCACCTCGGCAAGGATAGCAGTTTCCTACAGGTGACCGATGGAAATTCCAAGACAACACACAACAATCACGAAAAGACTCAGACCTCGGCATACAGAACATATGGTGATTACAGAAATATAAAAGTCATAGCTTGCAATGAAGGAGAACGGACTGATAAGCATAGCGAAGAGAGATAGGTCAGAAAGACCATAACGATTAGACTTGGGAAAAGAGAAAAAAATCCCTGAAAATGGAAGGCCAATAGAAATCACATCTGAATAATCCACAGTGAAAGACTTCAGTCATTAGACAGACTCTGACTGGACGTTTGAAAGTCCGAGAAAGTCACAACGCCAAAAACTGCAGCGAAGGTCAAACCTGGACTAACTGGGAAGGGTGAGTTATGGGACTGCTCCACGCGGGCTCTGAAAGCCTGCATCCACGAAGCTAGACTGGACAGCAGACACACGATTCTGACAAATCCTCCGACATCACAGAGGGCCAGAAAAAGAAGCTGGCCTCATCTACACAGGACCAGAGGTGTGCTCAAGTAGCATATTCAAGTCACGTCCCACTCAACTGCAGGTTGCCAATGGAACACGAAAGGGGCCGGCCAGTGGGGAAGTGGTGAAGTACGCACATTCTGGTTCGGGAGCCCAGCTTCAGCCACATGGAATCCTGCAGGTGAGCATCCTCACGGCTCGTCCAGCCATTCTGGGGCAGATGTGTGAGGTAGTGTGGAGGTAGACGGGAAGCGACATTAGACTTCTCCACTCTTCCACAGCAAATAGAGCAGCATGGTCCGCAGATATGAGCGCAGCCATAAACTTCTGCCAAAACAAAGCCAATCGAAAGTTGCAAAGAATTGAAAAATTGAACCTCACAAAAGAAAGCATGCCAGTAAGAAGTAAAAGATATCTAGCAATAACCTTGCCCAAACAGGAGAAAGCTATGGAAACCGAAATCCAGCAAAGATTCTGGGGAAGAAACTCCAGAAGACACAAGGAGACGGAAGGCTATTCCGTGTTCTTCGAATGGAAGAACTAACACACTTGAAGCGTCCATACCACATAAAGCCATCTCTGGATTCCATGCAGTCCCAGTCAAAGTCACAGCACTATTTCCCACAGAAATGGAAGAGAGAATCCTAGAGTTTCTATCCAGCAACAAAGGACACTGAATAGCCAAAGGAATACTGAGGGAAACGGACAAAGCAGCAGGCACCGCACTTATTGATTTTCAGATATAGGACGATGTGCTAGGTACGGAAACAGCACAGCCTGGCGCCCAAAAGAGGCACACAGACCCATGGAACAGAATCGACAGCCCAGAGGTCAACTGACACACATATGGACAGCCCATTTTCGACCAGGGAGCCAAGAGGAGACAGCAGAGAAAGGAGAGTCTCGACAAGAAATGGTGCTGGGAAGACAGCACAGCCACATGGAACACAGTGAGTGCAGACCGTGATGTTACACCAGGGACACACACCACCTCGAAATGGATTAAAGCCTTAAACAGAAGACTTGAAAACGTGCAGCTTCTAGGAGAAAACGCAGGCAGCTTGCTCTTTGCCATCTGGCTTAGCCACCTGTTTGGAAGAAGCATGTGTGACCGGGCAAGGGAAACAAAGGAAACAAGAAACAAGCGGGACTCCATCCAATGCAAAAGCTTCTGCCCAGACAAAGACACCATCGACTGACTGCAAAGACTGTGCAACAACTGACAGCAGATGTTTGCAAACCGCACATCAGAGAAGGGGTGAACAGCCATAAGATCCAATGAACTCATACGTCTTCACAGGAAAAAAAACAGCGAGCCAAATAAAACCAGGGCAAAAGATGGAAACAGACAGCTCTCCCAGGAAGATAGAAAGATGGACAACAGGCTGTATGAAAACATGCTCGTCATCGTTAAGTCTCTGCTCAAAGCAAATACGAACGGCACTGAGATAGCAGCTCACAGTGGTCAGAATGGCTATAAGGATGAAGACAGGAACCAACAAGTTTCAGAGAGGAGGTGGAGAGAAGGGAAGCCTCCTGCACTGCTGGTGGGAGTGTAAACTGGTGCAGCCACTACGCGAAGTGGTGTGGAATTGCCTCAGAATTTTCAGAATCCATCTACCACATGATCCAGGTATTCCTCTGTGGCGTATATATCCAAAGATCTTGGAAATACTAATGCACAGAGATCTGTGCATCGCTGTATTCCCCACAGCCTTACTCCTGATATGCAACATTTGGAAGCCTCCCTGATGCCCATCAAGGGACAAATGGAGAAGGAAGATGGGCTATAGCCACACAATGGCATAGCACTCAGCTGTAGGGACACATGCAGTGCAGCCATTTGTGACCACCTGAATGGCTCCTGAGGGTATCAGGGGAACTGAAACAAGCACTGGGGTAAGGTCAAATACCACAGGATCTCACGTACAAGGAGAAGAGGAAAAATGGACCAACAAACAGGTAGCAGGTGACATAGGATTGGGAGTTCCCAGAGGGAAAGGGGTCGGGGGACGGAGGGACAGAGTTGATTAGGCACAAGTGTGTAGTGAGGGCCTGTAATTAGGCTTACGCTGGTGAAGATGATTTAGCCTACACAGAAGTCGAAATCTATGAGCATGTAGATTTGAAAGCTATAGGATGTTAGAATGCAGGGTTACGGAAATCAATTCACATAAAATCAAAACTCCAAAAAGGGGTGCAGATTTACGGCCTAAAGCTTTGGAGGCTGAAAGACATTAGAGAAGATGAAGATCCAAGGATTAGCATTCGCCTCCAAATGCTTAATGATGATACAGAAAGGTAGACCTTTGCAAAGAGATGAAGAGGAATACCACCAAGAGAACATGGTCTGAGCCAAATCATGAATCAACGGAAAATGTTACCGACCCTGATCTTACTACTGCTTCCCTTCACGAATGATCGAAGCAGGCCAACATCTTCCCAAATTCAGGTCAAAGGTTGGTCCAAAAGCCCAATTTGGGGCTGGGCTGTGGTGTAGCAGGTAAGTGCCCACATACGCTTGGGCGGCCAGGACTTCACCGGCTAGCATCACGCTTGGGGATCAGATTACTAGCATTAGGAAATACAGATTTCAAGGTCTGGTGGTCACAGAGATCATAAAGAAGTAGAAATGGTGAGGAGACCTTATCAGTATGCACCAGAAAAAGATCCACGAGAATATTACAATCTATGAACGCATAAAGAACACTTCCCCAAATGATGAAGGGAGGAAAACATGAGACCTGCCAAGGTGGAATTGTCAGACTGCTAGGAGATCACACGATCAGGGTGCATCAGGGGAATGCCTGGGCAACTTCAACATGAGAGGGCCTCCCAGACGTTCTCTGGGGAAAGTCCACCCATTTGGCCATATCCACAAAAGATAAGAGATAAAACCCGGGATAAGCTTAAAGGAAAGAAACCGGTGTCTAGAGGGAACGTAGTAGACCCTTCAAGTCCTTGGAGAAAGTTAGAAACCAACAAGAAATCCAGAGCAAGGAAAACTATCCTACCTGGAAAGGGGGACTAGTCAGATTGGGATGAGACGGCTCTGAAACACTGTGTGCATTGAGGTTGTCAGGACAACTTAGAATCTGAGGGTGTTTATGACATCACGGTGAACATGTCACCCAAGATGGCCGCATGTTTACAGTCCGAGGATTGGCCTAGTCTAGGACACTCAAGTGAGAGATACCCAGAAACAGCTTTTCCAAACAAAAACTTGAAAGGATCAAACAGACTCTGATTCAAGGGAGAAGAAAGGAATCATTGGGAACAAGCGATAATAGATGGACAAGCACTGAGAGGAGAACATTGTCACCTACTCAAGTAGATGGTGAGGTCGTGCAGATTCAATCTTGGAACTTGATTTGAAACAAGAGGCCAGACTTGGGGCTTATCAGACCTTCATTGTCCTTCTGCCTTACTCATAATCCAAAGTACAGAAAGATCCCTTGGGGACGTTGAAGAGAAGAATCGAGGACTCCTTTCGTAGGCCCCTAACATCCTTTGAAGAGAACTCTACCTTTGCATAGCTCTGGCCTCACGGTGGCCCACTGTCTACATGCTAAGTTTTCCCAAGAGATCTCTTTGAAGCCTTGAAGGCATGGACACCTGTCATGCTTGGGGTATGTAGCTTGGTTTGGAAGGGCTCTAGAAGTGTGCTGAAAAGCACCCTTTTCCAGAGGGCTTCATTCCTGTGTGAAGGCTGCCCTCCCAGGCTACAGTGCTCAGTTGGGCTCCAATGAAATTAACTCCCCCATCTCTTGCCGTAGAAGGAGTACTGATTCTGTGTTTTGACACCATATGGAAGGAGGTTGACTGAAAACTAGAACATTACCATGATATTTAAAGAAAAATACACACGCCAGAGCTGAGGATGTCAATCAAACAGTAACAGACTCTGTAGAAATAAAGTAAGCCAGTATCTAGATGTAATCTAGGGGAGCGTTCAAGGTTCAGGGCTGAACGTTGAAACTTCCCAAATCCAGGGGATGAGACGGAAGGATTTCTCACCTGGAGAGAGGAATTCATCAGACTCATCGAATTTGTCTCAGAACCATTGTGTCCGTGAAGGTGGTTGCCAGGACAACGTCTAACCTGGAGTTTCTCATCTCACAATGTCAAATGAACCAAGATGGACACGTGTCCTAGGTTCTCAGTTGGACGTAAGCTAGGATAGCAAAGATTCCTTCAACTGACAGATGGAAATTCAAAGACAACATCCCACAATCACCAAAGCACCCACACGTCGGCCTACAGAACATATGGTGATTAAAAAAATACAGAATTCCTAACCTAGAATGAAGGAGAACCCACTGATAAGTATATCGAAGGGAGAGAGATCAGAAAGACCACTACGATTAGTCTAAGGAAAGAAAACAAGCTCCCAGAAAATGGAAGGCAAACAGAAATCACACCTGAATACTCCACAGTGAATGAAGTCAGTGTTTACAAAGAGTCTGCTTGAACGTTTGAAAGTCCGAGAAAGTCACAACCCCAAAATTTGCAGTGACTGTCAAACCTGGGCTAACTGGGAAGGGTGAGTTCTCAGACTGCTCCAAGCTGGCTCTGAAACCCTGTTTCCATGATGCTTGCTGGGACAGCAGAGACCCAATTCTGACAAATCCCAGTGGCCGGAAAAACCACCTGGCCTCGTCTACACTGGACCAGATTTGGGCTCAAGTAGCATATTCAAGTCCCATTCCACTCAACTGCAGGTTGCCAATGGAACACGAAAGGGGCCGGCCAGTGTTGCATAGGTGACGTCCGCGTGTTCTGTGTCGGCAGCGTGTGGTTGGCTGCATGGAATTCTGGGGGTGAGCCTCCTCACCGCTCGTGCAGCCTTTCTGGGGCAGGCGTCCGAGGTAGTGTAGAGGCAGATGGGAAGCGACGTTAGACAGGGCCAGTCTTCCTCAGCAAATACGGCAGCATTGCCAGCAGATATGAGCACAGCAATAAACCTCTGCCTAAACAAAACCAATTAAAATTTGCAAATGATAGAAAAACTGAACCTCAAAAAAAAATAAAAGAATGCTTTAGAAGATTCAGGTATCTAGGAATAACCTGAGCCAAACAGGTGAAAGCTATGTAAACTGAGAAATAGCAAACCTTTGGGAAAGAAATTCCAGAGGACACAGGGAAATGGAAGGGAATTCAGTGCTCTTGGAATGGAAGAAAACGAAGAAAGCATGAGGTATCATCACAATGATTCCTTTCTCATGCCTTGGATCAGCGTCTCTTTGGTCTCTTCAAGTTTCTGTGCCCGGTTTCTGTTTGGAAAAGCTGTTTCTGGGTATCTCTCACTTGATTCTGCTAGCCTATGCCAATCCTTGGACTGTAAACATGTGGCCATCTTGGGGGACATGTTCACCGTGATATCATAAACACCCTCAGAATTCTAAGTTGTACTGACAACCTCCATGCACTCAGTGTTTCCGAGCCATCTCATACCAGTCTGACTACTCCTGTTTTCCAAGTATGATAGTTTTCCCAGTTCTGGATTTCTTGTCGGTTTCTAACTTTCTCCTCGAACTTTGAAAGGTCTACAACATTCCCTCTAGACACGGGTTTCTTTCCATGAAGATTATCCCCGGTTTTCTCTCTTATCTTTTGTGGATGTGGCCAAACGGGTGGACCTTCCCCAGAGAAATTCCTGGAGCTCCTCCCAAGTTGAATTTGCCCAGGCAATTCTCTGATGCGCAATCAGCGTGTCATCTCCTAGGAATCTGACAATTCCACCTGGGCAGGTCACATGTTTTCCTTCCTTCATCATTTGGGAAATTGTACCTTATGCATTCATAGGTTGTAATATTCTCAGCGTTCATTTTCTGGTGTGTATTGAAAATGCCTCCTCAGAATTTCTACTTCTTTATGATCTCTGTGCCCACCATACTGTGAAATCTGTATTTCCTAATGCTAGCAATCTGATCTGCAACCCTGACGATAGCAGGTGAAGCCCGGGCCGCCCAATCAGAACTTGGGCACTTACCTGCTACACCACAGGGCCGACCCTGAATTGGGCTTTTGGACAAACCTTTGGCCTGATCTTGGGAAGATGTTGGCCTGCTTCGATCATTCGTGAAGGCAGTTAGTAACATCATGGACGGTAGCATTTTCCGCTGGTTCATGAGTTTAGCATGGAACACGTTCTCTTGGTACTGTTCCTCTTCATCTCCTTGCAATGGTCTACCTTTCTGTAGCGTCATTAAGCATTTTGAGGTGATTACCAATCCTTCGAAGTTCATCTTCTCTAATTTCCTACAGACTCCAAAGCTTTAAGCCGTGAACCTTAACGTCTTTTGGGAGTTTTGATTTTACGTGAATTGTTTGCCATAACCCAGCATTATAACATCCTATACCTTTCAGATCTACATCCTCATAGATTTAGACTTCTGTGTACGTTACATCATCTTCACCACCGTAAGCCTAATTACAGGCCCTCACCACACACTTGTGTGAAATCAACTATTTCTCCCTCTGGGCCCCGCCACCTTTCCCTTTGGGAACCAGAAATCCCATGCCACCTGCTACCTGTTTCTTGGTCCTTTTTTTCCTCTTCTCCTTGTAAGTGAGACCCTATGGTATTTGACCTTCCCTCTGGGGCTTGTTTCCATTCCCCTAAAACCCTCAGGAGCCATTCTGTTGGTCACAAATGGCTGGAATGCTTCTGTTCCTGCAGCTGAGTGCTATGCCGTTGTGTGTCTATAGCCCATCTTTCTTGTCCCTTGATGGGCACCAGGGAGGCTTCCCTGTCTTCAATATCGGGAGTAAGGCTTTGGTGAGCACAGCGGTGCACGGATCTCTGTGCATTAGCGTTTGCAAGTTCTTTGGATATATATGCCCCAGAGGAGTACCTGGATCATGTGGTAGATGGATTCTGAAAATTCTGAGGCGATTCCACACCACTTCGCGTAGTGGCTGCACCGTTTTACACTCCCACAAGCAGTGCAGGAGGCTTCCCTTCTCTCCACCTCCTCTCTGAAACTTGTTGGTTCCTGTCTTCATCCTTATAGAGATTCGGACCACTGTGAGCTGCTATCTCAGTGCCGTGCGTATTTGCATTGAGCAGAGACTTAATGATGATGAGCATGTTTTCATACAGCCTGTTGTCCATCTTTCTATCTTCCTGGGAGAGCTGTCTGTTTCCATCTTTTGCCCAGGATTTATTTGGCTCTTTGATTTTTCTCCTGTGGAGACGTATGACTACATTGCATCTTTGGCTATTCACCCCTTCTCCGATGTGTGGTTTGCAAACCTGCTGTCGCAGTTGTTGTGACGTCTTTGCACTGAGTCGATGGTGTCATTGGCTGGGAAGAAGCTTCTGTGTTGGATGCAGTCCCGCTTGTTTCTTGTTTCCTTTGTTGCCCTTGCCCAGTCACACATGCTTCTTCCAAATAGGCGGCCAAGCCAGAAGGCAAAGAGCAAGCTGCCTGCGTTTTCTCCTCGAAATGTCACGGTTTCAAGTCTTCCATTCAAGGCTTTAATCCATTTCGAGGTGGTGTGTGTGCCTGGTGTAACATCACGGTCTACTCTCATTGTGTTACATCTGGCTGTGCAGTCTTTCCAGCACCATTTCCTGTCTAGAGTCTCTTTTCTCCGCTTTCTCCTCTTGGCTCCCTGGTCGAAAATGGGCTGTCCATAGATGTGTGAGTTGATTTCTGGGCTCTCGATTCTGTTCCATGCATCTGTGTGCCTCCTTTGCTGGCCAGGCTGTGCTGTTTTAGTACCTAGCTCTTCGTCCTATATATGGAAGTAAGAAAGTGTGATAATTGCTGCTTTGTTCATTTCCCCCAGGATTCCTTTTGCTATTCAGGGTGCTTTGTTGCTGGATAGAAACTTTAGGATTCTCTCTTCTATTTCTGTGGGAAATAGTGCTGCAACTTTGACTGGGACTGCATGGAATCCAGACATTGCTTTGTCGACAAAAATAATCCATAACCAATCTGTAAATGAAAATTTGGGGGAGTTTATTCTGAGCTTCAATCTGAGGATTATAACCCAGGGCCTTTCTACCCAAAGGAAGAAAGAGCATCAGAGAAGTGGGGTGCACAGACTGGTTGTATTCCCCTCATAGAGGATGTTTCACATAGGATTGAAATGTCCCATTTACAATAGTCGCAAGACTGCTCTGTTGGCACAGCGATTGATGGAAATAGCAGGTAGGTCTTCTGTCTCAGTGAACACCGTAGGGTGGCAGTCTGTTGTCTATAGCTGACTGGTCACAGGTGAGCTGGGTTGTCAAAGGTGAGTGCAGCAATGAGTTCCTAGCCCAGGGAGAAATGCTTATCCCTAAAGAAATGCTAATGTGGGGGAAAGTTGCACCTTTATCTCAAGGGCCATAGGAAATATCTAAGCAGATATGCAATGCGTGCTAAATAGCCATAGTCAGGCCCTTTTGGAAAAAACAAAATCAGGCCGAATTATGTCTATACCAAATGGCTTCCTCATATAGTCCAATATATCCAATTGCTTCCCATTTTTACTTGAGCTTTATGCCGTATGGACGTTTCAAGTGTGTCCCTTATTGCATTCGAAGTGCCCGGAATAGCCTTGCGTTTCCTTGTGTCTTGTGGAATTTCTTTCCCCAAAACTTTGCTAGTTTTTGGTTTCCATCACTTTCTCCTGTTTGTCCAAGGTTATTCACAGGTATCATTTTCTTCTCACTGGCATAGGTGTTTTTTGAGGTTCAGCTTTTCTATCCTTTGCAACTTTTAATCGGTTTTGTTTGGCAGAAGTTTATGGCTGTGCTCAAATCTGCTGGCCGTGATGCTCTCTTTGCCGAGGAAGAGTGGCGCTGTCTAACATCACTTCCCATCTGCCTCTACACTAGCTCCCACGCCTGACCCAGAATGGCTGGACGAGCGTTGAGGAGGCTCACACCCAGGATTCCACGCGGCCGACCCTGGCCTGCCGACCCAGAACACGGGGACTTCACCGCTGGCCCACTGGCTGGACCCTTTCGTGCTGCATTGGCAACCTGCAGTTGAGTGGAATGTGACTTGAATATGCTACTTGAACCCAACTCTGGCCCTGTGTAGATGAGGCCAGGTTGTTTCTGTGGCCCACTGTGATGTCGGAGGATTTTTCAGAATCGTGTCTCTGCTATCCAGTCTAGCTTGGTGGACACAGGGTTTCAGAGCATGCGTGGAGCAGTCTCATAACTCACCCTTCCCAGTTAGGCCAGGTTAGACCTTCCCTGCAGTTTTGGGGTTGTGACTTTCCCGGACTTTCAATCGTTCAAGCAGAGTCTGTCTAAAGACTGACATCTTTCACTGTGGATTATTGAGGTGTGATTTCTGTTGGCCTTCCATTTTATGGGACCCTGTTTGCTTTTCCATGTTCTAATCGTCATGTTCTTTATGAGCTTGTCCTTTGACATGCTTATCAGTGCGTTCTCCTCTACTCCATTTTAGGAATTTTGCATTTCTTTAATCACCATATGTTCTGTAGGCCAAGGTGTGAGTCCTTTCGTGATTGTTAGGTGTTGTCCTGGAATTTTCATCGTTCACTTGAGGGAATCTTTGCTATCCCAGCCTAGATCCAACTGAGCACTGACTACACGTGGTCATCTTGGTTCGTTTGACATTGTGAGATGATAAACTCCAGGTTCGAGGTTATCGTGGCAACCACTTTCATGGGCCCAATGGTTCCGACACAAATTAGATGAATCTGATGAATTCCTCTCTGCAGGTGAGAAACCTTCTGTCCCTTTTCTGGATTTGGGAAGTTTCGAGCTTGACCACTGATCCTTGAACTTTCCACTAGATTACATCTAGATACTGGCTTACTTTATTTCTACAGGGTTTGTTATTTGTTTGATTTACATCCTCAGCTGTGGCACGTTTATTTTTCTTTAAGTATAATGGTAATGTTCTAATTTTCTGCCATCCTTTCTATGTGTGGTTTCAAAACACATAATCAGTACTCCTTCTACGGTAAGAGATATGGGGAGAGAATCTCACTGATCCCACTGAGCCCTGTAACCTGGGAGGCCAGCCTTCACATAGGATGGAAGCCCTCTGCAAAAGGGTACTTTTCAGCACACTTCTAGAGCCCTTCCAAACCAAGAGACATACCCAAGCATGGCAGGGGTCCATTCCTTCAGGGCATCAATGAGCTCTCTTGTGAAATATTGGCATATACCCAGTGGGCCCCCGTGACTTGAGAGCTGTGGAAAGTGAGAATTCTCTTCAAGAATGCTAGGGGCCTAGGAAAGGAGGCCTCGATTCTTCTCTTCAATGTCCTCAATTGATCACTCTTGACTTTGTATTATGGGTAAGGCAGAAGGACAACGTAGGTCTGATAAGCCCCGGGTCCGGCCTCGTTTTTCAGAACACATTTCCAGCTTGAATCAGCATGGCCTCCCTAGACTTCCGTAGATGACAATGTTGTCCTCTGAGTACCTGACCCTCTATTGTCTCTTCTTCCCAATGATTCCTTTCTCATCCCTTGAATTAGCGTCTCTTTGATGTCTTCAAGTTTCTGTGCCCGGTTTGTGTTTGGAAAAGCTGTTTCTGTGTACCACTCACCTGAATATCCTAGCCCAGGTCAATCCTAGAGCTGGAAACCTATGGCCAACTTTGGTGACGTGGTCACCGTGATGTCATAAACACGCTCAGAATTCTAAGTTGTCCTGAAAACCTCCATGCACACAGTGTTTCAGAGCCATCTCATACCAGTCTGACGACTCCCCCTTTCCAGGTGCGATAGTTTTCCTTTTTCTGGACTTCTTGTCAGTTTCTAACTTTATCCTCGAACCTTGAAAGTTCTACTACATTCCTTCTAGACAGTGGTTTCTTTCCTTTAAGATAGTCCTGGGATTTATCTCTTATCTTTTGTGGATGTGGCCAAATGTGTGGACTTTCCCCACAGAAAGTCCTGGAGTCCCTGCGAAGCTGAAGTTACCCAAGCAATCCTCTGATGAGCAATGATCATGTCAACTCATAGCAGTCTGGTGTTTCCACCTTGGCAGGTCAGATGTTTTCCTTCCTTCATCATTTGGGGAAGTGTACCTGATGTGTTCATAGATTGTAATATTCTCATGGTTCATTTCCTGGTGTGTATTCATAAGGTATCCTCAAAATTTCTACTTCTTCATGATCTCAGTCGGCACCATACCTTGAAATCAATATTTCCTAATGCTCCTAATTGGATCTGTACCTGAGATGCCAGCCTGCCAGTCCCAGGCCGCCCAAGTGGAACATGGACACTTACCCACTACACCAGAGGGCTGGCCCTTAATTGGACTTTGGGACCAACCTTTGGCTTGAACTTGGGAAGATGGTCTGCATTGATTATTCGTAAAGGTAATTAGCAGTAACATCGTGGACAGCAACATTTTCCGTTGGCTCAGGAGTTTAGCATGGGTCATGTTCTGTTGGTAGTGTTCCTCTTCATCTCTTTGCTATGGTCTACCTCTATGTTGCATCATTAAGCATTTCGAGGTGATTATCAATCCTTGAAGTTCATAATCTCTAAACTCTTTCAGCCTGCAAACTTTATCCCTTAAACCTGCTTGCCTTTATGGAGTTTTGATTTTAGGTGAATTGATTTCCATAACCTAGCATTAGAAAATCCTATAGCTTTCAGATTTACATCCTCATAGATTTAGACTTCTGTGTATGCTACATCTTCTTCCCCACAGTAAGCCTAATTACAGGCCCACACCCCACACTTGTGCCTAATCAACTCTTTCTCCCACCGTCCACTGCGACCCGTTCCCTCTGGGAACCACCAATCCCATATCACGTTCTACCTGTTTGTTGGTCCTTATTTTAATCTTCTCCTTGTAAGTGAGATGCGATGGTATTTGATTTCTCCCTTGGGCTTGTTTCAGTTCCCCTCCTACCCTCAGGAGTGATTCTGCTGTCACAAATCGCTGGACTGCACTCTTTCTTACAGCTGAGTGTTTTGCCTTTGTGTGGATATAGCCCAACTTCCTTCTCTATTGGTCCTTTGATGGGCACCAGGGCGGCTTCCAAGTCTTGTATATCGGGAGTAAGGCTGTGGTGAACACAGCGGGGCACGGATCTGTGTGCATTAGTGTTTCGCAGTTCTTTGGATAAACACGCTGGAGAGGAATAGCTGGATCATAAGGTAGATGGATTTGGAAATTTCTGAGGCAATTTCACATGGCTATGCCTAGTGCCCTCACCAGTTTGCACCCCTGCCAGAGGTGCAGGACTCTTCCCTTCTCTCCACCTTCTCTCTGACACTTGTTGTTTGCTGTTTTGTTCCTTATAGCCATTCTGAACACAGGGAGCTGTCATCTCATTGCCGTGAGGATTTTGTGTTGGCCTTATACTTAATGGTGTTGAACATGTGTTCATACAGCTGTTGGCCACCTTTCTGTCTTCTTGGGGTAAATCTCTGTTTCCATCTTCTGCCCAGTTTTAATGGGCTTGTTGTTTTTTCACTTGTGGAGACGTGTGGTTTGAAACATCCTCTCTCTGTTGTTGTGCTGTCTTTGCATTGAGTGGACGGTTTCCCCAGCTGGACAAAAGCTTCTACGTTGGATGGAGTTCTGCTTCTTTCTTCTTTTCTTTGTTGCCCTGGCCCAGTCACACATGCTTCTTCCAAATAGGCGGCTACCCCGGATGGCAAAGAGAAAGCTGCCTGTATTTTCTCCTAGAATTTTCACTGTTTCAAGACTTCCGTTGAAGGCTTTAATCCATTTCGAGGTGGTGTGTGTGCCTGGTGTAACATCACGATCTACTCTTATTGTGTTACATGTGGCTGTGCAGTCTTCCCAGCACCATTTATTTTAGAGACTCTCTTTTCTCCACTGTCTCCTCTTGCCTTCCTCATTGCAAATGCGCTGTCCATATATGTCTGAGTTGACCCTTGTGTTCTCCATTCTGTTCCATTGGGCTTTGTGCCTGTTTTTGAGACCAGGCTGTGCTGGTTCGGTACGAAGCGCTTCATCCTACATGTTGAAATCAAAGTGTGATACGTCCTGCTTTGTTCGTTCTCCTCAGAATTCCTTTGGGTATTCAGGGTCCCTTGTTGCTGGATAGAGACTTTAGGATTTTCTCTTCTATTTCTCTGGGAAAGATTGCTGCAAATTTGACTGGGATTGCATGCAACCCAGAGATTGCTTTATCCATTGCGGACGTTTCAGGTGTTTCAGATCTTACTTTCCTAGAGCACAGAATACCCTTCTGTTTCTTTGTGTTTTCTGGAATTTCTTTCCCTAAAGCTTTGCTAGTTTTCGGTTTCCATAGCTTGCACCTGTTTGTCTAAGCTTATTCCTAGAAATCTTACTCTTCTTACTTCCATGTTTTTTTCCAGAGGTTCAGTTTTTCTATTCTTTGAAACTTTTCATTGGTTTTGTTTTGGCAGATGTTTATGGCTGTACTCACATCTGGTGGTGATGCTGTTGTATTAGCTGGGCAAGAATAACGCTGTCTGACGTTGCTTCCCATCTGCCTCTACACTACCTTGGACGCCTGCCCCATAATATCTGGACCATCGGTGAGGAGGTTCACCTCCAGGATTCTGCATGGTCTTCCCTGGGTGCCGACTCAGAATTTGTGGACTTCACCACTGCACCACTGGCCAGCAAGTTTCATGTTCCATTGGAAACCTGCATTTGATGTGGAATGTGAGTTGAATATGCTATTTGGGACAAATCTTGCACTGTGTAGACGAGGCCAGTTTGTTTTTCTTCTCCACTGTGATGTCAGAGGATTTCTCAGAATTGTGTCTCTGCCATCATGGCAAACTTCATTGACACAGGTTTTCAGAGCCACATTTTAACAGTCTCATAACTCACCCTGACCAGTTAGCCTAGGTTTGACATTTGCTACAGTTTTTGGGTTTGTGACTTTCTCTGTCTTTCAAACGTTCAGGGAATGTCTAAAACGGACATCTTTCATTGTGGATTATTCAGGTGTGATTTCTGTGTGTCTTCCATTTTCTGGGACGGTTTTTTGTTTTCCATGTTATAATTGTTGATATGGGCTCAGTGAGCTGAAGACTCGAATGAAAGATTTCTCGGACATTGAAGGTCTGGCACTGGTGCTCTTTTATTTAGAGAATAGTATGGGAGAGCATGGGGACAGGACCCATGGGTAGTGAAGAGTTGCTGCAGCTCCCTGGGGATGGGGCCCATGAGCCGTCAAACCTCCTGCTGCTGCCCTGAGTTGAGGGTTAGGGCTAGTTTTATAAGTCATGGGTACATGATTTATTTTTACTGGTAAAAGAAATGATGTGGTAAAATGTCTTTAAATGATTTCAGTGCAGACGGGGTCTGGTTATTGTGCAGTCATATAACTTTAGATAGGGATCTGGCCCTGTAGATCAGCATGTAGCTGAGGATGCGCTGAGCTTCTCACCCTGAGTCAGCCCTATTTCACCTGCTCATATAGTTTGGCATGTAGGCCAGATCACCTTGGGCTTCCCTAGCTGGGGCAGCCTTAATCCATATCATAAACACCCCCTGAACCCATTTGGACTGGAGAGGTTTGGGGATATGGACGTTGGTCAGTCTTCTGTAACTACTTATGGCTGTACAAGGTTGCAGAGCTGTCCCTAAATGGGGTCATAGGTACAAGTAGGATGTTCAGTGGACTGGAAGGCTTCACCTGTGGAGTTCAAGGCTGACAAGGTATACAGAGCATCTGGAGACGAGAGAATCATTTGACGACAGGTGGTCCAGGAGGTGAAACTTTTTTCACATGCGGATGACAGACAATGAAACAGACAACAAACTATAATAAGAAATACAAGCAGTATGTTTAACTCAGTGTATAACGTATTGAAGTAGTGCAGAAACCTGGTCCTGACTTGGAGTTCAACCAATCGTTTAGAGTTAGGGTTGATAAGACACGGATTTAATTTGGTGGTTGGGATAGGAAGCCAGAAATATTTTGACAGTAGTCAGGAATATAGACACAACATTCAGTTTTTATAATGGCATAGGTGCCCCCTTGTGCTGCTGTCAAGACATCCAGTGTCATTTGGATTTGGAGGACTGCCTTACACATTTGGGATACTTCTAAATTGAGCAGCGAAATGCTATGTTGTGCATCATTTAATGCCTTCATAATAAATTTGTTTAGGACTTCCATGTGCAAGACGACACTTTCGATTCCTAATTGGGGAAGGAAAATTGCGGAAAGATGGTCATACCAGTGGAAGACAGACCTGGTTCAGCGCTGCTGCAGGTTGGGTAGGATAGCAGGAGGAGATGTGGTAAATGTAGTTCTACCCTGCATCCAGCTAAAGCCTAGTGTGCATCGTGCAATCCACTTAGGTGGCAGCAAAGGCCATAAATTGGAGCCGCATAGCCACTGAGCACCATTAGAGACTAACCAAAGCGTGCTGGGCTGTCTATCCCAGTCAGTCCCAAGCCAATCAGTACTTTTATAAGACTATGATATAAGAAAACACATATAACAGCGAATTTTTCCCATAGGTCGGCTGTTATTAGGCCATGTATCACAAGTGTGATTGGTTTGTTCCCAACAGAGAGTGACCTTTTACTGAGTTGACCACTAGTAGGAGTGAACCAAATACATTCATCCCAAATTTCATATGGTCCATCCTGTGTGTATCCATAAGTTGGGGACTTTCCCTTTGGAACTTGTTGTTTAGGATCCACCTGTGACAAGGCAAATCTAGTTAGTATTTGGGGAGTAGTTTTAAAGGAAAATGTTTGATTGTGGCCAGGGAACTCGCAGGTGTCAGACATAGATGAGCACAAGGAGACATTATGATTAGTAATAGATGAATCTTCTGGATGAAAAGAGCTAGAATCTAATATCCATGAATGCCTACTATAGCTTCTACAGAAACATAATTTTTTCTCTCTTAAATCACCCTCATTTTTCAAAAGATAGCCAAATCAGGATTAACAGGTTTGCAAGTCCAGTGTAGTTTCAATACAACTTGCTCCAATTATTTACATAACAGCTACAAGAACAGCAATTTTTTGTACAGGCTTTTTAAAGTATGCTTTGGTGGAAATTTTTATGAGGAATCATAGATTGAACTGTGAAAGCCTCTAGAGGCCAGAAAAGCCAAGCCAAGGATTTGCCATCAGATTTTGCCTGCAGTACTTACAGATTTGAGTGGAGTTCTCTTTCAGGTCCCTCAAAGTATTCGGAGGTTACTTGCACTTTCCAGATAAGCACGCTTCCTTACTTAACGGGTAAGATTGCCAGAATCTCTATAAACAAGGTACCGGGCCCTTGTTTCTGAGTGGCTGTATTCCAGAAAGTCCAATCTTTGTTCCTGAAATGGTGTCTTGTCATATCTGAGCCTGTATGTTTCAAATATGACATTCCAGTCAAAGCCTTGGTAATATAACCAATGTGTCCTGTTATAAGGAGAACAGATTCTTTTGGAACTTATGCAAATATTGCCACGAAATGACCATACTCAGTAACAGAGGGTTTGACATTTCCTTAGGGATATGGTAGGGAGTAAAACATAAATGTTTCAGTTTTGCTCATAAAGGTATAATTTCACCAAATTGCTGTAAGTCAAGTTTAGCATAAGAGAAAAGAGAAAAAGATTTCCTTCATTGTGAGAAAACAAAACAACACATCAAAACTCAACATTTCAAACAGAAGTCCTAAAAAATTATAATCGTCCTCATCAGTTCACACAGACCTGTATAATCAATTCTTGAGCTGAATCTTCTGTCAGCAGATCGAGGAGCTTAGTTTCCGTTACAATTCTGTAGTTTCTTACTCAGCTCAGTTTTACAGTCTGAAAGTTTATCAGAAACCTGTAGTTTAGATCCTCTGTGTCAGAATCCTTTCCCGGAATATCTCAGAAGATGAAAGATATTTGCAAAAGAAAAAAGCAGCAGAGTAAAACAACAATTATCTGCAAATGGACAAAGGACTCAAAAGGGCAATTGACAAAGACACTTGGATACTTCTGTGACATATGACCCTTCCAGATAATAAGTGGACTTATGACTGATAACCAGGACAGATCAGAATCTTAGGAATTCTATATAATTTGAAGACATCTATATTAATAACATTTACACATCTAATACCACCTAAGAATATCTATCACTTGTTTCACAATGTTTCTCATGTAATTTAATAGAAAAACTAAGCCTAATTAGTTTAATGTCTTCCTCCTTACAGGAACAGAGAGCAAATTTCTTTGAGAAGTCTCAGGGGCCCTCTGAAAATCCTCAGAGTAATTTCTCTTCTGTCTACCAGGTCAAAAGAAAGACTTCATTCAGGATTTGAATATTTTTGAGGGAGAAGCTTGTCAAAACATACCCAAAGTTTTTAAAATGCTTCTTCAAATAGGAAACAACACTCACTGTGAAACAATGCTCAGGTATCTATTCAAAGTGATGACAGAAAGAGTCAAAAATCTTAAGAGTGACCTCAGTCATTATTTTCACAAAACACATTTCTCTCTTAGGTAGACTTACTCAAAGGAACAGCTTTTATAACCTCTTTTTCAAGAGCAGAGCCAAAGTCCAAGAAAAAGTATCCTTTTAGAGAAAACCAAATTTCAATTTCTGCACCTACTTATTTTGAACATTCAAACTCATTCACTTAATTGAACTTACTTTAGTCTACTTGAGTAGGCATAAAACTTTTCAGAATTTCTACTTCACAAACCTTCTACAACTTTCTTTTTCGTTTTCAGAATGTGTCAACAACTCTTTCTTTTTTCCTTTCTAGGACATTAGGACAAATTTATCTTTTTTCATCCATCAAACAGAAATATTTCCATACTTTATACCTTTTTTACTGAAAGCATACATTTTAACTTCCCTGAATACAGAGCTCTTTTCCTTATTAATTTCCTGTAGCTTTAATTCCATAAGTTAATAAGAACTTTTAAGCCTTAACAGATCTACTAAATGCTAAAAAAGTAAATAATTATGAATTGTCTTTTATATCAGCATTCTAAACACTTCATAACTTTAGAAACATGCAGCTTTACAATAAAACACAGGCATGCTTTTTGATACACCCACACGCTTTTAGCCTCTTCCATAAGAAGCCAGAAGTAGATAACTTAGATATGTTTGTTAATAATGATTCAGTGTTTCAGCCTATCCAAAAATGATACGCATATTCATCTTTTATCATTTAACTTACCTTTGCAAAAGTCAAGATTGTTACACAGAAAAATTTTGAAGCTGTTTTGTTTCAACAAGTATACTGACCATAAAAGTTATTGTACTCACCTTTATGAGTTTTATGTATTTAAACCATTTGTTTCCAACAACCATGTTCAGATTAGCTATGAAAACCTCATGAGGAATTAGACAAAACTGGTCATCATTTAAAGCTATTATTTTACTGACAAATTTAAGAAAGTGAACTTATATGACTAGATAACCCATGCTGAATGCCTGCATCCTATGCAAATACCGACAACTCTGACAAGATAATTTTCAATCAAACCAACAAACTTTAACAAGCTTTCATTTACCAAAGGTTAATTCACATCAAGTTAACTTTGAAAGGCACTGAGTTAATTTCTACTACATTTAGAATTTATGTAAGCACTTTCTTTAAGCCAACTAAACAGAGATCTTAATTTTGGCCATACCATCCATGGGTAAAAATATCACACGTATAATGTACACATAGACACACATAGACAGAGACTGTATAACCATTGTTTTAAAAACTACTCCAGTGAATCAGGTACAATAATATAAAGCTCACCAGTTATGAATCCACACTTTGTTTTGAGCCTTTTTACTAATACTTATGGAGAAGACCCTCGAGATGGTAGACTTTTTGCAAGGGTGCACTTATGAACATTTATCCTTTCCCCTCCTTTTTTTTTCAGTCTTAAGAATGAGTGATGGGCTACATAGTAGTTCCTTCAGAGGGGGAATGATAATCATTTTCATCATAAAGGAAGTAGGTGGAATCTGAACTGCCTCTAGAGCTGTCTTTCCAGTCTTGCAAGGATTTTCTAAGGACGGTTGCTCTTGATTTCTCAGAAACTGGACTGAAACATGAAGGACATTCTAGGTTGATCTACCTGTCCAACTGCACCAGAAAGGCACAGAGATACATCACAAATTTTCTCCCAGATGAAGTTTCTGGGGCATACCCATACAATTGAAAGTGTTTCTAATTAGTTAGAATGACTCTAAGTGGTGAGTCTCTTGGGATGCTTACATCATTCCCCATGGCAGTAAAGCCAGTGTCGGACTGACATTGAACTGGACAAGGGTGCAGTGCCTACAAAGGCCTGGAACATGCTGGAGGCCGGGGCTCCCAGCAGCCGGGTTGAGAGGTAAGTCCCTTGCAATATATTTTCAAGTTTTTTAATTTTACAGAATGTCCAGGTACTGGTCAAGTCCAGCCTGAACTTAACCAAGACTTGGTGACAACAGAGGACATGATGAGCAAAACAAAGAAATTAAAAGAAGACACCAGACCTCACCCTCATGGCCGTTCCCAGAGTGTTATCATGATAAAAGTCACACAACAGTTCCCATGCTGGGGCACACTACCCTAGCATGACAGTTCACAGAATAAATCACAGGTCTCCTAACCTCATAGCCAATTCAGTAGGTGACTAAAATACTCAATGAGTCAACCGCCAACAGGGGGCACCCTACTTGGCATCACCGGGGTGATCAGACCCAGAAAGCCAAAGTTGGGGCTCCCAGTGTTGGAGGACTTGACTGTTGAAAGATTTCTTTGTTTCCCGGTTGCAAAGCTCAAAAGGAGATGAAATTGGCCATTGTAACTCTAAGAAAGATGAAAGAGACAGGTCCATTACCTTGAAAATCCCCCCTGAACCTAGGGAAGGATCCTACCTGTTGTTCCTACTGTGGGGTGCCTATAGCAACGGGTGATGGGGGTGTCCCCCAGAATTGCATCCCTTGGGTACCTTCCCTGCTATGCCTGGCAGGAACAGGTGCCTGGTGAACATCTTTCGTATTCTGCCTGGAAGTAATAGGTGCCTGGTGAGTGGTCCCCAAGAGAATAGGAGAAGTTTAAGAGAGAACATGATACAGAGAAATAGTGAATAAGTTTCCACCATGCTGGGGTCATTCTACCCAATTGCGTGTTGGAGTGATTCTCCAAAGAAGGGTTTCCAATACTCAGCCAAAGGTTAGACGTTGGTACTTTCCTTGAACTGAAGTCCCGATTAGGACATTCACACCATTCAGATGGTCAAGTGCATGGGAGGTATCCCAATCCAGCTTTAGGGATAGAAACCTTCCACGAGAGTCTTGGAGATTGCCAACCATCATAATGACTTAAATGGCTGACCCTTTCCCACGTAAAATTTATGTATTAGAGATAGGGTCAGGAAGGAATGGATTAATTCATTCTACATCACTCTTAGGCTTAAGGTACTGATTCTCTTCAAGCTGAATGCCAGATTTGCACCATAGAGTAGCCATGGGCAGCAAACATGAATTCATACAGCTATTCAAGACAGTTCCTGATGGAGAAGTGAATTTAGATCCATCCTCGAAAAAGAGAGAGGCACAAGGAAGGAAAGGGCACTTACCAGAATTCGAGCTCACAAACCAATGAAGCACGTTCCCTATATGGGCCACGAGATATGATGTGGGGTCGGCAAGCTCAAGAGTTGAAAATAAGATTTCTTGGACCCTCAAGGTCTGGCAGTGGTGCTCTTTTATTTAGAGAATGGTACAGGATAGCATGGGGACAGGACCTATGGGCAGTGAAGAGCTGCAGGCATGGGGACAGGACCCATGGGCAGTGAAGAGCTGCTGTTGCTGCTGCATTGGGAAAGGACCCATGGGTAGTCACAGCTCCTGCTGCTGCCCGGAGTTGAGGTTAAGGACTAATTTTCTCAGGCATGGTTACGTGACTTATTTTTCCTGGAAAAAGAAAAGATGATGGAAAACGTCATTAAATGATTTCAGTTCAGATGGGTTCTGGATATTGTGTGGTCATATAACACTAGATATGAAACTGGCCCCATAGATAGGCATGTAGGTGAGCATGACCTGGGCTTCTCTCACTGGGGCACCTCTAATTCATACCAAAAGAAATTCAACGGGTCATATAGTTCTGCATGTTCACCAGCTAACCTTGGGCTTTCGAGTGGGGGCGGCCTTAATCCACATCAATCCTCATGGTCTTTCACAGCTGTCTCCCATAGATATGCTCATCAGTGTGTTCTCCTTCATTCCAAGTTAGGAATTTTGTATTTCTTTAATCACCATATGTTCTCAAGGCCGATGTGAGTGCTTTCGTGATTGTTGGGTTTTGTCTTTGAATTTCCAGCGTTCTCTTGAAGGAATCTTGGCTATCCTAGCGTAGGTCCAACAGAGCACTGAGAACACGATGTCATCTTGGTTGGTTTGACATTTTGAGATCAGAAACGCCAAATTCTAGTTTGTCCTGGCAACCACCTTATGGACATAATGTTTCCGAGACAAATTAGACAAATCTGATGAATTCCTCTCTCCAGGTAAGATATTTTTATGTCTTTTTTTCTGAATTTGGGTAGGCTAGACCTTGACTTTGGATCCTTCATTGTGCCAGTAGATTACGTCTAGATACTGGTTTACTTTATTTCTGTAGGGTTTGCTAGTTGTTTGGTTTACATCCTCAGCTCTGGCATGTTTATTTTTCGTTAAATATGTGTAATATTCAGTCAACTTCCTCACATACGGTGGCAAACCACATAATCAATACTCTTCTATGACAAGAGATGGGGGAAAGAATTACATTCGGGCCAAATGGAGCATTTTACCTTTGATGGCAGCCTTCACTTTGGATTGGTGGTTCCCAGAAGGAAAGAAAAAATCCAAAAAGCTGTGCAGATTTACGGCATAAAGCTTTTGAGGCTGAAAGAGATAAGAGAAGATAAACTTTCAAGGATTGTGAATCTCCTACAAATGCTTAATGATGCTACAGAAAGGTAGACCATTGGAAATATATTAAGAAGAATACTACAAAGACAACGTGTTCCATGCTAAACTCATGAACCAAGGGAAGCTGTTACCTTCTGTGAGGTTACTACTCATTACCTTCACGAATAATCACAGCAGGCCAGCTTCTTCCCAAGTTCCGGCAAAAGATTGGTCCAAAAGTAAAATTCAGGGCCAGTCATGTGTTCTGGTGTGTAAGAGCCCACATTCCTAGTCTGTGGCCTGGGACTCATGGATTCGCATCACGGGTGCTGATCAGATTAGTAACATCAGGAGAGATAGATTTCATGGTATGGTGCGGGCAGAGATCATACATAAGTGGAAATTGTGAGCATACCTTATACATATGCACCAGGAAAACAACATGAAAATATTGCAATCTATGACGCATCTGGTAGACTTTTCAAATACAGAATGCAGGAAGTGATGTGACTTGCATAGGTGGAATTGTCGGACTGCACAAGATGACACGATCATTGAACATCAGAGGATTGGCTGGGCAACTTCAACTTGGGAGGGACTCGTGGACTTTTTCTGGGGAAAGTCTACATATTTGGCCATATCCACAAAATGTGACAGAGAAAACCAAGGATAAACTTAAAGTAAAGAATTAAGTGTCTAGAGAGAATGTAGTAGACATTTAAAAGTCCCAAGATAGTTATAAACAGACAAGAAATCCAGGAAATGGAAAACTATCAGACTGGTATCAGATGGCTCTGAAATACTGTGTGCATGGAAGACACCGGGACAACTGAGAAGTTTGAGGGTGTTTATGACATCACAGTGAACATGTCACCCAAGATGGCCTCATCTTTATAGTCCGAGGATTGTCCTAGGCTACGATACTCAAGTGAGAGATACCCAGAAAAGAATTTAAAAACAGAAACCAGCACTGAAACTTGAAGAGTTAGAATTGCCGCTGATTAAAGGGATAAGAAAGAAGTCATTGTGGAGAAGCAATAAATAACAGAGAGACAAGCACGGAGTGGAGAACATTGTTATCTACTCTAGTAGATGTGGAGGCCGTGCTGATTGAAGCTTGCAACTTGATTTGAAACCAGAGGCTGGACTTGGGTCTTATCAGACCTACATTGTCCTTCTGCCTTAATCATAATCCCAAATCAAGACAGATCTCCTGAGGACATTGTAGAGAAGGATTGATGCTTCCCTTGCTATGCCCCTAGCACTCATTGAAGAGAAGTCTCACTTTACATAGCTCTGGCTTTACGGAGGCCCACTGGGTACATGCTAATTTGTCACAATACATCTCTTTGAACCCTTGAAGGACTAGAACCCCGTCATGCTCCAGGTATGTCGCATTGTTTGCCAGGGCTCCAGAAGTGTGCTGAGAATCACCCTTTTCCAGAGGGCTTCATTGCTTTGTGAGGGCTGCCCTACCAGGCTAGTGTGCTCAGTTTGGCTCCAATGAAATACTCTCCCCCATCTCTTGGAGTAGAATGATTACTGATGACGTGTATTGACACCATGTGAAAGGAGGTTGTCTGAAAATTAGAACATTACAATTATCTTTATAGAAAAATAAACATGAGGTTGTAAATCAAACAAATAACACACCTTATAGAAATACAGTAAGCCAGTATCTAGACGTAATCTAGTGGAACGTTCAAGGATCGGGGGTCAAGATCGAAACTTCCCAAATCCAGGAATGAGACAGAAAAGTGTCTTACCTGGACGGAATTCATCACATCTGTCTAATTTGTCTCGGGTACATTATGTTCATGAAGAAGGTTAACATGACAAACTAGAATTTGGAGTTTAAGATGTCAGAACGTCAGACCAACCAAGATGAACACATGTTCACAGTGCTCATTTTGACCAAGGCTAGCATGGTAAAGATTGCTACAAGTGACCAATGTAAATTCAAAGACAACACCCAACAATGAAAAACACTCACACATAGGCCTATAGAACATAGGGTGGTTAAAGATATAGAAAATTGATACCTTGGGATGAAGGAGAACTGGCTGACAAGCATACCAAAGGGGGAAATCTGAGAAAGACCACGATGATTATGCTATGGAAAAACAAAACGTGCTCAAAAGAAGGAAGGCAAACACAAATAACACCTGAATAATCCACAACGAAAGGTGTCAGCCTTTAGACAGACTCTGATTGAACTTTTGAAAGTCAGAAAGTGACACAAACCAAAAAACTGCAGCGAGGTAAAACCTGGGCTACCTGGAAAGGGTGGGTATGAGACTCCTCCAAACGTCCTATGAAACCCTGTGTCCATGAAGCTTGCCGGGAGAGCAGAGACACAATTATAACAAATTCTGTGACATCGCAGTTGACCAAAAATACAAACTGTCTACATCTACTCAGTGCCAGAGTTGGGCTGAGGTAGCCTATTTAAGTCACATTCCCCTCAAATGCAGGTTGCCGAGGGAACATGAATGGGGCTGGTCAGTAAAGAATTGGGGAATTCCACGCACTCTGAGTTGGCAGCCAGGAGTTGGCAGGGTAGAATCCTGGGGGTAAACCTCCTCACCGCTGGTACAGCCATTCTGGGGCAGGCGAGGGAGGTAATGTAGAGGCCGATGAGAAGCGACATTAGACAGAGCCACTCTTCCTCAGCAAATACAGGAGCATTTCCAGCAGATGTGAGCACAGTGATAAATCTCTTTCAAAAGGAAACAAATTAAAAGTTGCAAAGAATAGGAAATTTGAACCTCAATAAAAAAGAAAAAGGATGCCAGTAAGAAGAATAAGATACCTAGGAATAACCTCACCCCAACAGGTGAAAGCTCTGTAAACAGAAAACTAGCAAGCCTTTGCAGAAAGAAATGGGAGAAGACACAAGGAAGCGGAAGGATATTCCATGCTCTTGAAATGGAAGAATTAACACACTTGAAATGTCCACACCACATAGAGAAATCTCTTGATTCCATGCAGTGCCACTCAAAGTTGCAGCAATATTTCTCACAGAGATAGAAGCGAGCATCCTAAAGTTTACATCCAGCAACAAAAGACCCCGAATAGCCAAAAGAATCCTGAGGAAAAAGAACAAAGCGCAATGTATCACACCTTCTGATTTCAACATATATGACGAAGAAATTGAAATGAAAGAAGCACAGGCTGGGATGCAAAACAGAGAAACAGAACCATGGAACAGAATCAAGAGCCCAGAGGTATAGGGACACATATATGGACAGCCCATTTTCGATCACAGCACCAAGAGGAGACAGTGGAGAAAGGAAAGTCTCTACAATAAACAGTTTTGGGAAGAGTGCGCAGTCTCATGTAAGACAAGGAGAGTAAACCACGGTGTTACACCAGGCACAAACACTAACTCGAAATGGATTAAAGTCTAGAATGTAACACTGGAAACCATGAGACTTCTGGAAGAAAACGTAGGTAGGGTGCTCTTTGTCATTTTTCTTAGCCTCATATTTGGAAGAAGCATATCTGTCTGGGAAAGGGCAATAAAAGAAACAAGAAACAAATGGGACTACATCAAACACAAAAGCTTTTGCATATCCAAGGAAATCATTGATTCAATGCAAAGACAGCACAACAACTGCGAGACGATTTTTGCAAACCACACATTGGTGAAGGGGTGAATAGCCAAAAAGATCCAATAAACTCATACGGCTCCACAAGAAAAAAAAAAAAACACGCCCCATTAAAATCTGGGCAAAAGCTGGAAACAGAGATTTCTCCCAGGAAGATACAAGGATGGCCAACAGGCTGTATGAAAACATGTTCATCATCATTAAGTCTCTGGTCAGTGCAAATCTGAAAGGCAATGAGAGAGCAGCTCACGGCAGTCAGAATGGCTATAAGGATGAAGACAGGAAATAAGATTCGGAAAGGAGGTGGAGAGAAGAGAAGCCTCCTGCACTGCTGGAGGGAGGGGAAACAGGTGCAGCCACGACACAAAACGGTGAGGAGTTGCCTTAGACATTTCAGAATACATCGACCATATGATCCAGCTATTCCTCTGTGGTGTGTTTATCCAAAGAACGTGGAAACACTCATACACAGAGATCAGTGCACACCTCTATTTACCCTGGCCTTATTCCAGATATCCAAGACTTGCAAGCCTGCCTGGTGCCCATCAAGGGATGAATGGAGAAGGAAGATGGGCTATAGCCACACAAAGGCATAGCACTCAGCTATAGGAACGGAGTCAGGCCAGCCATTTGTGATCACTAGAATGGCTCCTGAGGGTATTTGGGGAACTGAAAGAAGCCCCAGGAGTATGGTCAAATACCACAGGATCTCACGTACAAGGAGAAGAGCAAGAATGGACCAAGAAACAGGTATCACATGACAATGGATTGGCATTTCCCAGAGGGAAAGTGGTGCAGTGGCCAGAGAGAGAAAGTGTTGATTAGGCACAGATGTGTGGTTAGGGACAGTAATTAGTCTTATGTTGGTGAAGATGATGTAACCTACTCTGAAGTCTAAATCTATATGGATGTAGATCTGAAAGCTATAGGTCATTATAATGTTGGGTTACAGCAATCAATTCACATAAAACCAAAACTCCCAAAAGAGATGCAGATTTACAACCAGAAGCTTTGGAGACAGAAAGAGGTTAGAGAAGATGAACTTCCAAGTATTGGTAATCACCTCAACATGCTCAATGATGCTACAGAAAGGTAGACCTTTGCAAAGAGATGAAGAGGAATACTACCAAGAGAACATGTTCCATGCTAAACTCATGAACCAACAGAAAACGTTACCATTCATGATGTTACTACTGATTCCTTCACGAATGATGGAAGCAGGCCAACATCTTCACAGGTCAGGTAAGGTTGGTCCAAAAGTCCAATTCAGGGCCGGCCCTGTGATGTAGCAGGCAGGTTCCTACGTACCACTTGGGCGGCCCGGGCTTCACCAGATAGCATCAGGGGTGCGGATCAGATTACTAGCATTAGGAAATATAGATTTCAAGGTATGGTGGGCACAGAGATCATAAAGAAGGAGAAATTGTCACGAGACCTTAACAATATGCACCAGAAAATGAACCATGAGTAAATGACAATCTATGAACGCATCAGGAACACTTCCCCAAATGATGAAGGAAGGAAAACATGTGACCTGCCAAGTGGAATTTTTAGACTGCTAGGAGATCACACGATCATTGTGCATCAGGGGATTGCCTGGGCAACTTCCAATTGGGAGGGCCCCCAGGACTTTCTCTGAGGAAAGTCCACCCAATTGGGCATATACACAATGGATAAGATATAAAACAAGGGATAATCTTAAAGGAAAGGCACCGGTGGGTAGAGGGAATGTAGCATACCTTTCAAGTTCCATGAGAAAGTTAGAAACTGACAAGAAATCCAGAACAAGGAAAACTATCCTACCTGGAAAGATGGAGTCGTCAGACTGATATGAGATGGCTCTGAAACACTGTGTGCCTGGAGGTTTTCAGGACAACTTAGAATTCTGAGGGTGTTTATGACGTCACGGTGAATGTGTCACCCAAGATGGCAGAAAGTTTAGAGTCCGAGGATTGCCCTGGCTAGGATACCCACGTGAGAGATATCCAGAAACAGCTTTTCCAAACAGAAACCGCACACAGAAACTTGAAGATAGCAAAGAGGCACTGATTCAAGGGATAAGAAAGGAATCATTGGGAAGAAGGGATACTAGAGGGGCAAGAACTGAGAAGAGAACATTGTTATCTACTCAAGTAGATGTGGAGGCCGTGCTGATTGAAGCTTGCAACTAGATTTGAAACAAGAGGCTGGACTTGGGGCATATCACACCTACATTTTCCTTCTGCCTTACTCATAAACCCAAGTCAAGAATGATCTCTTGAGGACATTGAAGAGAACAATTGAGGCCTTCTTTCCTAGGCCCCTAGCATTCTTTGAAGAGAGGTCTCCCTTTGCATAGCTCTGGCGTCACGGGGTCCCTCTGGGTACATGCTAATGTGTCCCAAGGATCTCTGTGAAGACTTAAAGGAATGGATGATTGTCATGCTTGGGGTGTGTCCTTTGGTTTGGAGGGCTGTAGAAGTGTGCTTAAAAGCACACTTTTCGAGAGGGCTCCGTTACTTTGTGAAGGCTGCCTTCCCAGGCTACAGTGCTCAGTTGGGCTCCAATGAAATTCTCTCCCCCACCTCTTGCCATGGAAACAGTATTGATTCCTTGTTCTGACAACATATGGAATGAGGTTTGCTGAAAATTAGAACATTGCCATTATATTTAAATAAAAATACACCTGCCAAAGTTCAGAATGAAAATCAAACCAATAGCAAACCATGTAGAAATGAAGTAAGCCCAGTATCCAGACGTAATCTGTTGGAGCATTCAATGATCAGGGGTCAAGTTTGAAACTTCCCAAATCCAGAAAAGAGACAGACAAATCACTTACCTGGAGGGAGGAATTCATCAGATTTCTCTAATTTCTCTCAAAAACATAATATCCGTGAAGGTGGTTGTCTGGAAAACCTTGAATCTGGAGTTTCTGATCTGAGAATCTCAAACCTACCAAGACGACCATGTGTTCTCAGGGCTAAGTGTCACCTGGGCGGGATAGCAAAGATTCCTACAAGTGACCGATGGAAATTCCAAGACCACACCCAACAATCACGAAATGACTCACACGTCTGGCTACAGAACCTATGGTAATTAAAGACATACAAAACTCCTAACTTGGAAAGAAGGAGAACGCACTGATAAGCAAATCGAACGGAGATATCTCAACAAGACCATAACAATTAGACTATAGAAAAGAAAAAAGGATCCCGGAATATGGAGGCCAACAGAAATCAAAGCTGAGTAATCCACAGTGAAAGACATCAGTCATTAGACACACTCTGTTTGAACGTTTGAAAGTCAGAGAAAGTCACAACGCCAAAAACAGCAGCAAAGGTCAAACCTGGCCTAAATGAGAAAGGTGAGTTATGAGACTGCTCCCCGCGGGCTCTGAAACCCTGTGTCCACGAAGCTAGACTGGACAGCAGAGACACGATTCTGACAAATCACCCAACATCACAGTGGGCCAGAAAAGCAAGCTGGCCTCATCAACACAGGGCCAGAGTTGGACTCAAGTAGCATATTCAAGTCACAATCCACTCAACTGCAGGTTGCCAATGGAACATGAAAAGGGCCAGCCAGTGGGGCCGTGGTGAAGTCTGCACATTCTGGTTCAGCAGCCCAGGTTCGGAGATGTGGAATCCTGGGGGTGAGACACCTCACCACTCGTCCAGCCATTCTGGGGAAGGCATCTGAGGTAGTGTAGAGGCAGATGGGAAGCGATGATAGACATCGCCATTCTTCCTCAGGAAATGCAGCAGCATGGCCAGCAGATGTGAGCACAGCCATAAACATCTGTCAAAACAAAACCAACTGAAAGTTGCAAAGAATAGAAAAACTGAACCTCAAAAAAGAAAGCATGCCAGTAGGAAGAAAAAGATATCTAGGAATAAACGTGGCCAAACAGCAGAACGATATGGCAACAGAAAACTTGCAAAGGTTTGGGCGAAGATATTACAGAAGACACAAGGGGACGGAAGACTATTCCGTGCTCTTCCAATGGAAGAACGAACACACTTCAAACGTCCATACCGCATAAAGCAGTGTCTGGATTGCATGCAGTCCCAGTCAAAGTTGCAACAATCATTCCCACAGAAATACAAGACAGAATCCTAAAGTTTCTATCCCGCAACAAAGGACCCGGAATAGCCAGAGGAATCCTCAGGAAAACGAACAAAGCAGCAAGTCTCACACTTTCTGATTTCAACATATAGGACGAAGCCCTAGGTATGGAAACAGCACAGCCTGGCCCCCAAAATAGGCACACAGACTCATGCAACAGAACGAGAGCCTGGAGGTCAACTCACACATCTACTGCCAGCGCATTTTCGAACAGTGAGCCTAGAGGAGAAAGTGGAGAAAGGAGAGTCTCCACAAGAAACGGTGCTGAGAAGACTGCACACCAACAGGTAACACAATGAGAGTAGACCATGATGTTACACCAGACATACACACGACCTCGAAATGGATTAAAGCCTTGAATGGAATACTTGAAACCGTGCAACTTCTAGGAGACAACCCAGGCAGCTTGCTCTTTGCCATCTGTCTTGGCTGCCTATTTGGAAGAAGCATGTGTCAGTGGGCAAAGACAACACAGGAAACAAAAAACAAGCGGGACTCCATCCAATGCAGAAGCTTCTGCCCAGCCAACGACTCCATTGGACTCATTCCAAACACAGCACAACAACTGCAACAGGCTGTTTGCAAACCACACATCGGAGAAGGGGTGAGTAGCCAAAAGATCCAATGAACTCATATGTCTTCAAAGGAATAAAAACAACGAGCCCAATAGAACCTGGGCAAAAGATGGAAACAGACATTTCTCCCAGGAAGATAGGAAGATATCCAACAGGCTGTATGAAAACATGCTCATCATCATTAAGTCTCTGGTCAATGCAAATCCAAACGGCAATGAGATAGCAACACACAGTGGTCAGAATGGCTATAAGGATGAAGACGGGAAACAATAAGTTTCACAGAGGAGGTGGAGAGAAAGGAAGCCTCCTGCACTGCTGGTAGGAATGTGAACCGGTGCAGCCACTATGCAAAGTGGTGTGGAATTGCCTCAGAAATTTCAGAATCCACCTACCATATGATCCGTCTATTCCTCTGTGGCGTATATATCCAAACATCATGGAAACACTAATGCACAGAGATCGATGCACTGCTGTGTTCACCACAGCCTTACTCCCGATATCCAAGACTTGGCAGCGTCCGTGATGACCATCAAGAGATGAATGGAGAAGGAAGATCGGCTATAACCACACGAGGGTATAGCTCTCAGCTGTAGGAATGGATGCAGTCCAGCCATTTGTGACCACCAAAATGGCTCCTGAGGGTCATAGGGGAACTGAAGCAAGCCCCAGGGATAAGGTTGAATACCACAGGATCTCATGTACAAGGAGAAGAGGAAAAACGGAGCAACAAAAATGTAGGACGTGACATGGGATTGGTAGTTCCCAAAGGGAAATGGATGCGGGGGTCTGAGGGAGAAAGAGTTGATTAGGCACAAGTGTGTGGTAGGGCCTGTAATTAGGCTTACAGTGGTGAAGATGATGTAACCTACACAGAAGTCTAAATCTATGAGATTGTAGATGTGAAAAGCTATAGGATGTTATAATGCTGGGTTATGGCAAACAATTCACGTAAAATCAAAACTCCCAAAAGACGTTAAGGTTCACGGCTTAAAGCTTTGGAGTCTGTAGGAAATTAGAGAAGATGAACTTCGAAGGATTGGTAATCACCTCAAAATGCTTAATGACGCTACAGAAAGGTAGACCATTGCAAGGAGATGAAGAGGAACAGTACCAAGAGAACGTGTTCCATGCTAAACTCATGAACCAGCGGAAAATGCTACCGTCCATGATGTTACTAACTGCCTTCACGAATGATCGAAGCAGGCCAACATCTTCCCAAGATCAGGCCAAAGGTTTGTCCAAAAGCCCAATTCAGGGTCGGCCCTGTGGTGTAGCAGGTAAGTGCCCAAGTTCTGATTGGGCGGCCCGGGCTTCACCTGCTATCGTCAGGGTTGCAGATCAGATTGCTAGCATTAGGAAATACAGATTTCACAGTATGGTGGGCACAGAGATCATAAAGAAGTAGAAATTCTGAGGAGGCATTTTCAATACACACCAGAAAATGAACGCTGAGAATATTACAACCTATGAATGCATAAGGTACAATTTCCCAAATGATGAAGGAAGGAAAACATGTGACCTGCCCAGGTGGAATTGTCAGATTCCTAGGAGATGACACGCTGATTGCGCATCAGAGAATTGCCTGGGCAAATTCAACTTGGGAGGAGCTCCAGGAATTTCTCTGGGGAAGGTCCACCCGTTTGGCCACATCCACAAAAGATAAGAGAGAAAACCGGGGATAATCTTCATGGAAAGAAACCCGTGTCTAGAGGGAATGTTGTAGACCTTTCAAAGTTCGAGGAGAAAGTTAGAAACCGACAAGAAATCCAGAACTGGGAAAACTATCATACTTGGAAAACAGGAGTAGTCAGACTGGTATGAGATGGCTCGGAAACACTGAGTGCATGGAGGTTGTCAGTACAACTTAGAATTCTGAGGGTGTTTATGATATCACGGTGAACATGTCCCCCAAGATGGCCACATGTTTACAGTCCAAGGATTGGCATAGGCTAGCAGAATCAAGTGAGAGATACCCAGAAACAGCTTTTCCAAACAGAAACCGGGCACAGAAACTTGAAGAGACCAAAGAGACGCTGATCCAAGGCATGAGAAAGGAATCATTGTGATGATACCTCATGCTTTCTTCGTTTTCTTCCATTCCAAGAGCACTGAATTCCCTTCCATTTCCCTGTGTCCTCTGGAATTTCTTTCCCAAAGGTTTGCTATTTCTCAGTTTACATAGCTTTCACCTGTTTGGCTCAGGTTATTCCTAGATACCTGAATCTTCTAAAGCATTCTTTTATTTTTTTTTGAGGTTCAGTTTTTCTATCATTTGCAAATTTTAATTGGTTTTGTTTAGGCAGAGGTTTATTGCTGTGCTCATATCTGCTGGCAATGCTGCCGTATTTGCTGAGGAAGACTGGCCCTGTCTAACGTCGCTTCCCATCTGCCTCTACACTACCTCGGACGCCTGCCCCAGAAAGGCTGCACGAGCGGTGAGGAGGCTCACCCCCAGAATTCCATGCAGCCAACCACACGCTGCCGACACAGAACACGCGGACGTCACCTATGCAACACTGGCCGGCCCCTTTCGTGTTCCATTGGCAACCTGCAGTTGAGTGGAATGGGACTTGAATATGCTACTTGAGCCCAAATCTGGTCCAGTGTAGACGAGGCCAGGTGGTTTTTCCGGCCACTGGGATTTGTCAGAATTGGGTCTCTGCTGTCCCAGCAAGCATCATGGAAACAGGGTTTCAGAGCCAGCTTGGAGCAGTCTGAGAACTCACCCTTCCCAGTTAGCCCAGGTTTGACAGTCACTGCAAATTTTGGGGTTGTGACTTTCTCGGACTTTCAAACGTTCAAGCAGACTCTTTGTAAACACTGACTTCATTCACTGTGGAGTATTCAGGTGTGATTTCTGTTTGCCTTCCATTTTCTGGGAGCTTGTTTTCTTTCCTTAGACTAATCGTAGTGGTCTTTCTGATCTCTCTCCCTTCGATATACTTATCAGTGGGTTCTCCTTCATTCTAGGTTAGGAATTCTGTATTTTTTTAATCACCATATGTTCTGTAGGCCGACGTGTGGGTGCTTTGGTGATTGTGGGATGTTGTCTTTGAATTTCCATCTGTCAGTTGAAGGAATCTTTGCTATCCTAGCTTACGTCCAACTGAGAACCTAGGACACGTGTCCATCTTGGTTCATTTGACATTGTGAGATGAGAAACTCCAGGTTAGACGTTGTCCTGGCAACCACCTTCACGGACACAATGGTTCTGAGACAAATTCGATGAGTCTGATGAATTCCTCTCTCCAGGTGAGAAATCCTTCCGTCTCATCCCCTGGATTTGGGAAGTTTCAACGTTCAGCCCTGAACCTTGAACGCTCCCCTAGATTACATCTAGATACTGGCTTACTTTATTTCTACAGAGTCTGTTACTGTTTGATTGACATCCTCAGCTCTGGCGTGTGTATTTTTCTTTAAATATCATGGTAATGTTCTAGTTTTCAGTCAACCTCCTTCCATATGGTGTCAAAACACAGAATCAGTACTCCTTCTACGGCAAGAGATGGGGGAGTTAATTTCATTGGAGCCCAACTGAGCACTGTAGCCTGGGAGGGCAGCCTTCACACAGGAATGAAGCCCTCTGGAAAAGGGTGCTTTTCAGCACACTTCTAGAGCCCTTCCAAACCAAGCTACATACCCCAAGCATGACAGGTGTCCATGCCTTCAAGGCTTCAAAGAGATCTCTTGGGAAAACTTAGCATGTAGACAGTGGGCCACCGTGAGGCCAGAGCTATGCAAAGGTAGAGTTCTCTTCAAAGGATGTTAGGGGCCTACGAAAGGAGTCCTCGATTCTTCTCTTCAACGTCCCCAAGGGATCTTTCTGTACTTTGGATTATGAGTAAGGCAGAAGGACAATGAAGGTCTGATAAGCCCCAAGTCTGGCCTCTTGTTTCAAATCAAGTTCCAAGATTGAATCTGCACGACCTCACCATCTACTTGAGTAGGTGACAATGTTCTCCTCTCAGTGCTTGTCCATCTATTATCGCTTGTTCCCAATGATTCCTTTCTTCTCCCTTGAATCAGAGTCTGTTTGATCCTTTCAAGTTTTTGTTTGGAAAAGCTGTTTCTGGGTATCTCTCACTTGAGTGTCCTAGACTAGGCCAATCCTCGGACTGTAAACATGCGGCCATCTTGGGTGACATGTTCACCGTGATGTCATAAACACCCTCAGATTCTAAGTTGTCCTGACAACCTCAATGCACACAGTGTTTCAGAGCCGTCTCATCCCAATCTGACTAGTCCCCCTTTCCAGGTAGGATAGTTTTCCTTGCTCTGGATTTCTTGTTGGTTTCTAACTTTCTCCAAGGACTTGAAGGGTCTACTACGTTCCCTCTAGACACCGGTTTCTTTCCTTTAAGCTTATCCCGGGTTTTATCTCTTATCTTTTGTGGATATGGCCAAATGGGTGGACTTTCCCCAGAGAACGTCTGGGAGGCCCTCTCATGTTGAAGTTGCCCAGGCATTCCCCTGATGCACCCTGATCGTGTGATCTCCTAGCAGTCTGACAATTCCACCTTGGCAGGTCTCATGTTTTCCTCCCTTCATCATTTGGGGAAGTGTTCTTTATGCGTTCATAGATTGTAATATTCTCGTGGATCTTTTTCTGGTGCATACTGATAAGGTCTCCTCACCATTTCTACTTCTTTATGATCTCTGTGACCACCAGACCTTGAAATCTGTATTTCCTAATGCTAGTAATCTGATCCCCAAGCGTGATGCTAGCCGGTGAAGTCCTGGCCGCCCAAGCGGATGTGGGCACTTACCTGCTACACCACAGCCCAGCCCCAAATTGGGCTTTTGGACCAACCTTTGACCTGAATTTGGGAAGATGTTGGCCTGCTTCGATCATTCGTGAAGGGAAGCAGTAGTAAGATCAGGGTCGGTAACATTTTCCGTTGATTCATGATTTGGCTCAGACCATGTTCTCTTGGTGGTATTCCTCTTCATCTCTTTGCAAAGGTCTACCTTTCTGTATCATCATTAAGCATTTGGAGGCGAATGCTAATCCTTGGATCTTCATCTTCTCTAATGTCTTTCAGCCTCCAAAGCTTTAGGCCGTAAATCTGCACCCCTTTTTGGAGTTTTGATTTTATGTGAATTGATTTCCGTAACCCTGCATTCTAACATCCTATAGCTTTCAAATCTACATGCTCATAGATTTCGACTTCTGTGTAGGCTAAATCATCTTCACCAGCGTAAGCCTAATTACAGGCCCTCACTACACACTTGTGCCTAATCAACTCTGTCCCTCCGTCCCCCGACCCCTTTCCCTCTGGGAACTCCCAATCCTATGTCACCTGCTACCTGTTTGTTGGTCCATTTTTCCTCTTCTCCTTGTACGTGAGATCCTGTGGTATTTGACCTTACCCCAGTGCTTGTTTCAGTTCCCCTGATACCCTCAGGAGCCATTCAGGTGGTCACAAATGGCTGCACTGCATGTGTCCCTACAGCTGAGTGCTATGCCATTGTGTGGCTATAGCCCATCTTCCTTCTCCATTTGTCCCTTGATGGGCATCAGGGAGGCTTCCAAATGTTGCATATCAGGAGTAAGGCTGTGGGGAATACAGCGATGCACAGATCTCTGTGCATTAGTATTTCCAAGATCTTTGGATATATACGCCACAGAGGAATACCTGGATCATGTGGTAGATGGATTCTGAAAATTCTGAGGCAATTCCACACCACTTCGCGTAGTGGCTGCACCAGTTTACACTCCCACCAGCAGTGCAGGAGGCTTCCCTTCTCTCCACCTCCTCTCTGAAACTTGTTGGTTCCTGTCTTCATCCTTATAGCCATTCTGACCACTGTGAGCTGCTATCTCAGTGCCGTTCGTATTTGCTTTGAGCAGAGACTTAACGATGACGAGCATGTTTTCATACAGCCTGTTGTCCATCTTTCTATCTTCCTGGGAGAGCTGTCTGTTTCCATCTTTTGCCCTGGTTTTATTTGGCTCGCTGTTTTTTTTCCTGTGAAGACGTATGAGTTCATTGGATCTTATGGCTGTTCACCCCTTCTCTGATGTGCGGTTTGCAAACATCTGCTGTCAGTTGTTGCACAGTCTTTGCAGTCAGTCGATGGTGTCTTTGTCTGGGCAGAAGCTTTTGCATTGGATGGAGTCCCGCTTGTTTCTTGTTTCCTTTGTTTCCCTTGCCCGGTCACACATGCTTCTTCCAAACAGGTGGCTAAGCCAGATGGCAAAGAGCAAGCTGCCTGCGTTTTCTCCTAGAAGCTGCACGTTTTCAAGTCTTCTGTTTAAGGCTTTAATCCATTTCGAGGTGGTGTGTGTCCCTGGTGTAACATCACGGTCTGCACTCACTGTGTTCCATGTGGCTGTGCTGTCTTCCCAGCACCATTTCTTGTCGAGACTCTCCTTTCTCTGCTGTCTCCTCTTGGCTCCCTGGTCGAAAATGGGCTGTCCATATGTGTGTCAGTTGACCTCTGGGCTGTCGATTCTGTTCCATGGGTCTGTGTGCCTCTTTTGGGCGCCAGGCTGTGCTGTTTCCGTACCTAGCACATCGTCCTATATCTGAAAATCAATAAGTGCGGTGCCTGCTGCTTTGTCCGTTTCCCTCAGTATTCCTTTGGCTATTCAGTGTCCTTTGTTGCTGGATAGAAACTCTAGGATTCTCTCTTCCATTTCTGTGGGAAATAGTGCTGTGACTTTGACTGGGACTGCATGGAATCCAGAGATGGCTTTATGTGGTATGGACGCTTCAAGTGTGTTAGTTCTTCCATTCGAAGAACACGGAATAGCCTTCCGTCTCCTTGTGTCTTCTGGAGTTTCTTCCCCAGAATCTTTGCTGGATTTCGGTTTCCATAGCTTTCTCCTGTTTGGGCAAGGTTATTGCTAGATATCTTTTACTTCTTACTGGCATGCTTTCTTTTGTGAGGTTCAATTTTTCAATTCTTTGCAACTTTCGATTGGCTTTGTTTTGGCAGAAGTTTATGGCTGCGCTCATATCTGCGGACCATGCTGCTCTATTTGCTGTGGAAGAGTGGAGAAGTCTAATGTCGCTTCCCGTCTACCTCCACACTACCTCACACATCTGCCCCAGAATGGCTGGACGAGCCGTGAGGATGCTCACCTGCAGGATTCCATGTGGCTGAAGCTGGGCTCCCGAACCAGAATGTGCGTACTTCACCACTTCCCCACTGGCCGGCCCCTTTCGTGTTCCATTGGCAACCTGCAGTTGAGTGGGACGTGACTTGAATATGCTACTTGAGCACACCTCTGGTCCTGTGTAGATGAGGCCAGCTTCTTTTTCTGGCCCTCTGTGATGTCGGAGGATTTGTCAGAATCGTGTGTCTGCTGTCCAGTCTAGCTTCGTGGATGCAGGCTTTCAGAGCCCGCGTGGAGCAGTCCCATAACTCACCCTTCCCAGTTAGTCCAGGTTTGACCTTCGCTGCAGTTTTTGGCGTTGTGACTTTCTCGGACTTTCAAACGTCCAGTCAGAGTCTGTCTAATGACTGAAGTCTTTCACTGTGGATTATTCAGATGTGATTTCTATTGGCCTTCCATTTTCAGGGATTTTTTTCTCTTTTCCCAAGTCTAATCGTTATGGTCTTTCTGACCTATCTCTCTTCGCTATGCTTATCAGTCCGTTCTCCTTCATTGCAAGCTATGACTTTTATATTTCTGTAATCACCATATGTTCTGTATGCCGAGGTCTGAGTCTTTTCGTGATTGTTGTGTGTTGTCTTGGAATTTCCATCGGTCACCTGTAGGAAACTGCTATCCTTGCCGAGGTGACACTGAGCCCTGAGAACACGTGGTCTTCTTGGTTGCTTTGACATTCTGAGATCAGAAACTCCAGATTCGAGGTTGTGCTGGCAACCGCCTTCATGGACATTATGTTTCCGAGACATATTCAAGAAATCTGATGAACTCCGCTCCAGGTAAGATACTTTTCTGTCTCATTTCTGGATTTGGGAAGTTTCGAACTTTACTCCCGATCCTTGAGTGTTCCACTAGATTACGTCTAGATACTGGCTTACTATATTTCTATAGAGTGTTTTACTTGTTCGATTTACATCCTCAGCTCTGGCATGTTTATTTTTCTATAAACATAACTGTAATGTTCTAATTTCGAGCCAACCTCCTTACATATGCTGTCAATACACGATATTAATAATCATTCTACTTCAAGAGATACGGGGAGAGAATTTCATTGAAGCCAAGCCAAGCATACTAGCCTGGTAGGGCAGCCCTCACAAAGCAATGAAGCCATCTGGAATAGGGTGCTTCTCAGCACAATTCTGGAGCCCTGTCAAACAATGGGACATACACGAAGCATGACGGGGGTCCATTCCTTCAAGAGTTCAAAGAGATATCTTGTGACACATAGCATGTACCGAATGGGCCTCTGTAATGCCAGAGCCATGGAAAGTGAGACTTCTCTTCAATGAATGCTAGGGGCATAGGAAAGGAAGCATCAATCATTGTCTACAGTGTCTTCAGGAGATCATTCTTAATTTTGGATTATGATTAAGGCAGAAGGACAATGTAGGTCTGATAAGCCCCAAGTCCAGCCTCTGGTTTCAAATCGAGTTTCAAGCTTGCATCAGCATGGCCTCCCCATATACTTGAGTTGATTACAATGTTCTCCACTCAGCGCTTGTCCCCCTATTATTGCTTCCTCACAATGACTTCTTTCTTACCCCTTTAATCAGCGTGTATTCTCTCTCTTCAAGTTTCAGTGCCTGGTTTCTGTTTTTATATTCTCTTCTGGGTATCTCTAACTTGAGTATCGTAGCCTAGGACAATCCTCAGACTATAACCATGAGGCCATCTTGGGTGACATGTTCACTGTGATGTCATAAACTCCCTCAAACTTCTATGTTGTCCCAGCATCTTCTATGCACATGACTACTCTCCCTTTCCAGCTTGAATAGTTTTCCATTTCCTGGATTTCTTGTGGGTTTCTAACTTTATCCTTGAACTTTTAAATGTCTACTACATTCTCTCTAGACATGGTTTCTTTACTTTAAGTTTATCCTGGTTTTTATCTGTTACATTTTGTGAATATGGCCGAATGTGTAGACTTTCCCCAGTGAAAGTCCTGGAGTCCATCCAAAGTTGAAGTTGCCCACTCAAGCCTCTGATGTGCAATGATCGTGTCATCTCATGCAGTCCGCCAATTCTACCTATGCAGGTCACATCACTTCCTTCAGTCTGTATTTAGGGAAGTGTACCAGATGTGTCATAGATTGCAATATTTTCATGTTTTTTTCCTATTGCCTATCTCTAACGTATGCTCACAATTTCGACTTCCTTGTGATCTCTGTACACACCATACCATGAAATCTATCTTTCCCAATGTTACTAATCTGATCAGCACCAGTGATGCGAATCCATGAATCCCAGGCCACCCAATAGGAATGTGGGCACTTACACTCCTGAACACATGGCTGGCCCTGAATTTTACTTGTGGACCAATATTTTTCCTGAACTGGGAAGAAGATGGCCTGCTGTGATTATTCGTGAATGTAATTACTCGTAACATCATAGACGGTAACATTTTCCCTTGGTTCATCTGTTTAGCACGGAACACATTCTCTTCATAGTATTCCCCATAATCTATTTGCAATGGTCTACTTTCTGTAGCATCATTAAGCATTTCGAGGAGATTCACAGTCCTTGGAAGTTCCTCTTCTCTAATCTCTTTCAGCCTCAAATCCTTTGCGCCCGAAATCAGCATGACTTTTTGGATTTTTTCATTCCCTCTGGGAATCACCAATCCAAAGTGAAGGCTGACATCCAAAGCTAGAATGCTCAGTTTGGCACCAGTGAAATTCTCTCCCATCTCTGGCCGTAGAATATTATTGACTATGTGTTTTGACAGCATATGTGAGGAAGTTGGCTGAAAATTAGAACATTACACTTATATTTAATGAAAAATAAATATGCCAGAGCTTAGGGTGTAAATCAAACAACTTACAAACCCTACAGAAATAAAGTAAAGCAGTATCTAGATGTAATCTACTAGGAGGACCATTCATCCAGGGTCAAGTTCCAGCCTTCCCAAATTTAGAAAAGAGACATAAAAATATCTTACCTGGAGACAGGAATTCATCAGATTTCCCTAATTTGTCTCAGAAACATTATGTCCATAAGATGGTTGCCTGGACAACCTAGAATTTGGAGTTTCTGATCTCAAAATGTCAAACCAACCAAGATCACCTCGTGTTCTCAGTGCTCAGTTGGACCTAGGCTAGGATAGCAAAGATTCCTTCAAGTGAAAGATGGAAATTCAAAGGCAATGCCCAACAATCATGAAAACACTCACGCATCAGCCTAGAGAACATATGGTGATTAAAGAAACAAAATTCATAACTTGGAATGAAGGAGAATGGACTGATAAGCGTATCTATGGGAGATAGCTGAGAAAGACAATGACGATTGATGTGGATTAAGGCTGCCCCAGCTCGAAAAGCCCAAGGTTACCTGGCCTACATGTCAAAGCATACGACCCGGTGAATTTTTTTTGGTATGAATTAAAGGTGCCCCAGTGAGAGAAGCCCAGGCGATGCTCACCTACATGCCTATCTATATGGCCAAATTCGTATCTAATGTTATACGACCACACAATAACCAGACTCCATCTGTACTGAAGTCATTTAATGGCTTTTTACATCATCTTTTCTTTTTCCAGTAAAAATGTCACGTACCCATGCCTTATAAAATTTGCCCTTACCCTCAACTCAGGGCAGCAGCAGGACATCTGACTGCCCATGGCTCCTTTCCCCATGCAGCAGCAGCGGCTAGTCACTGCCCGTGCGTCCAGTTCCCATGCCTGCAGCTCTTCACTACCCATAGTTCCTGTCCCCATGAAGCAACTCTTTACTCCCCATGGGTCCTGTCCCTATGTTATCCTGTACCATTCTCTAAATAAAAGAGCATCTCTGCCAGGCCTTGAGAGACCAAGAAATCTTTCTTCCGACTCATCAGCTCGCTGACCCACCATCATATATTGTGGCCCCCCTACCGGGAACTTGCTTCTTCGGTTTCTGAGCTCAACTTCTGGTAAGTGCCCTTTTCTTCCTTGTGCCTCTCTCTGTTTCGAGGATGAATCACAATTCACTTCTCCATCAGGAACTGTCTTGGATAGCTGTAAGAATCCACGTTTGCTGCCCATGGCTACTCTATGGGGCAAATCATGGCATTCAGCTTGAAGAGAATCAGTACCTTAAGCCTAAGGGCGATGTAGAGTGAATTACTCCATTCCTTCCTGACCCTATCTCTAATAAACAAATTTTAGGTGGGCACGGGTTGGCCACTTAAGTCATTAGGATGGTCAGCAATCTGCAAGACTCCCCTGTAAGGTTTCTTTTCCTAAGGTTGGATTAGGATACCTCCCATGGCTCCTGACCATGCTCTGAACTGTGTGAATGTCCCAATTGGGACTCCAGTTCAAGTAAAGTACCAAAGTCTAACCAGTGGTTGCGTATGGGAAGCCCTTCTCGGAGAATGCCTCCAACACGAAATTGGGTAGAATGCGCCCCAGAGCAGCGGAAAATGCCTCACTAATTTTCTCCATCCTGTTCTCTCTTGAACTTCTCCCTTTCTATTGGGGACCATTCACCAGGCACATATTACTGCCAGGCAGAATAGGAAAGATGTTCACCAGGCACCTGTAACTTCCAGGCATACCAGTGATGATATGCAATGGATGCAATGCTGGGGGACACCCCCATCACCCCTTGTTATAGGATCCTCACAGTAGGATTGACAGGTAGGATGCTGCCCCAGGTTCCGGGGGGATTTTCAAGCTAATGGACCTGTCTCTTTCATCTTTCTTAGAGTTGAAATGGCGTTTTGCGTCTCCTTTGGAGCTTTGCAACAGGGAAGCAAAGAAATCTGTCAACAGTCATGGCTTCCACCCCTGGGACCCCAAACTTGGCATTTCTGGGCCTGATCACCCCGGAAAGCCCAAGTAGGGTGCTCTCTGTTGGGGGGTGACACATTGAGTGTTTTAGTCACCTACTGAGTTGGCTATGAGGGTAGCAGACCTGGGATTTATTCTGTGAACTGCCATGCTACAGTAGTGCGCCCCAGCATGGGAACTGTTGAGTGAGTCTTCTCTTGATAACCCTCTTTGAGCGGCCATGAGGGTGAAGTCTGATGTCTTCATTTCCTTTCTTTGTTTTGCTCATCATGTCCTCTGTTGTCACCAAGTCTTGGTTAAGTTCAGGCTGGACTTGACCAGAACCTGGAACTTCTGTAAAATAGAAAACCTTGAAAACCTTTTGCAAGGAACTTCATTCTCAACCCGAGTACTGGGAGCCCCGGCCTCCAGCCAGTTCAAGCCCTTTGCATGCACTCCACCCTTCTCCACTTCACTGTCAGTTGGACACTGGCTTTACTGCTGTGGGGAATGAGATAAGCATCCCTTAAGACTCATCACTCAGGGTCATTCTAACTAATTAGAAACACTTTCAGTTGTATGGGTTATGCCCCAGAAACTCCAGCTGGTAGAAAATGTGCGATGTTTCTCTCTGCCTTTCTGGTGCAGTTGGACAGGTAGATCAACCTAGAACGTCCTTCAAGTTACAGTCCAGTTTCTGAGAAATCAAGAGCAACCATCCTTAGAAAATCCTTGCAAGACTGGAAATACAGTTCTAGAGGCAGTTCAGATTCCACCTTGTTCCTTTACCATGAAAAGGATTATCTTCCCGCCTCTCCAGGAACTACTATCTAGCATATCACTCATTCTTAAGACTGAAAAAAAAAAGGAGGGGAAAGGATAAATGGCCAAAAGTGTGCCCTTGCAAAAAGTCTAGCATCTTGAGGGTCTTCTCCATAAGTATTAGTAAAAAGGCTCAAAACAAAGTGTTGATTTGTAACTGGTGAGATTTATATTATTGTACCTGATTCATGGCAGTAGTTTTTAAAACAATAGTTGTACAGTCTCTGTGTATATGTGTCTATGTGTACATTATACGTGTGATATTTTAACCCCTGGATGGTCTGGCCAAAATTAAGATCTCTGTTTAGTTGGCTTAAAGTAAGTGCTTTCTTAAATTCTAAATGTAGTCCAAATTAACAGAGTGGCTTTCAAAGTTAACGTGACGTGAATTAACCTTTGATAAATGAAAGCTTCTTTAAGTTTATTGGTTTCATTGAAAATTGTCTTCTTGTCAGAGTTGTCAGTATTTGCATAGGATGCAGGCATTCAGACTCGGTTTACTAGTCATATAAGTTCACGTTGTCTGTTAAATTTGTCAGCAAAATAATAGCTTTAAATGATGACCAGTTTTGTCTAATGCCTCATGAGGTTTCCCTAGTAATCTGAATATAATTGTTGGAAACAAATGGTTTAAATACATAAAACTCATAAAAGTGAGCACAATAACTTATATGGTCTGTATATTTGGGGAAGAACAACACCTTCGAAATCCTTTTTGGTAACAATCTTGAGTTTTGCCAAGTTAAGTTAAATGATAAAAAGATGAATATGCGGGTCACTTTTGGATAGAACGGAACACTCACACATTATTGTTAAACATATCTAAGTTATCTACTTTTGGCTTCTTATGGAAGAGGCTAAAAGCGTTTGGGTGTATCAAAAAGCATGCCTTGTGTTTTATTGCGAAGTGGCATGTTTCTTAAGTTGTGAAGTGTTTAGAATGCTGATATAAAACACATTTCATAATTGTTTACCTTTTTAGTGTTTACTAAGTCCGTTAAGCGTTAAAGGTTCTAACTTACCTATGGAATTAAAGCTACAGGAATTTACTAAGAAAAAGAGCTCTGTATTCAAGGAAGTTAAAATGTATGTTTTCAGTAAAAAAGGGATAAAGAATGGAAATATTTTTGTTTGATGGGTTAAGAAAGATAAATTCGTCCTGATGTACTAGAAAGGAAAAAAGAAAGATTTTGGGACAAGTACTGAAAATGAAAAAGAAAGATGTAGAAGGTTTGTGAAGGAGGAATTCTGAAATGAGTTTTATGCCTTCTCAAGTAGACTAAAGTAAGTTCAATTAAGTGAATGAGTTTGAATGTTAATAATAAGTAGGTGCAGAAATTCAAATTTGGTTTTCTTTAAAAGGATACATTTTCTTGAACTTTTGATCTGCTCTTGGTAAAGAGGATGTAAGAGCTGTTCCTTTGAGTACGTCTACCTAAGAGACAAATCTGTTTTGTGAAAATAATGGCTGAGGTTACTCAATATTTTTGACTCTTTCTGTTATCACTTTGAATGGATACCTGAGCATTGTTTCACAGTGAGTGTTGTTTGCTATTTGAACATTTTAAAAACTTTTGATATGTTGTGACAAGCTTCTCCCTCAAAAATATTCAAATCCTGAATGAAGGCTTTCTTTAGACCTGGTAGACAGATGAATGATTACTCTGAGGATTTTCAGAGGGTCCCTGAGACTTCTCAAAGAAATTTGCTCTCTCTTCCTACAAGGAGGAAAATGCTACAGTAATTTGGCTTATTTGGTCTGTTAAATTAAAGGGGAAACATTGTGAAATAAGTGACAATAGACTATCTTAGCTGGTATTTGATGGGTAAATGTTATTAATATAGACGTCTCAAAATTAGATAGCATTCCTAAAATTCTGGTCTGCCCTGGTTATCAGTGATAAGTTCACTTATTATCTGGCACTATTATATGTCACAGAAGTAGTCAAGTTTCTTTGCCAATTGCCCTTTTGAGTTCTTTGTCCATTTGCAGATAGTTGTTGTTTTACTCTGATGCTTTTTCCTTTTGCAAATATGTTTCAGCTTCCGAGAAATTCCTGGAAAGGATTCTGACACAAAGAGTCTAAACGACAGGTTTCTGATAAACCTTCAGATTGTAAAACTGAACGGAGTAAGAAATGACAGAATTCTAACAGAAACTATGCTCATCGATCTGCTAACAGAAGATTCAGCTCAAGAATTGATTATACAGGACTGTGTGCACTGATTAGAACGATTATAAATTTTTAGGACTTCTGTTAGAAATATTGTTGAGTTTGGATGTGTTGTTTTGTCTTCTCATAATGAAGGAAATCTTTTTCTCTTTTCGCTTATGCTAACTAAAACTTACAGCCATTTGGTGAAATTATACCTTTATGAGCAAAACTGAAACATTTATCTTTTTCTGCCTACCTTATCCCTCCTGAATTTGGAAACCCTTTGTGACTGAGTATGGTCATTTCGTGGCAATATTTGCATAAGTTCCATAAGAATCTGTTCTCCTTATAACAGGACACATTGGTTATATTACCAAGGCTTGGACTGGAATGTCATATTTGAAACACACAGCCTCAGATATGACAAGACAGCGTTTCAGGAACAAAGATTGGACTTTCTGGAATACAGCCACTCGGAAACACAGGCCTGGTACCTTGTTTACTGAGATTTTGGCAATCTTACCTGGTAAGTAAGGAAGCTTGCTTATCTCGCAGGTGCAAGGAACCTCCAAATATTTGGGGATTCCTCAAAGAGAACACCACTCAAATCTGTAGGTACTTCAGGCCAAATCTGATGGCAAGTCCTTGGCTTGGATTTTCTGGCCTCTAGAGGCCTTCACAGTTCAATGTGAGATTCTGCATGAAAAGATCCAGTGAAGCACATTTAAAAAAGCCTGTATGAACAATTACTATTCTTGCTGCTCTTATGTAAATAATTGGAGCAAGTTGTATTGAAACTACACTTGATTTGTAAACCCGTTAATCCTGATTTGGCTATCTTTTGTAAAAATGAGAGTGATTTAAGAGAGAAAAAATTATGTTTCTGTAGAAGCTATAGTAGGCATTCATGGATATTAGATTCTAGCTCTTTTCTTCCGCAATATTCATGTATTATTAATAGTAATGTCTCCTTGTGGCCATCTACCTCTGACGCCTGGAAGTTCCCTGGCCACAATCAAACATTTTCCTTCAATACTACTGTCCAAATACTAACTAGATTTGCCTTGTCACACTTGGATCATACAGAACAAGTTCCAAATGTAATGTCCCCAACTTATTAATACACACAGGATGGACAATACAAAATATGGGATGAATATATTTGGTTCACTCCTACTAGTGGGCAACTCAGTAAAAGGCCACTTTCTTGTGGGGAAAAAGAATCACCCCTGTGATACATGGCCTTATAGCACTCGACCTACGGGAAAAAATCCCTGTTATATGTGTTCTCATATCATAGCCTTAAAAAAAAATACTGATTGGTTTCAGACTGACTGGGATACATGGCTCAACACGCATTGGTTAGCCCCTAACGGTGCTCAGTGGATATGTGGCTCCAATTTATGACCTTGGCTACCACCTGCATGGATTGGACGATGCACTCTAGGCTTTGTCTGGATGCAAGGTGGAACTACATTTACTATATCTCCTCCTGCTAACCTACCCAACTTGCAACAGCACTTGACCAGCCCTGTCTCCCACTGGTATGACCATCTTTCCGCAATTTTCTTTCACCAATTAGGAATCGACTTTTGTAGCATATTCAAGTCTTGCATGGAAGTCCTAGACAAATTTACAATGAAGGCATTAAATGATACACAACATAGCATTTCACTGCTCAATTTAGAAGTATCCCAAGTGTGTAAGGCAGTCCTCCAAATCCAAGTGGCACTGGATATCTTGAGAGCAGCACAAGGGGGCACCTGTGCCATTATAAAAACTGAATGTTGTATCTATATTCCTGACTACCGTCAAAATATTTCTGGCTTGGTATCCCAGCCACCAAATTAAATCCATGTCTGACCAACCCTACATCTAAATGATTGGTTGAACTCCTAGTCAGGACAAGGTTTCTGCACTACTTCAAAACCTTATTCATTGGGTTAAACATACTGCTTGTATTTCTTATGATATTTTGTTGTCTGTTTCATTGTTTGTCTCAGGCATGTCAAAAATGTTTCACTTCCTGGACCACCTCTTGTCAATGACTCTCTCATCTCCAGAGGATCTGTATAACTGTCAGGCTTGAACTCAATGGGGCAAGCCTTCTGGTCCACTAAACTGCCTAAGTGTACCTATGGCCCCATTTAGGGACAGCTCTACGACCCTGTACAGCCAGAAGTAGTCACAGAAGACTGACCATCATCCATATCCCCAAAGATTTCCAGTCCAAATAGGTTCAGGGAGGTTTTATGATGTGGATCAGGGCTGCCCCAGCTAGGGAAGCTGAAGTTGACCTGGACTACATGCCAAACTATAGGACCCAGTGGATTATTTTATGGAATGAATTAGGGCTGCCCCAGGGCGAGAAGCCCAGGGCATTCTCACCTACATGCTGATCTATATGGCCAGATTCGTATCTAAAAATATGACAACACAATGTCCAGACTCCATCTGTACTGAAATCATTTAAAGACATTTTACATCATTATTTCTTTTTCGAGTAAAAATAAGTCATATACCCATGCCTTATGAAATTAGCCCTAACCCTCTAGTCAGGGCAGCAGCAAAAGCTCTGACTACCCATGGGTCCTGTCCCCAGGCAGCAGCAGCAGTAGCTCTTCACTGCTAATGTGGCCTGTCCCCATGCTATCGTGTACTGTTCTCTCAATAAAAGAACACCAATGCAGGATCTTGAGAGTCCAAGCAATCTTTCATTCGAGTCTTCAGCTCGCTGAGCCCATATCAACGATTCTACCACGGAAAATAAAAAACGGTCCCAGAAAATGGAAGGCACACAGAAATCACACATGAATAATAGAAAAAGAAAGATGTCAGTTTTAGACATACTCTGAACGTTCGAAAGTCGGAGTAAGTCACAATCCCAAAAACCCAAGCGAAGGTCAAACCTAGGGTAACTGGTAAGGGTGAGTTATGAGACTGCTAAAATCAGGCTCTGTAAGCCTGTGTCTATGAAGTTTGCAGGGACAGCAGAGACACAATTCTGACAAATCCTCTGACATCACAGTGGAGAAGAAAAACAAACTGGCCTCATCTACACAGTGCCTGAGTTGGGCTCAAGTAGCATATTCAAGTCCCATTCCACTCAACTGCAGGTTGCCAATGGAACATGAAAGGTGCCGGCCCGTGGTGCAGTGGTGAAGTCTGCACATTCTGGGTCGGCATCCCGGGGCTGGCCATGCGGAATCCTGGAGGTGAACCGCATCACAGCTGGTCCAGCCATTCTCGGGGAGGCATGGGAGGTAGGGGCAGCTGGGAAGCAACGTCAGACAGCGTCAGTATTACTCAGCAAATACAGCAACATCGACAGCAGATCTGAGCACAGCCATAAACATCAGCCAAAACAAAACTAATGAAAACTTGAAAAGAACAGAAAAACCGAACCTCAGGAAAAAAAGAATAAGATCTCCAGAAATAAGCTTAGCCAAACAGGTGCAAGCTATGGAAATCGGAAACTAGCAAAACTTTGGGGAAAGAAATTCCAGAAGACACAAGCAAATGGAAGGGTATTCCGTGCTCTAGGAATGTAGGATCTAAAATACTTGAAACCTCCATAACGGATAAAGCAATCTCTGGATTCCATGCAATCCCAGTCAAAGTTGCAGAATCTTTCCCACAGAAATATGAGAGAATCCTTAAGTCTCTATCCAGCAACAAGGGACCCTGAATACCCAAAGGAACCCTGAGGAAAACGAACAAAGTAGGACATATCACATGTACTAATTTCAACATGTAGGACGAAGTGCTACGTACCGAAATGGCACAGTCTGGTCTCAAAAACTGACACAGAGATCAACGGAAAAGAATCGAGAGCCCAGAGGTCAACTCACACATATACGGACAGCCCATTTGCAATGAGGAAGGCAAGAGGATCAGTGGAGAAAGGAGAGTCTCAAGAAGAAAAGGTGCTGGAAAACTGCACAGCCATATGTGACGCAATGAGAGTAGACCATGATGTTACATCAGGCACACACACCACCTCGAAATGGATTAAAGCCTTGAACGAAAGACTTGAAACCCTGAAACTTGTAGTAGAAAACCAGGCACCTTGCTCATGGCCATGTGGCATAGCCGCCTATTTGGAAGAAGCATGTGTGACTGGGCAAGGGCAACACACGAAACAAGAAACAAATGGGATTGCATCCAACGCAGAAGCTTCTGCCCAGCTGAGGAAACCATCCACTCAATGCAAAGACAGCACAACAACTGCGAGTGGATGTTTCAAACCACACATCGGAGACGGACTGAATAGCCAAAAGAGCCAACGACCACACATGCCAACACAAGAGAAAAAACAAGCCCATTAAAACCTGGGCAAAAGATGGAAACAGAGTTTTACCAAATAAGATAGAAAGATAGCCAACAGCTGTATGAACACATGTTCATAATCATTACGTCTAAGGCCAATGCAAATCCAAATGGCAATCAGATAACAGCACATTGTGGTCAGAATGCCCATAAGGAACAAGACAGGAAACAACAAGTGTCGGAGAGGAGGTGGAGAGAAGGGAAGCCTCCTGCACCGTTGGTGGGAGTGTAAGCCGGTGCGGGAACTATGCAAAGCGGTGTGGAATTTCCGCAGAAATTTCAGAATCCATCTACCATATGATCCAGCTATTCCTCTGCGTCGTATTTATCCGAAGAACTTGGAAACACCAACGCATAGGAATCCCTGCACCGCTGTGTTCACCACAGCCTTAATCCTGATGTCCAGGACTTGGATATCGCCCTGGGGCCCATCAAGGGACGAATGGAGAAGGAAGATTGGCTATAGCCGCACAATGGGATAGCACTCAGCTGCAAGAAAGGGTGCAGTCCAGCCATTTGTGACACCAGAATGGCTCCTGAGGGTATGAGGGGAACTGAAAGAAGCCCCAGGGAGAAAGTCAAATACCGTAGGATCTCACTTACAAGGAGAAGAGTAAAATAAGGAGAAACAAACCTGTAGCACATGACAAGGGATTGGTGGTTCCCAGAGGGAATCGGTGGCAGAAGACAGTGGAAGAAAGAGTTGGTTAGGCACCAGTGTGTGGTATGGGCATGTCATTAGGCTTACGGTGGTGAAGATGATGTACCATACAAGGAAGTCTAAATCTAGGAGGTTGTAAATCTGAAAACAATAGGGTGTTATAATGCAGGGTTATGGCAATCAATTCATGTAAAATCAAAACTACAAAAAGGCAAGCAGGTTTATGGCCTAAAGCTTTGGAGGCTGAAAGAGATTAGAGAAGATGAACTTCCAAGCATTGATAATCACCTCCAAGTGCTTAATAATGCTACAGAAAGGTAGACATTGGCAAAGAGATGAAGAACAACTCTACCAAGAGAACATGTTTCGTGCTAAACTCAGGATCCAAAGGAAAAGGTTACCGTCCATGATGTTACTACTAATTACCTTTACAAATAATCAAAGCAGGCCAACATCTTCCCCAGTTCAGGCAAAATGTTGGTCCAAGAATCCAATTCAGTGCCGGCCCTGTGGTGTACTGGTACAGGCTTCATCGGCGAGCATCACGGGTGCGGATCAGATTAGTAGCATTAGCAAATATAGATTTCACGGTATAGTGCAGACAGACATCCTAAAGAAGTCGAAATTGTGAAGAGACGTTATGAATACACATCAGAGTAAGAACCATGGGAATATTGCAATCTATGAACGCATCAGGAACACTTCCCCAAATGATGAAGGAAGGAAAACATGTGACCTGCCAAGGTGGAAATGGAGATGACACGATCATTACGCATCAGAGGATTGACCAGGAAAATCAATCTCGGGAGGGACTCCAGGGCTTTCTCTGGGGAAAGTCCACCCATTTGGACTCATCCACAAAAGATAAGAGATAAAACCCAGGATAATCTGAAAGGAAAGAAACTGGTGTCCAGCGGGATTGTAGTAGACCTTTCAAAGTTTGAGGATAAAGTTATAAACAGACACGGGATCCAGAACAAGGAAAACTATCCTACCTGGAAAGGGGAAGTAGTCAGACTGGTATGAGATGGTCGTGAAGAACTGTGTGCATGGAGGTTTTCAGGACAGCTTAGAATTCTGAGGGTGTTTATGACATCACGGTAAACATGTCACCCAAGATGGCAGCAGGTCTCCAGCTCAGGGATTGGCTTAGGCTTGGATACTCAAGTGACAGATACCCAGATACAGCTTTTGCAAACAGAATCTGGGCACAGAAACCTGAAGAGATGCAATAGACGCTAATTCAATGGATAAGAAAGGAATCATAGGGAAGAAGTGATAACAGAGGGACAAGCACTGAGAGGAGAACATTGCCTTCTCCTCAAGTCGATGGGGAGGCCATGCTGATTCAAGCTTGAAACTTGACTTGAAACAAGAGGACGGACCTTGAGCTTACAGACCTATGTTGGCCTTCTGCCTTACTCATAATCCAAAGTCAAGAATGATCTCTTGAAGACATTGAAGAGAAGAATAGAGGCCTCGGTCCTAGGTCCCTAGTATTCTGTGAAGAGAAGTCTCACTTTCCATAGCTCTGGCGTCATAGGCACCCATTGGGTACATGGTAATGTGTCACTAGGCATCTCTTTGAAGCCTGGAAGGAATGAACCCCTGTCATCCTTGGGGTATGTCTCTTGGTTTGGAAGGACTCAGGAAGAGTGTGCAAAAGCACCCTTTTGCAGAAAGCTTCGTTACTGTGTGAAGGCTGTCCTCCCAGGCTAGAGTGCTCAGTTGAGATCAATGAGATGCCCTCCCCCATCTCTTGCCGTAGAAGGAGTATTGATTAGGTGTTTGACACCACACATAACGATGTTTGCTGAAACTTAGAACATTACCATTCTATTTAAAGGAATATAAACATGCCACAGCTGAGGAGGTAAATTAAACAAATAACAAAACCTGTGGAAATAAAGTAAGCCAGTATCTAGACGTAATCTAGTGGAGCGTTCAAGGATCAGGTGTGAAGTTCTGAACTTTCCAAAGGATCTCTCACCTGGAGAGAGGAATCCATCAGATTCATCTAATTTGTCTCAGAACCATTGTGTCTGGGAAGGTGGTTTCCAGGACAACCTCAAACATGGCGTTTCTGATCTCACAATATCGAACCAACCAAGATGACCACGTTTACTCAGTGCTCAGGTGGATCTAGGCTAGGATGGCAAAGATTCCTTCAAATGACCGATGGAAATTCAAAGACAACACCCAACAGTAACGAAAGCACTCACACATCAGCCTACAGAACCTATGGTGATTAAAGAAATACCAAACTCCTAACTTGAAATGAAGGAGAACACACTGATAAGCATATCGAAGGGAGATAGCTCAGAACCATGACGATTAGACTATGGAAACGAAAGCAAGCTCCCAGAAAATGGAAGGCAAACAGAAATCACACCTCAATAATCCACAGTGATTGACTTCAGTGTTTAGTTAGCGTCTGCTTGAACGTTTGAAAGTCCGATAAGGTCACAACCACAAAACTTGCATTGAAGGTCAAAGCTGGGCTAACTGGGAAGGGTGAGTTCTCAGACTGCTCCACGTGGGCTCTGAAACCCTGTGTCCCCGAAGCCTGACTGGAAAAGAGACACGATTCTGACAATACTCCGACATCACAGTGGTCCAGAAAAAGAAGCTGGCCTCATCTACACAGGGCCAGAGTTGGGCTCAAGTAACATGTTAAAGTACATTCCACTCAACTGCAGGTTGCCAATGGAACATGAAAGGGGCCAGCCAGTGGGGCAGCTGTGAAGTCCCTGCGTTCTGAGTCAGCAACCCAGGGTCGGCCACGTGGAATACTGGGGGTGAGCCTCCTCACCACTCATCCAGCCATTCCGGGCCAGGCGTGCGACCAAGTGTACAGGCATATGGGAAGCAAAGTTATACTGCGCTACTCTTGCTCAGCAAATACAGCAGCATGGCCAGCAGATGTGAGCACTGCCATAAACTTCTGCCAAAACAAACCAATTAAATGTTGCTAAGAATAGAAAAAAGGAACAGCAAAAAAGAAAGCATGCCAGTAAAAAGAAAAAAACATCTAGGAATAACATTGGCCAAACAGGAGAAAGCTCTGTCTGCCAAAATCTAGCAAAGCTTTGGGGAAAGAAATTCCACAAGACACAACGAAACGGAACTCTATTCCATGTTCTTTGAATGGAAGAATGAACACACTTTAAGCATCCATACCGCAAAAAGCAATGTCTGCATTCCATGTCGTCCCAGTCAAAGTTGCAGCAATCTTTCCCACAGAAATAGAAGAGAGAATACTAAAGTTTCTATGTGGCAACAAAGACCCCTGAATAGGAAAAGGAATCCTGAGGAAAACGAACAAAGCAGCATGTATCACACTTTCTGATTGCCAAATATAGGACAAAGCGCTAGGTACCGGTACAGCACAGCCTTTCCCCCAAAATAGGCACACAGACCCATGGAACAGAATTGAGCCCAGCAGTCAACTGCCACATATATGGGCAGCCCATTTTCGACACGGGAGCCAAGAGGAGACAGCAGAGAAAGGAGAGTCTCGAAAAGAAACAGTGCTGGGAAGACTTCAGAGCCACAAGTGGCACAATGAGACTAGACCATGATGTTACACCAGGCACACATACCACATTGAAATGGATTAAAGCTTTGAATGGAAGACTTGAAACCGTGAAACTTATGTGGGAAAATGCAGGCAGCTTGCTCTTTGCCATCTGGCATAGCCGCCTACTTGGAAGAAGCATGTGTGACTGGGTAAGGGCAACAAAAGAAACAAGAAACAAGCGTGACTCCATCCAACGCAGAAGCTTCTACCCGGCCAACGACTCCATCGACTCAATGCAAAGACAGCACAACTGCGACAGGATGTTTGCAGAACAGACATCGGAGAAGGGGTGAACAGCCATAAGATCCAGTGAACACATACATCTCCACAGGAAAAAAAAAATGAGCCCAACAAAACCTGGGCAAAAGATGGAAACACACATTTCTCCCAGGAAGATAGAAAGATGGCCAACAGGCTGTATGAAAACATGTTCCTCATCATTAAGTGTGAGGCCAATGCAAATCCGAAGTGCAATGAGATAGCAGCTCACAGTGGTCAGAATGGCTATAAGGGTGAAGACACGAAACAACAAGTTTCAGAGAGGAGGTGGAGAGAAGGGAAGCCTCCTGTACTGAAGGTGGGAGTTTGAGCCAATGCAGCCACTACACAAAGGAGTGAAAATTCAGAATGTTTCAGAATCCACCTAGCATATGATCCAGCTATTCCTCTGTGACGTATATATCCAAAGATCATGGAAACAGTAATGCACAGAGATCCGTGCACTGCTGTGTTCACCACAGCCTTACTCCCGATATCCAAGACTTGGAAGCCTCCCTGATGCCCATCAAGGGACGAATGGAGAAGGAAGATAGGCTATAGCCACACAGTGGCATAGCATTCAGCTGTCGGAATGGATGCAGTGCAGCCATTTGTGACCACCAGAATGGCTCCTGAGGGTACAAGAGGAACTGAAACAATCGCCGGGGTAAGGTCAAATACCACAGGATCTCACGTACAGGAGAAGAGGAAAAACGGACCAACAAACAGGTAGCATGTGACATGGGATTGGTAGTTCCCAGAGGAAAAGTAGGCGAGGGCCAGAGCGAGAAAGAGTTGATTAGGCACAAGTATCGTGAGAGCCTGTAATTAGCCTTACGGTGGTGAAGATGATGTACCCTACTCAGAAGTCTAAATCTATGAGGATGTAGATCTGAAAGCTATAGCATGTTAGAATGCAGGGTTACGGCAATCAATCCACATAAAATCAAAACTCCAAAAAGGGGTGCAGACTTACGGCCTAAAGCTTTATAGGCTGAAAGAGATCAGAGAGGATGAACTTCCAAGGATTGGTAATCACCTCAAAGTGCTTAATGATGCTACAGAAAGGTAGACCTTTGCAAAGTGATGAAGCGGAATACTAGCAAGAGAACATGTTCCATGCTAAACTCATGACCCAATGGAAAATAATACCTTCCATGATGTTACTACTGATTCCCTTCACGAATGATTGAAGCAGGCCAACATCTTCCCAAGTTCAGGCCAAAGGTTGGTGCAGAAGTCTAATTCATTGCCGGCCCTGTGGTGCAGCAGGTAAGTGCCCAACTTCCTCTTGCGTGGCCCGGGCTTCAGGGGCTAGCATCATGGGTACAGATCAGATTTCTAGCATTAGGAAGTCCCGATTTCAAGGTATGGTTGGCACAAAGATCATAAAGAAGTAGTAATTGTGAGGAGGCCTTATCAATACTCACCATAAAAAGAACCATGAGAATATTAGAGTCTATGAACGCATCTGGTACGCTTTCCCAAATCATGAAGGAAGGAAAATACGTGACCCACCAAGGTGGAATTGTCAGACTGCCATGAGATCACACGATCATTGTGCATCACAGGATTTCCTGGGCAACGTCAACTTGGGAGGGAGTCCAGGACTTTCTCTGGGGAAAGTCCACCCATTTGGCCATATCCACAAACGATATGCGATAAAACCCAGGATAATCTTAAAGGAAAGAAACCGGTGTCTGTGGGAATGTAGTAGACCTTTGCAAGTTAGAGGACAAAGTTGAAAACCAACAACACATCCAGAACAAGGAAAACTATCCTTCCTGGAAAGGGGGAATAGTCAGGCTGGGAGGAGACGGCTCTGAAACACTGTGTGCATGGAGGTTGTCAGGACAACTTTGAATTCTGAGAGTGTTTATGACATTACAGTGAACATGTCACCCCAGATGGCTGCATGTTTACAGTACCAGGATTGGCTTAGGCTGGGATACTCAAGTGAGAGATACCCAGAAACAGCTTTTCCAAACAGAAACCAGGCACAGAAACTTGAAGAGATCAAAGAGATGCTGATTCCAGGGATAAGAAAGGTATCATTGTGATGATACTTCATTCTTCCTTCGTTTTCTTCCATTCCATGCGCACTGAGGCCCTTCCCTTTCCTTGTATCTTGTGGAATTTCTTTCCCCAAAGCTTTGCTACTTCTAGGTTTACATAGCTTTCACCTGTTTGTCACAGCTTATTCCTAGATACCTTGTTCTTCCTAGTAGCATGCTTTTTTTTCTTTTTTGAGGTTCAGTTTTTCTATCCTTTGCAACTTTTGATTAGTTTTATTTAGGCAGATGTTTACTGCTGTGCTCACATCTGCTGGCAATGCTGCTGTATTTGCTGAGGACGACTGGACCAGTCTAACGTCGCTTCCCATCTGCCTGTTTCCTTTGTTGCCCATTCCTGTCACACACGCTTCTTCCAAATAGGCTGCTAAGACAGATGGCAACGAGCATGCTGCCTAGGTTTTCTCCTAGAAGTCTCACGGTTTCAAGTCTTCCATTCAAGTCTTTAATCCGTTTCGAGGTGGTGTGTGTGACTAGTGTAACATCATGCTCTACTCTCATTGTATTACATTTGGCTGTGCAGTCTTCCCAGCACCATTTCTTGTCAAGACTCTCCTTTCTCCGCTGTGTACTCTTGGTTCCCTGGTTGAAAATGTGTTGTGCATGTATGCATGTGCATATATGCGTAAGTTGACCTCTGGGCTCTCGATTCTGTTCCATGTATTTGTGTGCCTGTTTTTGGGCCCAGACTGTGCCGTTTCGGTTCCTAGAGCTTCGTCCTATATGTGGAAATCAGAAAGTGTGATACGTCCTGCTTTGTTCATTTTCTTCAGGATTCCTTTGGGTATTCAGGGTCCTTTCCTTCTGGATAGAGACTTTATTATTCTCTCTTCTATTTCTGTGGGAAAGATCACTGCAACTTTGACTGGGACTGCTTGGAATCCACAGATTCCTCTATCCTCTATGGACGTTTCAAGTGTGTTAGTTCTTCCATTCCAACAGCATGGAATAGTCTTCCGTTTCGTTGTGTCTTCTGGAATTTCTTTAGCCAAAGCTTTGCTAGTATCGGTTTACAATGCTTCCACCTGTTTAGTGAAGGTTAGTCCTAGATATCTTATTATTCTTAGTGACATGCTTCTTTTTTTGAGGCTCAGTTTTTCCATTCTTTGCAACTTTTAATTGGTTCTGTTTTGGCAGAAGTTTATGGCAGTGCTCACATCTGCTGGTCGTGCTGCTGTATTTGCTGAGCAAGAGTGGCACTGTCTAACGTCACTTCCCATCTGCCTCTACACTACCTCCCAGGACTCTCCCAGGATGGCTGTACCAGCGGTGAGGAGGCTCAACCCCAAGAGCACAAATGGACGACCATGGGCTGCGGACCCAGAAGGCACGGACTTCACAGCTTCAGCAGTGGCCAGCCCCTTTCATGTTCCATTGGCAACCTGCTGTTTTGGAATGTGACTTCAATATGCTACTGGAGCCCAGCTCTGGCCCTGTGTAGATGAAGCCATGTTGTTTTCCTGGTCCACTGTGATGTCATAGGATTTCTGAGAATTGTGTCTGTGCTGTGCCAGCAAGCTTCATGGACACAAGGTTTCAGAGCCCGCTTGGAGCAGTCTCAGAACTCACCCATTCCATTTAGCCCAGGTTTGACCTTCACTGCATGTTTTGGGGTTGTGACTTTTCTGACTTTCAAACGTTTAAGCAGAATCTGTCTAAACACGGCCGTCTTTCACTGTGGATTATTCAGTTGTGATTTCTGTTTGCCTTACATTTTCTGGGACATTTTTTTCTTTTCCATAGGCTAATCATCATGGTATTGCTAAGCTATCTCCCTTCGATATGCTTATCAGTGTGTTCCCTTTTCATTCCAAGTTATAAATTTTGCATTTCTTTGATCACGATATGTTCTGTTGGCTGTTGTGCGAGTGCTTTTGTGATTGGTGGGTGTTGTCTTTGAATTTCCATCGGTCACTTGAAGGAATCTCTGCTATCCTGGCCGAGGTGACACTGAGCACTGAGAACATGTGGGCATCTTCCTTGGTTAGAGATTCTGAGATCAGAAACTCCAGATTTGAGGTTGTCCTGGCAACCATCTTCACGGACACAATGGTTCCGCAACAAATTAGACGAATCTGATGAATTTCTCTTTCCAGGTGAGAGATCCTTCTATTTCTGGATTTGGAAAGTTCGAACTTCACCCCTGATCCTTGAATGCTCTGCTAGATTATGTCTAGATATTGGTTTACTTTCTTTCCACAGGGTTTGTTATTTGTTTGATTTGCATCCTCAACTGTGGCGTGTTTATTTTTCTTTAAATATAATGATTATGTTCTAATTTTCAGCCAACATCGTTACATGTGGTGTTGAAACACATAATCAATACTCCTTCTACGGCAAGAGAAGGGGGAGAGAATCTCATTGATCCCAACTTAGGACTCTAGCCTTGGAGTGCAGCATTCACCAAGGAATGACCCCCTCTGCAAAAGGGTGCTTTTGAGCCACTTCTAGAGTCCTTCCAAACCAAGAGACATACCCCAAGCATGACAGTTGTCCATTCCTTCCAGGCTTCAAAGAGGTGTCTTGTGACACATTAGCATGTAGCCAGTGGGCACCCATGATGCCAGAGCTATGGAAAGTGTGACTTCTCTTTAAAAAATGCTAGTGGCCTAGGACGGAGGCCTTGATTCTTCTCTACAATGACCTCAAGAGATCATTCTTGACTTTGGATTGTGAGTGAGGCAGGACAACATAGGTCTCATAGTTCCAGCCTCTTGTTTCAAATCAAGCTTCAAGCTTGAATCAGAACAGCCTCCTCTTCGACGTGAGGAGATGGCAATGTTCTCCTCTCAGTGCTTGTCCCTCTATTATGGCTTCTTCCCAATGATTCCTGTCTAATCCCTTGAATTAGCGTATCTTTGATCTCTTCAAGTTACTCTGCCCTGTTTCTGTGGGCAAAAGCTGTTTCTGAGTATCCCTCACTAGAATATCCTAGCCTATGCCAATCCTCGGGCTGGAAACCTGTGGCCATCTTGGGTGACATATTCACCGTGATGTCATAAACACCCTCAGAATTCAAAGTTGTCCTGAAGACCTCAATGCACACAGTTCTTCAGAACCATCTCATCCCAGTCTGATTACTCCACCTTTCCAGGTAGGATAGTTTTCGCCCTTATGTATTTCTTGTCGGTTTCTAACTTTTTCCTTGAACTTGAAAAGGTCTGCTACCTTCCCTCTAGACACTGGTTTCTTTCCTTTTGGATTAATCTGGGTTTTCTCTCTTATCTTTTGTGGATGAGGCCAAATGGGTGGACTTTCCCAAGAGAAAGTCCCGGAGGCTCTCCCAAATGACTTTTCCCAGGCAATCCTCTGATGCGCAATGATCGTGTCATCTCCTAGCAGTCTGACAATTCCACTTTGGCAGGTCACATGTTTTCCTTCCTTCATTATTTGGGGAAGTGTTCCTGATGCATTCATAGATTGTAATATTCCCATGGTTCTTTTTCTGGTGTGTACTCATAACATCTCTTCAAAATTTCGATTTCTTTAGGATGTCTGTCTGCACCATACCGTGAAATCTATATTTGCTAATGCTACTAATCTGATCCGCCCCCTTGGTGCTAACCAATGAAGCCCTGGCCGCCCAGGCGGAACGTGGGCACATACCCAGTACACCTCAGGGCCGGCACTGAAATGGACTTTGGATCAAACTTTTGCCTGAACTAGGGATGATGTTGGCCTGCTTTGGTTATTTGTAACGGTAATTAGTATTAACATTGTGGAGTGTAACCTTTTCTTTTGGCTCCTGAGTTTAGCACGGAACGTGTTCTCTTGGTAATGATCTTCTTCAACTCTTTGTAATGGTCTTCCTTTCTGTAGCATCATTAAGCATTTTGAGGTGTTTACCAATCCTTGAAAGTTCATCTTCTCTAATCTCTTTCAGCCTCCAAAGTTTTAGGCCGTAAATCTGGACCCCTACAGAACATATGGTGAATAAGGATATACAACATTCATAACTTGGAATGGAGGAGAAAAGACTGATAAGAATATCTATGGGAGATAGCTGTGAAAGACCATGATGAATGATGTGGATTAAGGCTGCCCCAGCTCGAAAAGCCCAAGGTTACCTGGCCTACATACCAAACTACATGACCCGGTGAGTTTTTTTGTGTTTTTTTTTGGTATGAATTAGAGGTGTCCCAGTGATAGAAGCCCATTTCATGCTCACCTACATGCCTATCTATATGGCCAGATTGGTATTTAATGCTATATGACCACACAATAACCAGACCCCATCTGAACTGAAATCATTTAATGACTTTTAACATCATCTTTTCTTTTTCCAGTAAAAATGTCACGTACCAATGCATTATAAAATTAGCCCTTACCTTCAACTCAGGGCAGCAGCAGGACCTCTGACTGCCCATGGAACCTTTCCCCATGCAGCAGCAGCAGCAGCTCTTCACTGCCCATATGTCCTGTCCCCATGCAGCAACTATTTACTGCCCATGGGTCCTGTCGCCATGTTGTCCTGTACCATTTTATAAATAAAAGAGCACCACTTGCAGAATTTGAGAGTCCAAGAAATCTTTCTTTTGACTCTTCAGCTCACCAAGCCCATATCATATCTTGTGGCCCATATCAAAAACTTGCTTCATAGGTTTGTGAGCTCGACTTCTGGTAAGTGCCCTTTTCTTCGTTGTGCATCTCTATTTTTCAAGGATGGATCTAAATTCACTTCTCCATCAGGAACTTTCTTGGATAGCTGCTTGAATCCACGTTTGCTGCCCATGGCTACTCTATGGGGCAAATCATGGCATTCAGCTTGAAGAGAAGCAGTACCTTAAGCCTAAGGGCGATGTAGAGTGAATTACCCCATTCCTTCCTGACTCTATCTCTAATATACAAATTTTAGGTGGGCACGGGTCGGCCACTTAAGTCCTTAGGATGGCCGGCAATCTGCAAGACTACCCTGGAAGGTTTCTTTTCCTAAGGCTGGATTGGGATACCTCCCATGGCACCTCACCATGCTCTGAACTGTGTGAATGTCTCAATCGGGACTATAGTTCAAGGAAAGTACCAAAGTCTAACCTTTGGTTGCATATGGGAAACCCTTCTTCAGAGAATGGCTCCAACATGCAATTGCGTAGAATGTCCCCCAGGTCGGTGGAAAATACTACACTATTTTTCTCCTTCCTCTTCTCTCTTAAACTTCTCCTTTTCTCTTGGAGACCATTCACCAGGCACCTATTATGGCCAGGAAGAATAGGAAAGATGTTCACCAGGCACCTGTTACTGCCAGACATACCACGGAAGGTACACAAGGGATGCAATGCTGGGGGCCACGCCCATCACCCCTTGGTATAGGAACCCCACAGTAGGAACCACATGTAGGATGCTGCCATAGGGTCAGGGGTGATCTTCAAGGTAATGGACATGTCTCTTTCATCTTTGTTAGAGTTACAATGGCCATTTTCATCTCCTTTTGAACTTTGCAACTGGGGAAACAAACGAATCTTTCAAGAATCAAGGCCTCCACCACTGGAGCCCCAACTTTGGCTTTCTGGGCCTGATCACCCCAGCGACCCTAAGTAGGGTGCCCTCTCTTGGCGGTTGACTCATTGAGTAGTTTCGTCACCTACTGAGTTGGCTATGAGGGTAGGAGACCTGTGATTTATTCTGAGAACTGTCGGGCTACGGTAGTGTGCCACAGCACAGGAACTGTTGTGTGACTCTTATCTTGAGAACCCTCTGAGAGCAGCCATGAGGGTGAGGTCTGGTGTCTTCTATTCCTTTCTCTGTTTTGCTCATCATGTCATCTGTTGTCACCAAGTCGAGGTTAAGTTCTGGCTGGACCTGACCAGAACATGGACATTCTGTAAAATCGAACAACTTGAAAATATTTTGCAAGGACCTTAACTCTCAACCCGGGTACTTGGAGCCACGGCCCCCAGTCAGTTCCAGGCCTTTGTAGGCACTCCACCCTTCTCCACTCCACTGTCAGTCGCACACTGGCTTTACTGCCATGGGGAATGGCATAAGCATCCCCAGAGAGTCACCACTCAGGGTCATTCCAACTAATTAGAAACACTTTCAATTGTATGGGTTATGCCCCAGAGACTCCAGCTGGGAGAAAATTTGCGAGGTTTCTCTGTGCCTTTATGGTGCAGTTGGACAGGTAGATCAACCTAGAACGTCCTTCAAGTTACAGTCCAGTTTCTGAGAAATCAAGAGCAACTGTCCTTAGAAAATCCTTGCAAGACTGGAAAGACAGCACTAGAGGCAGTTCAGATTCCACCTAGTTCCTTTATCATGAAAAGGATTATCATCCCCCCTCTCCAGGAACTACTATCTAGCCCATCACTCACTCTTAAGACTGAAAAAAAGAAAGGAAGGGAAAGGAGAAATGGCCATAAATGTGCCATTGAAAGAGTCTAGCATCTCGAGGGTCTTCTCCATAAGTATTTGTAAAAAGGCTCAAAACAAAGTTTACCTTCATAACTGGTGAGCTTTATATTATTGTACCTGATTCACGGCAGTAGCTTTTAAAACAGTAGTTGTACAGTCTCTGTGTATGCGTGTCTATGTGTAGGTTATACATGTGTTATTTTCAGCCTTGGGTGGTATGACCAAAATTAAGATCTCTGTTTAGTTGGCTTATAGTAAGTGTTTACATAAATGCTAAATGTAGTAGAAATTAACTCAGTGCCTTTCAAAGTTAATGTCATGTGAATTAACCTTTGGTAAATGAAAGACTGTTTAAGTTTGTTGGTCTGATTCAAAATAGTCTTGTTGTCAGGGATGTCGGTATTTGCATAGGGATGCAGGCCTTCAGCCTGGGTTTACTAGTCATATAAGTTCACGTTGTCTGCTAAATTTGTCAGCAAAGTAATAGCTTTAAATGATGACCAGGTTTGTCTAAGGCCTCATGAGGTTTCAGTAGGTAATCTGAACATAATTGATGGAAACAAATGGTTTAAATAGATAATACTCATTAAAGTGAGTACAAAAACTTTTATGGTCTGTATAGTTTGGGAAAGAAAAACAGCTTCGAAATGCTTTTTGGTAACCATCTTGAGTTTTGCCAAGTTAAGTTAAATGATAAAAATCTGAATATCTGGGTCATTTCTGGATAGGACGAAACACTGAAACATTATTAATAAACACATCTAAGTTATCTACTTTTGGCTTCTTCTTGAAGAAGCTAAAAGCGTGTGGGTGTATTAAAAACCATGCCTTGTGTTTTATTGTAAAGTGGCGTGTTTCTAAATTTATGAAGTGTTCAGAATGCTGATATAAAAGACAATTCATAATTGTTTTCCTTTTTAGTGTTTAGTAGGTCTGTTAAGGGTTAAAAGTTCTAATTAACCTACGTAACTAAAGCTACAGGAAATTACTAAGAAAAAGAGCTCTGTATTCAAGGAAGTTAAAATGTACGTTTTCAGTAAAAAAGGTATAAATAATGGAAATATTTTTGTTTGATTGGTTAAGGAAGATAAATTCGTCCTGATGTACTAGAAAGGAAAACACAAAGAATTTGGGAGAAATTCTGAAAACATAAAAGAAAGTTTTAGAAGGTTTGTGAAGAAGAAAATCTGAAAGGAGTTTTATGCCTGGTCAAGAAGACCAAAGTAAGTTCAATTAAGTGAATGAGTTTGAATGTTAATAATAAGTAGGTGCAGAAATTCAAATTTGGTTTTCTCTAAAAGGATACATTTTCTTGAACTTTTGATCTGCTCTTGATAAAGAGGTTATGAAAGCTATTCCTTTGAGTAAGTCTACCTAAGAGACAAACCTGTTTTGTGAATATAATGACTTAGGTCACTCCTAATATTATTGACTCTTTCTGTTATCACTTTGAATAGATACCTGAGCACATTTCACAGTGAGTGTTGTTTCACATTTGAACAATCATTTGAAAAGCTTTTGATATGTTTTGACAAGATTCTCCCTCAAAGATATTCAAATACTAAATGAAGGCTATCTTTTGACCTGGTAGACAGAAGAAAAAATCTGAGGATTTTCAGAGGGCCCTTGAGACTTCTCAAAGACATTTGCTCTCTCTTCCTATAAGGAGGAAAATACTAAACTAATTAGACTTATTTGGTCTATTACATTGCACGGGAATCATTGTAAAATAAGTAATGATAGACTTTCTTAGGTGTTATTAGATGGGTAAATCTTATAAATATAGATGTCTTAAAATTATATAGCATTCCTAAAATTCTGATCTGTCCTCGTTATCAGTCATAAGTCCACTTATTATCTGGAAGTTTAATATGTCACAGAAGTAGCCAAGTTTCTTTGTCAATTGCCCTTTTGAGTCCTTTGTCCATTTCCAGGTAGTTGTTGTTTTACTCTGATTCTTTTTCCTCTTGCAAATATGTTTCATCTTCCGAGAAATTCCTGGAAAGGGTTCTGACAAAAAGGTTCTAAACGACAGGCTTCTGATAAACTTTCAGATGGTAAAACTGAACGGAGTAAGAAATTACAGAATTCTAACAGAAACTAAGTTCATCAATCTACTAACAGAAGTTTCAGCCCAAGAACTGATTATGCAGGGCTGTGTGAACTGATAAGGATGATTGTAATTTTTTAGGACTTCTATTTGAAATATTGTTGAGTTTTGATGTGTTGTTTTGTTTTCTCGTAATGAAGGAAAGCTTTTTCTCTTTTCTCTTATGCTAACTATGACTTACAGCCATTTGGTGAAATTATACCTTCATGAGCGAAACTGAAACATTTATATTTTTCTCCCTACCTTATCCCTAAGGAATTGTCAAACCCTTTGTTACTGAGTATGGTCATTTCGTGGCAATATTTGCATAAGTTCCATAAGAATCTGTTCTCCTTATAACAGGACACATTGGTTATATTACCAAGGCTTTGACTGGAATGTCATATTTGTAACATACAGGCTCAGATATGACAAGACAGCATTTCAGGAACAAAGATTGGACTTTCTGGAATACAGCCACTTGGAAACATGGGCTTGGTACCTTGTTTACAGAGATTCTGGCAATCTTGCCCGGTCACTACGGAATCTTGCTTATCTGGCAGGTGCAGGGAACCTCCGAATATTTTGGGTGACCTCAAAGAGAACGCCACTCAAATCTGTAGGTACTGCAGGCCAAATCTGATGGCAAGTCCTTGGCTTGGCTTTTCTGGCCTCTAGAGGCCTTCACAGTTCAATCTGAGACTCCTCACAAAAAATTCCAGCAAAGCAGATTTTTAAAAACCTGTATAAGCAATTCCGATTCTTTCTGCTCTTATGTAAATAATTGGAGCAAGTTGTATTGAAACTACACTTTATTTGCAAACGTGTTAATCATAATTTGGCTATCTTTTGTAAAAATGAGGATGATTTAAGAGAGCAAAAATTACGCTTCTGTAGAAGCTATAGTAGCCATTCATGGATACTAGATTCTAGCTCTTTTCTTCTGCAAGATTCATCTATTACTAATTGTAATGTCTCCTTGTGGCCATCTATCTCTGACACCTCGGAGTTCCCTGGCCACAATCAAACAATTTCCTTCAATACTACTGTCCAAATACTAACTAGATTTGCCTTGTCACAGGTGTATCAAACAAAACAAGTTCCAAGAGTAAAGTCCCCAACTTATCAATACACACAGGATGGACCATATCAAATTTGTGATGAATATATTTGGTTCACTCCTACTAGTGGGCAACTCAGTAAAAGGCCGCTCTCTGTTGGGAAGAAACCAACCACACCTGTGATACATGGCCTAATAGCAGCTGACCTTGGGAAAAAATCCCTTTTATATGTGTTCTTATGTCATAGCCTTAAAAAAAATACAGGTTAGTTTGGGACTGATTGGGATAGACGGCCCAGAATGCATTGGTTAGCCGCTAACGGTGCTCAGTGGATATGTGGCTCCAATTTATTACCTTGGCTGCCACCTGGATGGATTGGATGATGCACCCTAGGCTTTGTCTGCATGCAAGGTAGAACTACATTTACTATATCTCCTCCTGCTAAGCTACCCAACCTGCAACAGCACTGCACCCGCTCTGTCTTCCACTGGTATGACCATCTTTCCGCAATTTTCCTTCCCCAATTAGGAATCGAAAATATCGTCTTGCACACGGAAGTCCTAAACAAATATACTATGAATGCATTAAATGATACACTACATAGCATTTCGCTGCTCAATTTAGAAGTATCCCAAGTGTGTAAGGCAGTCCTCCAAATCCAAATGGCACTGGATGTCTTGACAGCAGCACAAGGGGGCACCAGTGTCATTATAAAAACAATGTTGTGTCTATATTCGTGACTACCATCAAAATGTTTCTGGCTTCCTATCCCAGCCACCAAATTAAATCCATGTCTGACCAACCCTAACTGTAAACGACTGGTTGAATTCCTAGTCAGGACCAGGTTTCTGCAGTACTTCAAAATCTTATTCATTGGGTTAAACATACTTCCTGTATTTCTTATTATAATTTGTTGTTTCTTTCGTTGTTTGTCTTTAGCATGTCAAAAATGTTTCACCTCCTGGACCACCTCTCGTCAAAGGATTCTCTCGTCTCCAGAGGCTCTGTACAACTTGTCACCCTTGAACCCCACCGGTGAAGACTTCTGGTCCACTGAACTTCCTACCTGTACCTATGGCCCCATTTTGGGGCAGCTCTATGACCTTGTACAGCCAGAAGTAGTTACAGAAGACTGACCATCATTCATATCCCCAAAGATTTCCAGTCATGATGGGTTCAGGGGTGGTTTATGATGTGGATTAATGCTGCCCAAGCTAGAGAAGCCCAAGGTGACCTGGCCTACATGCCAAACTACATGACCTGGTGGATATTTTTCTAGTATGAATTGGGGCTGCCCCAGGGAGAGTAATCTCACATTGATCTGTGAAGGCCTCTAGATGCCAGAAAAGCCAAGCCAAGGACTTGCCATCAGATTTGGCCTGCAGTACCTACAGATGTGAGTTCAGTTCTCTTTGAGGTCCACCAAAATATTCGGAGGTTCCTTGCACCTGGCAGATAAGCAAGCTTCCTTACTGACCAGGCAAGATTGCCAGAATCTCTGTAAACAAGGTACCAGGCCCATGTTTCCTAGGGACTGTATTCCAGAAAGTCCAATCTTTGTTCCTGAAATGCTGTCTTGTCATAGCTGAGCCTGTATGTTTCAAATATGACATTCCAGTCAAAGCCTTGGTAGTATAACCAATGTGTCCTGTTATAAGGAGAACAGATTCTTATGGAACTTATGCAAATATTGCCACTAAATAACCACACTCAGTGACAAAGGGTTTCCAAATTCCTTAGGGATAAGGTAGGGAGAAAAAGATAAATGTTTCAGTTTTGCTCATGAAGGTATAATTTCACCAAATGGCTGTGGGTCATTGTTAGCATAAGGGAAAAGAGAAAAAGCTTTCCTTCATTATGAGAAAACAAAACAACACATCAAAACTCAACAATATTTCAAACAGAAGTTCTAAAAAATTACAACCATCCTCATCAGTTCACACAGTCCTGTATAATCAATTCTTGAGCTGAGTTTTCTGTTAGCAGATCGATGAGCTTAGTTTCTGTTAGAATTCTGTAATTTCTTACTCCGTTCAGTTTTACAATCTGAAAGTTTATCAGAAACCTGTCATTTAGAAACTTTGTGTCAGAACCCTTTCCTGGAATTTCTGGGAAGATGAAGCATATTTACAAAAGAAAAAAGCATCAGAGTAAAACAACAACTACCTGGAAATGGACAAAGGACTCAAAAGGGCAATTGACAAAGAAACTTGGCTACTTCAGTGACATATAACACTTGCTGATAATAATTGGACTTATGACTGTTAACCAGGAAAGATCACACTCTTAGGAATGTTATATAATTTTAAGACACCTATATTAATAACATTTACCCATCTTATACCACCTAAGGAAGTCTATCATCACTTATTTCACAATGTTTCCCATGTAATTTAATAGACCAAGTATGCCTAATTAGTTTAATATCTTCCTTCTTATAGGAAGAGAGAGCAAATGTCTTCGAGAAGTCTCAGGGGACCTCTAAAAATCCTCAGAGTAATTTTTCTTCTGCCTACCAGGTCAAAAGAAAGCCTTCATTCAGCATTTGAATATTTTTGAGGGAGAAGCTTGTCAAAACATATCAAAAGCTTTTCAAATGCTTGTTCAAGTAGAAAGCAACACTCGCTGTGAAGCAATGCTCGGGTAGCTATTCAAAGTTATAACAGAGTCAAAAATCTTAAGAGTGACCTCAGTGATTATTTTCACAAAACATATTTGTCTCTTACGTAGACTTACTCAAGGGAACAGCTTTTAAGACCTCTTTACCAAGAGCAGATCAAAAGTTCAAGAAAATGGGGGCTGGCCCCGTGGCCGAGTGGTTAAGTTCACGCGCTCCGCTGAAGGCGGCCCAGTGTTTCGTTGGTTCGAATCCTGGGCGTGGACATGGCACTGCTCATCGGACCACGCTGAGGCAGCGTCCCACATGCCACAACTAGAAGAACCCACAACGAATAATACACAACTATGTACCCGGGGGGCTTTGGGGAGAAAAAGGAAAAATTAAAATCTTTAAAAAAAAAAAAAAGTTCAAGAAAATGTATCCTTTTAGAGAAAACCAAACTTGAATTTCTGAACCTACTTATTTTGAACTTTCAAACTCATGCACTTAATTGAACTTACGTTAGTCTACTTGACCAGGCATAAAACTCCTTTCAGAATTTCTCCTTCACAAACCTTCTACAACTTTCTTTTTTGTTTTCAGAATTTGACCCAAAGTCTTTGTTTTTTCCTTTCTAGTACATCACGACAAATTTATCTTTCTTAACCCATCAAACAAAAATATTTCCATTCTTTATACCTTTTTTACTGAAAATATCCATTTTAACCTCCTTGAATACAAAGCTCTTTTCCTTAGTAGTTTCCAGTAGGTTTAATTCCATAAGGTAATTAGAACTTTAACCCTTAACAGACCTAGTAAACACTAAAAAGGTAAACAATTATGGATTGTCTTTTATATCAGCATTCTAACCACTTCCTAAGTTTAGAAACACGCCGCTTTACAACTAAACACAAGGCATGCTTTTTAATACACCCACACGCTTTTAGCCTCTTCCATAAGAAGCCAAAAGTAGATAACTTAGATGTGTTTATTAATAATGATTCAGTGTTTCATCCTATCCAAAAATGATCCAGATATTCAGATATTTATTATTTAAGTTTATTTGGCAAAATTCAAGATTGTTACCAAAAGACTTTAAAGCTGTTTTTTTCCCCCAAGTATACAGACCATAAAACTTATTGTACTCACTTTTATGAGTTTTATGTATTTAAACCATTTGTTTCCAACAATTATGTTCAGATTACCTACGGAAACCTCATGAGGCATTAGACAAAACTGGTCATCATTTAAATATATTATTTCGCTGACAAATTTAACAGACAACGTGAACTTATATCACTAGTAAACCGAGGCTGAATGCCTGCATCCTATGCAAATACTGACAACTCTGACAACAAGACTATTTTCAATCAAACCAACAAACTTAAAGAAGCTTTCATTTACCAAAGGTTAATTCACATGATGTTAACTTTGAAAGGCACTGAGTTAATTTCTACTACATTTAGAATTTATGAAAGCACTTACTTTCAGCCAACTAAACATATCTTAATTTTGGCCATACCATCCAGGGGTAAAAATATCACATGTATAACGTACACATAGACACACATACACAGAGACAGTACAACTATTGTTTTAAAAGCTACTGCCGTGAATCAGGTACAATAATATAAAGCTCACCAGTTATGAATCTAAACTTTGTTTTGAGCCTTTTTACTAATGCTTATGGAGAAGACTCTCTAGATGCTATACTTTTTGCAATGACACACTTATGGCCATTTATCCTTTCCCCTCCTTTCTTTTTTTTTTTTTTTTGAGTCTTAAGACTGAGTGATTGGGTAGATAGTAGTTCCTGGAGAGGGGGTATGATAATCCTTTTCATGATAAAGGAACTAGGTCGAAACTGAGCTGCCTCTAGAACTGTCTTTCCAGTCTTGCAAGGACTTTCAAAGGACAGTTGCTCTTGTTTTCTCAGAAACTGGACTGTAACTTGAAGGACGTTCTAGGTTGATCTACCTGTCCAACTGCACCATAAAGGCACAGAGAAACCTCACAAACTTTCTCCCAGCTGCAGTTTCTGTGCCATAATCCAGACAATTGAAAGTGTTTCTAATTAGTTGGAATGACCCTGAGTGGTGAGTCTCTGGGGATGCTTATGGCATTCCCCATGGCAGTAAAGCCAGTGTGCGACTGACAGTGGAGTGGAGAAGGGTGGAGTGCCTACAAAGGCCTGGAACTGACTGGGGGCCGTGGCTCCAAGTACCCGGGTTGAGAGTTTAGTCCCTTGAAAAATGTTTTCAAGTTTTTCGATTTCACAGAAGGTGCAGGTTCTGATCAGGTCCAGCCTGATCTTAACCTCGACTTGGTGACAACAGAGGAGATGATGACCAAAACAAAGAAAGGAATAGAAGACACCAGACCTCACCCTCATGGCCGCTCAGAGGGTTCTCAAGATAAGAGTCACACAACAGTTCCCGTGCTGTTGCACACTACCATAGCACGACTGTTCACAGAAAAAAATCACAGATTTCCTACCCTCATAGCCAACTCAGTAGGTGACTAAAATACTCAATGAGTCAACCGCAAACAGAGGGTACCCTCCTTGGGGTCGCCAGGGTGATCAGGCCCAGAAAGCCAAAGTTGGGGCTCCCAGTGTTGGAGGACTTGACTTTTGAAAGATTTCTTTGTTTCCCGGTTGCAAAGCTCAAAAGGAGACGAAAATGGCCATTGTATCTCTAACAAAGATGAAAGAGACACGTCCATTACCTTGAAAATGCCCCCTGAACCTACGGCAGCATCCCACCTGTTGTTCCTACTGTGTGGTTCCTATAGCAAGGGCTGGCGGGGGTGTCTGCCAGCATTGCATCCCTTGTATACCCTCCCTCGGATGCCTGGCAGTAACAGGTGCCTGGTGAACATCTTTCCTATTCTGCCTGGCAGTAATAGGTGCCTGGTGAATGGTCCCTGAGACAAAAGGAGAAGTTTAAGAGAGAACATAATGGAGAAAAAGTGTGAGGAATTTTCCGCCGCTCTGAGGGACATTCTACCCAATTGCGTGTTGGAGTCATTCTCTGAAGAAGGGTTTCCCATACTCAAGCAAACGTTAGACTTTGGTAGTTTCCTTGAACTCGATTCCCGATTGGGACATTTGCACAGTTCAGAGCCTGGTCAGCTGCCATGGGAGGTATCCCAATCCAGCCTTGGGAGAAGAAACCTTCCACTGGAGTCTTGCAGATTGCCAACCATCCTAATGACTTGAGTGGCCTCTGCATGCCCAGGTAATATTTATATATTAGAGATAGACTCAGGAAGGAATGGATTAATTCATGCTACATCACCCTGAGGCTTAAGCTACTGATTCTCTTCAAGCTGAATGCCATGATTTGCCCCATAGAGTAGCCATGGGCAACAAACATCGATTCATAGAGCTAACCAAGAAAGTTCCTGATGGAGAAGTGAGTTTAGATCCATCCTCGAAAAAGAGAGAGGCACCAGGAAGAAAGGGGCACTTACCAGAAGTCGAGCTCAAAAACTGATGAAGCAAGTTCCCCATACAGGACACAAGATATGATGCAGGCTCAGCGAGCTGAAATGTTGAAAGATTTCTTGGACTCTCAACGTCTGGTAGTGGTGCACTTTTATTTAGTGAACGTTACAGGATAACATGGGGACAGGACCCATGGGCAGTAAAGAGTTGCTGCATGGGGACAGGATCTATGGGCAGTGTAGAGCTGCATGCATGGGGACAGGACCCATGGGCAGCGAAGAGCTGCTGCTGCTGTTGAAGCCGGAAAGGACCCATGGGCATTCAGAGCTCCTGCTGCTGCCCTGAGTTGAGGGTAAGGGCTAATTTTATGAGTCATGGGTACATGACTTATTTTTACTGGAAAAAGAAAATATGATGTAAACGTCATTAAATGATTTCAGTGCAGATGGGGTCTGGTTATTGTGTGGTCATATAATATTAGATACTAATCTGGCCATATAGATAGACATGTAGGTGAGCATGACCTGGGCTTCTCTCACTGGGGCACCTCTAATTCATACCAAAAGAAATTCACCGGGTCATATAGTTCTGCATGTCCACCAGATAACCTTGGGCTTTTCGAGCTGGGGCAGCCTTAATCCACATCAATTGTCATAGTCTTTCTGAGCTGTCTCCCATATATATGCTTATCAGTCCCTTCTCCTTCATTCAAGTTATTAATTTTGTATTTCTTTAGTCACCATATGTTCTCTAGGCCGACGTGTGAGTGCTTTCGTGATTTTTGGGTATTGTCTTTGAATTTCAATCGTTCACTTAAAGGAATCTTTGCTATCCTAGCCTAGGTCCAATGGAGCACTGAGAACACGAGGTCATCTTGGTTGGTTTGACATTCTGAGATCAGAATCTCCAAATTCTAGGTTGTGCTGGCAACCACCATATGGACATAATGTTTCCGAGACAAATTAGACAAATCTGATGAATTCATCCCTACAGGTAAGATATTTTTATGTCTCTTTTCTGAATTTGGGGACGCTCGAAGTGGAACCTGGATCCTTGATCATTTCAGTAGACTACGTCTGTATGCTGGTTTACTTTATTTCTGTAGGATTTGTTAGTTGTTCGACTTACATCTTCATCTCTGTCATGTTTATTTTTCGTTAAATATAAGTGTAATGTTCTCATTTTCAGTCAACTTCCTCACATATGGTGTCAAAGCACATAAGCAATACTCTTCTATGGCGAGGGATGGGGGAGAGAATTTCATTGTTGCCAAACTGAGCATTCTAGCTTTGGATACCAGCCTTCCCTTTGGATTGGTGGTTCCCAGAGAGAAAGAAAAAATCCTAAAAGGCGTGCATATTTGCGGCATAAAGCTTGATGCTGAAAGAGATTAGAGAGATGAACTTCTAAGGATTGTGAAGCTCCTCAAAATGCTTAATGAGGCTACAGAATGGTCGACCATTGCAAATAGATTAAGATGAATACTACAAAGAGAATGTGTTCCGTGCTAAACTCATGAACCAAGGGAAAATGTTACCCTCTATGAGGTCACTACTAATTACCTTCAGGAATGATCGAAAAAGGCCAGCTTCTTCCCAAGTTCAGCGAAATATTGCTCCAATACTCCAATTCAGGTCTGGCACTGTGGTGTAGCAAGTAAGTGCCCACGTTCCTCTTGGGCGGCCCAGGCATCACCGCCTAGCATCATGGGTGGGGATCAGATTAATAGCAATGGGAAATCCAGATTTCATGGTCTGGTCGGCACAGAGATCATAAAGAAGTAGAAATTGTGAGGAGAACTTATCAATACGCACCAGAAAAGGAACCATGAGAATATTACAATCTAGGAACGTATCAGGTACACGTCCCCAAATGATGAAGGAAGGAAGACATGTGACCCGACCAGATGGAATTGTCAGACTGCCAAGTGATCACACGAGTCAGAGGATTGCCTGGGCAAATTGAACTTGGGAGGGACTCCAGGACTTTCTCTGTGGAAAATCCACCCATTTCGCCATATCCACAAAAGGTAAGAGGTAAAACCCAGGATAATCTTAAAGGAAAGAAACCGGTCTCTGGAGGGAAGGTAGTAGACCTTTCAATGTTCGAGGAGAATCTTAGAAACTGATAAGAAATGCAGAACAAGGAGAACTATCCTACCTGCAAAGATGGAGTCTTCAGACTGGTATGAGATGGCTCTCAAACACTGTGTGCATGGACGTTGTCAGGATAACTTAGAAAACTCCGAGGGTGTTTATGACATCACGGTGAACATGTCACCAAAGATGGCCACATGTTTCCCGGGTGAGTATTTGCCTAGGCTGTGATAGTGAAGTGAGAGATACCGAAAAAACAGCTTTTCCCAACAGGAACCAGGCACAGAAACTTGAAGAGATCAAAGAGACGCTGATTCAAGGGATAAGAAAGGAATCACTGGGAAGAAGCGATAATAGAGGGACAAGCGCTGAGAGGAGAACATTGTCATCTACTCAAGTAGATGGGGAGGCCGTGCTGATTCAACCTTGAAACTTGATTTGAAACAAGAGGCCGGACTTGGCGCTTATCAGTCCTACATTGGCCTTCTGCCTTGCTCATAATCCAAAGTCAAGAATGATCTCTTGAGGACATTGAAGAGAAGAATCGAAGCCTCGGTCCTACACCCTTAGCATGCTTTGAAAAGAAGTCTCCCTTTCCACAGCTCTGGAGTCATGGTGGCCCACTGGGTACATGCTAATGTGTCCCAAGACATCTCTTTGAAGACTTGAAGAAATGCACGCCGATCAATCTTTGAGTATGTCTGCTGGTTTGGAAGGGCACTGGAAGTGTGCTGAAAAGCACCCTTTTCCAGAGGGCTTCGTTCCTGTGTCAAGGCTGCCCCAACAGGCTAGCGTGCTCAGTTGGACTCCAATGAAATTCTCTCCCATTATCTCTTGCCGTAGAAAGAGTACTGACTCTGTGTTTTGACACCTTATGGAAGGGGGTTGGCTGAAAATTAGAACACTACCATTATATTTAAAGAAAACTACACATGCCAGAGCTGAGGATGTAAGTCAAATCAATAGAAAACCCTGTGGAAATAAAGTAAGCCAGTATCTAGACCTAATCTGGTGGAGTGCCCAAGGATCAGGGGTTAAGTTCGAAATTTCCCAAATCCAGAAAAGAGACAGAAAAATCTGTTACCTGGAGAGAGGAGTTCATTAGATTTTGCAAACTTGTCTCAGAAACATACTGTCCGTGAAGGTGGTTGCCAGGACCCCCACGAATCTGGAGTTTCTGATCTCAGAATGTCAAACCAGCCAAGATGACCACGAGTTCTCAGAGCGCAGTGTCAACTCGACCAGGATAGCAAAGATTCCTACAAGTGACCTATAAAAATTCCAAGACAACACCCAACAATCACGAAAGGACTCACACTTCGGCCTACAGAACCTAAGGTGATTAAAGAAATGCAAAATTCATAACTTGGAATGAAGGAGAATGCACTGATAAGCATACCAAAGGGAGATACCTCAGAAAGACCATGACGATTGGAGTATGGAAAAGAAAATAAGGTCCTGTCAAGTGGAACGCCAACAGAAATCACAAGTGAATAATCCACAGTGATAGACGTCAGTCTTTAGACAGGTTCTGCCTGAACACTATGCAGTCGTGTTTCCGGGTTCTTTGGATCAACACGCCTCAGAGGAATAGCTGGATCATATGGGACATGGATTCTTAAACTTCTGAGGCAGTTCCACACCGCTTGGCGTAGTGGCTGCACCGTTTTGCACTCCCACCAATGGTGCAGGAGGTTTCCCTTCTCTCAACCTCCTCTATGACACTTGTTGCTTCCGTTCTGGTTCCTTATAGCCATTCTGACCACAGTGAGCTGCTGTGTCCTTGCAGTTTGCACTTGCATTGGCCTGAGACTTAATGATGGTGAACAAGTTTTCATGCCACCATTGGCCCTCTTTCGATCTTCTTGGGAGAAATCTCTGTTTCCATCTTTTGCCCAGGTTTTCATTGGATTGCCGTTTTTATTCTTGTGGAGACGTGCGAGTTGATCGCATCTTTGGGCTTTTCACCCCTTGTCCGATGTGTGGTTTGTAAACATGCTCTCCCAGTTGTTGTGCTATCTTTGCATGCAGTCGATGGTTTCCTTCACTGGGCAAGGAGCGTCCGCATTTGACGTGGTCCCGTTGGTTTCTTGTTTACTTGGTTGCCCTTGCCCAGTAGGACTTGCTTCTTCCAAACAGGCAGCTCAGACAGATGGCAAAGAGCACTCTGCCTAGGTCTTCTGCTACAAGGTTCACGGTTTCAAGTCTGCCATTCAAGGCTTTAATGCATTTCAGGTGGTGTATGTGCCAGGTGTAACATCATGGTGTACTCTCGTTGTGTTCCATGTGGCTGTGCAGGCTTTCCAGCACCGTTTATTGTAGAGACTCTCCTTTCTCCGCTGTCTCCTCTTGGCTCCCTGGTCGAAAATGGGCTGTCCATGTACGTTTGAGTTGGGCTCTGGGTTCTTGATTCTGTTGCATGGGTCTGTGTGCCTGTTTTTCGGCCCAGACTGTGCCGTCTCGGTACCTAGTGCTTCGTCCTATATGTTGAAATCGGAAAGTGTGCCACGTCCTGCTTTTTTCATTTTCCTGAGGATTCCTTTGCCTAGTCAGGGTCTCTTGTTGCTGGCTAGAAACTTTAGGATTCCCTCTTCTGTCTCTGTGGGAAACATTGCTGCAACTCTGACAGGGATTGCATGGAATCCAGAGATTCCTTTCTCTGGTATGGACGTTTCAAGTGTGTTGATGCTTCCATTCCTAGATCCTGGAATCTCCTTCTTTCTCCTTATGTCTTCTTGAATTTCTTTCCCCACACGTTTGTTATCTTTCCATTGACATGGCCTTCACCTGTTTTGCTAAGTTTCTTCCTAGAGATCTCATCCTGCTCACTGGCATGCAGTTTTTCATTTTGCCTTTTCAGCTTCAGTTTTTCTATTCTTTGCAACTTTGAATCGGTTTTCTTTTGGCAGAAGTGCATCGCTGAGCTCACATCCGCTGGCAATGCGCCTGTATTTGCTGTGGAAGTCTGGCCCTGTCTAACGTCCCTTCCCATCTGCCTCTACACGACCTGGGACGCCTGCCCCAGAATGACTGAAGCAGTGGTGAGCAGGCTCACCCGAGGGTCCACCCGGCCCACCCCAGGCCACCGACCCAGAAGGTGCGGACCTCACCGCTGCACCACCGGCCGGCCCCTTTCATGTTGCATTGGCAACCTGCAGTTGAGGGCAATGGGACTTGAATATGCTACTTGAGCCCAACTCTGGCACTGTGTAGATGAGGCCAGGTTGTTTTTCGGGTCCACTGTGATGTCAGAGGATTTGTCATAATCGTGTCTCTGCTGTCCCGACAAGCTTCATGGACACACGGTTCCATGGCCCGCTTGGAGCAGCCTCATAACTCACCCTTCCCAGTTAGCCCAGCCTTGACCTTCGCTGCCGTCTTTTGGCTTCTGAATTTCTCTGACTTTCAAACGTTCAAGCAGAGTCTGTCTAAAGACTGACATCATCTTTCATTGTGGATTATCCACGGGTGATTTCTGTTCACCTTCCATTTTCTGGGACCTTATTCTCTTTTCCATAGTGTAATCGTCATGGTATTTCTCAGCTATCCCCCTTAGACATGCTTATCAGTCCATTCCCCTTCATTCCAAGTGATTAGTTTTGCATTTCTTGAATCACCGTATGTTCTCCAGGCCGAGGTGTGAGTGCTTTCGTGACTCTTGGTGGTTGTCTTTGAATTTGCACCGGTCACTTGAATGAATCTTTGCTGTCCTAGCCCAGGTCAAACTAAGCACTGAGAACACGTGGTCATCTGGGTTGGTTTGACATCCTGAGGTCAGAAACTCCAAATTCGAGGTGGTCCTGGCATCCCCCTTCAAGGACACAATGTTTCCAAGACAAATTAGACAAATCTGATGAATTCCTCTCTCCAGGAAAGATATTTTCCTGTCTCTTTTCCGGATTTGGGAAGTTTCGAACTTCACCCTTGATCCTGGAACGTTCCCCCAGGTGCCGTCTAGATACGGGCTTACTTTATTTCTATAGGCTGTGCCATTTGTTTGCCTTACATCCTCAGCCCTGGCCTGTTTATTTTTCTTGAAACAGAATTGTAATGTTCTCATTTTCAGCCCACTTCCTTACATGTGGTGTCAAAACACATAATCAATAATCCTTCTACGGCAAGAGGTAGGGGGAGAGAATTTCATTGGGGGCAAACTGAGCACACTAGCCTGGGAGGGCAGCCTTCACGAAGGAGCAAAGCCCTGTGGAAAATGGTGCTTTTCACCACCCTTGTAGAGCACTTCCAAACAAAGAGGCGTACCCCAAACGTGACAGGGCTCCATTCCTTCAAGGCTTCCAAGACATCTCTTGGGACACATTAGCATGAAGCCAGTGGGCCCCCGTGACACCAGAGCTATGGAAAGTGAGACTGATCTGCAAAGAATGCCAGGGGCCTAGGAAAGGAGGCATCGATTCTTCTCTTCAACGTCCTCAAGACATCATTCTTGACTTTGGCTTATGCTTAAGGCAGAAGGACCACATAGGTCTGATAAGGCCCAAGTCCGGCCTCTTGCTTCCAATCAAGTTGCAAGCTTGAATCAGCATGGCCTCCCCATAGACTTGAATACATGACAACATTCTCCTCTTGGTGCTTGTCCCTCTATTCTCGCTTCTTGCCAAGGATTCCTTTCTTACCCCTCGAATCAGCGTCTGTTTTATGTCTTCCAGTTTCTGTGTCCGCTTTCTGTTTCTCAAAGCTGTTTCTGGGTATCCCTCCCTTTAATAGCCTAGCCTAGGTCAATCCTCAGTCTGTAACCGTTCGGCCATCTTGGCGGACATGATCATCGTGATGTCATAAACAACCTCAAAATTCGAAGTTGTCCTGACATCCTGCGTGCACACAGAGTTTCAGAGCCATCTCAGGCCAGTCTGACTCCTCACCCTTTCCAGGTAGGATGGTTTTACTTTTTCTCGATTTCTTGTCGGTTTCTGACTTTCTCCTCGAACTTTGTAAGGCCTGCTAAATTCTCTCTAGACACTGGTTTCTCTCCTGTAAGATTATCCTGGGTTTTACCTCTTACATTTCATGTAGATGGCCAAGTGGGTGGACGTTCCCCAGAGAAAGTCCTGGACTCCCTCCCAAGTTGAAGTTGCCCGGGCAATCCTCTGATGGGCAATGATCGTGTCATCTCCTAGCCCTCTGCCAATTCCACCTTGGCAGGTCCCATGTTTTCCTTCCTTCTTCCTTTGGGGAAGTGTACCAGATGTGTTCATGGATTGTAAAAGCCTCACGGTTCTTTTTCTTGTTCCTATTGATAAGGTGACCTCACCATTGCTACTTATTTTATGATCCCTGTCTGCACTGTACCATGAAATCTATATTTCCTAACACTGCTTATGTGATCTGCACCCGTGATGTGAAACAGTGAGGCCTGGGCCGGCCAAGCGGAACGTGGGCACTTACCCGCTCTGCCACAGGGCCGGCCCTGAAGTGGACTTTTGGACCAACCTTTTGCCTGAGCTTGGGAACACGTGGGCCTGTTTGGATTATTCGTGAAGGTGATTAGTAGTAACATCATGGACGGTAACCTTTTCCGTTGGTGCATGGGTTTAGCACGCATCATGTTCTGTGGGTAGCATTCCTCTTCCCCTATTTCGAATGGTCTACCTTTCTGTAGCATCAGTACGCATTTTGAGGTGATTTTCCAGCCTTGGAAGTTCACCTTCTCTAATCTCTTTCAGCCCCAAAGCTTTATGCCGTCATTCTGGACCCCATTTTGGATTTTTTGCTTTTAGGTGAATTTATTGCCGTAACCCTGCATTAGAACATCCTATATCTTTCTGATATGCATCCTCATTGATGTAGACTTCCGTGTAGCTTACATCATCTTCACCTGCGTATGCCTAATAGCAGGCCCTCGCCACACACTTGTGCCTCATCATCTGTTTCCCCCTCTCACACCTCCCCGCTTTGTCTCAGGGAACCCCCAATCAAATGTCCCGTGCCACCTGTTCCTGACCGCTTGTTTTTTCTTCTCCTCTTAAGTGAGATCCTACGGTATTTGACTTTCTCCCTGGGGCTTGTTTCACTTCCCTAAAACCCTCACAGTCATTCTGGTGGTCACAAATGGCTGGATTGCATCCTTTGTTCCGGCTGACTGGTGTGCCTTTGCCTTGCTATAGCCCATCTTCCTGTTAATTCTTCCATTCCTAGATCCCGAAATATCCTTCTTTTTCCTTGTGTCTTCTGGAATTCCTTTCCCCAAAGATTTGCTTGTTTTCGAATTGACATGGCTTTCACCTGTTTTGCTAAGCTTCTTCATAGAGATCTTCTTCTTACTGCCAATGTGTTTGTTTTCTTTTTTTGAGCTTCAGTTTTTGTATTCTTTGCAACTTGTAATCGGTTTTGTTTTGGCAGAAGTGCATCACTGAGCTCACATCTGCTGGCAATGCTCCAGTATTTGCTGTGGAAATTTGGCCCTGTCTAACCTCCCTTCCCATCTGCCTCTACACTACCTAGGACGCCAGATCCAGGATGACTGAAGCAATGGTTAGGAGGCTCACACCCAGGAGTCCACACAGCCCACCTCGGACCACCGACCCAGAAGGTGTGGACCTAACCACTGCACCACTGCCAGGCCCCTTTCATGTTCCTTTGGCCACCTGCAGTTGAGTACAATGGGATTTGAATATGCTACTTGAGCCCAAGTCTGTTACTGTGTAGATGAGAGCAGGTTGTTTTTCAGGTCCACCGTGATGTCAGAGGATTTGTCATAATTATGTCTCTGGTGTGCCAGCAGGCTTCATCGAAACAGGGCTTCAGAGCCAGCTTGGAGCAGTCTAATAACTCACCATTTCCAGTTAGCGCAGGTTTGACCTTTGCTGCCGTCTTTTGGCTTGTGAATTTCCCTGACTTTCAAACGTTCAAGCAGAGTCTGTGTAAAGACTGACATCTCTCATTGTGGATTTTTCAGGTGTGATTTTTGTTCACCTTCCATTTTCTGGAACGTTTTTCTTTTCCATATTATACCCGTCATGGTCTTTCTCAACTATCTCCCTTAGATATGCTTATCAGTCTGTTCTCCTCAGTTCGTAATGATTAATTTTGTATTTCTTTAATCACCGTATCTTCTCTAGTCCAAGGTGTGAGTGCTTTCGTGACTCTTGGTTGTTGTCTTTGAATTTGCACCTGTCACTTGTAGGACTGCTTGCTATCCTAGCCTTGGTCAAACTAAGCACTGAGAACACGTGGTTATCTGGGTTGATTTGAGATCCTGAGATCAGAAACTCCAAATTCGCGGGGTCCTGTCAACCCCTTTCATGGACATACTGCCTTCACTAAGAAATGAAGCCCTGTATAAAAGGGTGCATTTCAGCACACTTGTAAAGCCCTTCCAAACAAAGAGACACATTAACATGTACCCAGTGGGAACCCATGATGCCAGAGCTTTGGAAAGTGAGACTGATCTTCAAAGAATGCTAGAGGCGTAGGAAAGGAGGCATCGATTCTTCTCTTCAATGTCCTCATGAGAACATTCTTGACTTTGGATTATACTTAAGACAGAAGGACACTGTGTCCATGAAGGGGGTATCAAGGTCCACCTCGAATTTGGAGCTTCTGATCTCAGGATGTCAAAGCTACCCATATGATGAACAGGTGGCATGGCACATTTGATTGGGGATTCCCAGAGGCAAAGCAGGTCGGTGGGGGGGTGGTGGAAAGAGATGGTGAGGCACAAGAGTGTGGTGAGGGCCTGTGATTAGGCTTACGCTGGTGACGATGATGTAAGCTATCTGAAAGATATAGGATGTTTTAATGCAGGTTTATGGAAATAAATTCAGCAAAAATCAAAGATCCAAAAAGGGGTCCAGAATGATGGCATAAAGCTTTGGGGGCTGAAAAAGAATCGCTAAGGTGACCTTCCAAGGATGGAAAATCACCTTAAAATTCTTATTGATGCTACAGAAAGGTAAACCATTCCAAACAGATGAAGAGGAATACTCCCCAAAGAACATGATCCATGCTAAACCCATGAACAACAGGAAAAGGTTACTGTCCATGATGTTACTACTAATCACCTTCACGAATAATCCAAACAGGTGCACGTTTTCCCAAGCTCAGGCTAAAGGTTGGTCCAAAAGTCCAATTCAGGGCCGGCCCTGTGGTAGACCGGGTAAGTGCCCACGTCCTGCTTTGGCGGTCCGGGCCTCACTGATTCACATCACGGGTGCAGATCTCATTAACAGTGTTAGGAAATATAGATTTCATGGTACGGTGTGGACAGAGATCATAAATTAGTAGCCATTGTGAGGATAGCTTATCAATACGCAACAGAAAAAGAACCACGAGACTATTACAATCTAGGTACGCATTTGGTACACTTCCCCAAAGGAAGAAGGAAGGAAAACTTGTGACCTGTCAAGGTGGAATTGGCAGAGTTCTAGAAGATGACATGATCATTGCGCATCAGAGGGTTGCCTGGGCAACTTCAACTTGGGAGGCAGTCCAGGACTTTCTCTGGGGAATGTCCACCCACTTGGCCGACCACACAAGATATAAGAGATACAACCCAGGATAATCTTACAGGAAAGAAACCAGTGTCTAGGGAGATTGTGCTAGGCCTATCAAAGTTCGAGGAGAAAGTTAGAAACCGACAAGAAATCCAGAAAAAGGAAAACTATCCTTTCTGGAAAGGGTTAGGAGTCTGACTGGTCTGAGATAGCTCTGAAACTCTGTGAATGGAGGTTGTCAGGACAACTTAGAATTAGGACGTTCTTTATGACATCATGGCGAACATGTCCCCCAAGAGGGCCGCATGGTTACAGTCTGAGGATTGGCCTAGGATAGGCTATTAAAGGGAGAGATAACAAGAAACAGCTTTGACAAACAGAAAGCTGGCACAGAAAGTAGAAGAGATCAAACCGACTCTGATTCAAGGGATAAGAAAGGAATCCTTGGCAAGAAGTGAGAATAGAGGGACAAGCACTGAGAGGAGAACATTGTCATCTATTCAAGTCTATGGGGACAGCATGCTGATTCAAGCTTGAAACTTGATTGGAAACAAGATGCCACACTTGGGCCCGATCAGAACTATGTTGTCCTTCTTCCTTAAGCATAATCCAAAGTCAAGAATGATGCCTTGAGGACATTGAAGAGAAGAATATTATGCCTCCTTTCCTAGACACTGGTTTCTTTCCAGTATAAGATTATCCTTGGTTGTATCTCTTATATCTTGTGTCGATGGCCAAGTGGGTGGACCATCCCCAGAGAAAGTCCTGGACTCCCTCCCAAGTTGAAGTTGCCTGGGCAATCCTCTCATGCGCAATGATCATATCATTTCCTAGCACTCTGCCAATTCCACCTTGGCAGGTCACATGTTTTCCTTCCTTCTTACTTTGGGGAAGTGTACCAGATGCGTTCATTGATTGTAATATTCTCATGGAGATTTTCTAGTGCGAATTGATAACGTATCGTAAGAATTGCTACTTATTTATGATCTCTGTCCGCACCGTACCATGAAATCTGTATTTCCTAACACTGCTAAAGTGATCTGCACTCGTAATGTGAAACAGTGAGGCCCCGGCTGCCCAAGTGGAAGGTGGGCACTTACTCACTCCACCACAAAGCCGGCCCTGAATTCTTATTTTGGACCAACCTTTTGTCTGAACTTGGGAAGACGTGGGCTTGTTGGGATTATTCATGAAGGATATTTCTATTAACATCATGGACGGTAACATTTTCCCTTGGTTCATGGGTTTAGCACGCATCATGTTCTGTGGGTAGTATTCCTCTTCATCTATTTGGAATGGTCTACCTTTCTGTAGAAACAGTAAGAATTTTGAGGTGATTTTCCATCCTTGGAAATTCACCTTCTCTAAATGCTTTCAGCCCCAAAAGCATTATGCCGTCATTCTGGACCCCGTTTTGGATTTTTGATTTTAGGTGAATTTATTGCCATAACCCTGCATTAGAACATCCTATATCTTTCAGATTTGCATCCTCATTGGTTTAGACTTCTGTGTAGGTTACATCGTCTTCACCAGCTAAAGCTGAATCACAACCCCTCACCGCACACTGGTGCCTCATCATCTCTTTTACCCTCCCCCACCACCCCGCTCTGCATCTGGGAACTCCCAATAAAATGTCCTGTGCCACCTGTTGGTTAGTGCTTGCTTTTTCTTCTTGTAAATGAGATCCTATGGTATTTGACGTTCTCCCTGGGGCTTGTTTCACTTCCCCTAAAACCCTCACAGCCATTCTGGGTGTCACAAATGGCTGGAATGCAACCTTTGTTCCAGCTGAGTGGTATGCCATTGTGTGGGTATAGCCCATCTTCCTTATGCATTCTTCCCTTGCTGGGCACCAGGGCGGATTTCAAGTCTTGGATAGCGGGAGTAAGGCTGTTGTGAAATCAGCGGTGCACGTCTTATTATAAGGTAGTGTTTCTGAGCTCTTTGGAGAAACACGCCTCAGAGGAACAGCTGGATCATATGGGACATGGATTTTTAAATTTCTGAGGCAGTTCCACACCGCTTGCCATATTGGCTGCACCGGTTTCCACTCCCACTTGCAGTGCAGGAGATTTCCCTTCTCTCCACCTCCTCTCTGACACTTGTTTCCTGTCTGCTTCCTTATAGCCATTCTGACCACAGTGAGCTGCTGTGTCCTTGCAGTTTGCATTTGCATTGGCCTGAGACTTAATGATGGGAACAAGTTTTCATGCACCTTTTGGCCCTCTTTCAATCTTCCTGGGAGAAATCTCTGTTTCCATCTTTTGCCCAGGTTTTCATTGGCTTCTTGTTGTTTTTCTCGTGGAGCTGTGCGAGTTGATTGTATCTTTGGGCTTTTCACCCCTTGCCCGATGTGTGGTTTGCAAACATCCTCTCCCAGTTGTTGTGCTGTCTTGGCATAGAGTCGATGGTTTCCTTGACTGGGCAGAAGCGTCCGCATTTGATGTGGTCCCGTTTGTTTCTTGTTTCCTTTGTTGCCCTTGCCCAGTCAGACATGCTTCTTCCAAATAGGCGGCTCAGACAGATGGCAAAGAGCACTCTGCGTAGGTCTTCTCCTACAAGGTTCACGGTTTCAAGTCTGCCATTCAAGGCTTCAATCCATTTCGAGGTGGTGTGTGTGCCACGTGTAACATCATGGTGTACTCTCGTTGTGTTCCATGTGGCTGTGCAGGCTTCCCAGCACCATTTATTGTAGAGACTCTCCTTTCTCCACTGTCTCCTATTGCCTCCCTCGTTGGAAAGCTGCTGTCCACGTACGTTTGAGTTGGCCTCTGGGCTCTCGATTCTGTTGCATGTGTCTCTGTGCCTGTTTTTGGGTGCAAACTGTGCCCTTTTGGTACCTAGCGCTTCGTCCTCTATGTTGAAATCAGAAAGTGTAGGACGTCCTGCTTTGTTCATTTTCCTGAGGATTCCTTTGCCTATTCAGGGTCTCTTGGTGAGGCCTAGAAACTTTAGGATTCTCTCTTCTATCTCTTTGGAAAATATTGCTGCAACTTTGACTGGGATGGCATGGAATCCAGAGATTCCTTTCTGCGGTATGGACGTTTCAAGTGTGTTAATTCTTCCATTCCTAGATCCCGGAATATCCTTCTTTTTCCTTGTGTCTTCTTGAATTTCTTTCCCAAAAAGTTTGCTAGTTTTCGATTGATATGGCTCTCACCTGTTTTGCTAAGGTTCTTCGTAGAGATCTAATTCTTCTCACTGGCAAGATGTCTCGCCCTGTCTAACGTCCCTTCCCGTCTGCCTCTGCACTACCTTGGACGCCGGCCCCACAATGACTGAATGTCTTGAGGACATTGAAGAGAAGAATCGATGCCTCCTTTCCCAGGCCTGTAGCATTCTTTGAAGATCTGTCTCACTTTCCATAGCTCAGGCGTCACGGCGGACCACTGGGTACATGCTAATGTGTCCCAAGAGATGTCTTGGAAGCATTGAAGGAATGGACCCCTGTCATGCTTGGGCTATGTCTCTTTGTTTGGAAGGGCTCTACAAGTGTGCTGAGAAGCACCCTTTTCCAGAGGGCTTCGTTCCTTCATGAAGGCTGCCCTCCCAGTCTAGTGTGCTCAGTGTGGCTCCAATCAAATTCTGTCCCCCTACTTCTTGCTGTAGAAGGATTATTGATTATGTGTTTGGACACCATATGTAAGGAAGTTGGCTGAAAATTTGGACGTTACAATTCTGTTTCAAGAAAAATAAAGAAGCCAGGGCTGAGGATGTAAGGCAAACAAATGGCACAGCCTATAGAAATAAAGTAAGCCCGTATCTAGAGGAAATCTAGGAGAACATTCAAGGATCAGGTGTCAAGTTCGAAACTTTCCAAATCCGGAAAAAGACAGAAAAATATCTTTCCTGGAGAGATGAATTCATCAGATTTGTCTAATTTGTCTTGGAAACATTGTGTCCGAGAAGGGTGTTGCCAGGACCCCCACGAATTTGGAGTTTCTGATTAGGATGTCAAACCAACCCAGATGACCATGTGTTCTCAGTGCTTAGTTTGACCTATGCTAGGGTAGCAAAGATGGCTACTAGTGACTGGTGAAAATTCAAAGGGAATCACCAAGAATCATGAAAGCAGTCATACCTCGGCCTAGAGAACATACAGTGATTAAGGAAATACAAAACTAATCACTTAGACTGAAGGAGAATGGACTGATAAGCATGTCTAAGGGAGATAGCTGAGAATGACCATGACAAGTATACTATAGAAAAGAAAAAATGCTCCCATATAATGGAAGGCAAACAGAAATCACACCTGAATAATCCACAATGAATGATGTCACTCTTTAGACAGACTCTGCTTGAACCTTTGAAAGTCAAAGAAATTTACTAGCCAAAAAATGGCAGTGAAGGTCAAACCTGGGCCAACTGGGAAGGGTGAGTTATGAGACTGCTATAAGCGGGCTCTGAAACCCTGTGTCCATGAAGCTTGGTGGGACAGAAGACACACAATTATGACAAAACCTCTGACATCACAATGTACGCGAAAAACAAACTGGCCTCATCTACACAGTGCCAGAGTTGGTCTCAAGTAGCATATACAAGTCCCATTGCAGTCAACTGCAGGTGGCCAATGGAACAGGAAAGCGGATGGCCAGAGGTGCAGAAGTGAGGCCCGCACCTACTGTGACAGTTGCCTGGGGTGGGCCGGGTGGAATCCTGGGCGTGAGCCTGCTCACCACTGCTTCAGTCACTGGGGGGCAGGCGTTCGGGGTAGTGTAGAGGCAGATGGGAAGGGACGTTAGACAGGGCCAGACTTCCACAGCAAATACAGGAGCATTGCCAGAAGATGTGAGCACAGCGATGCACTTCTGCCAAAATAAAACCAATTAAAACTTGCACAGAATAGAACAACTGACTCTGAAAAGAAAAAACCAGCTTGCCAGTTAGAAGAATAAGATCTCTATGAAGAATCGTAGCAAAACAGGTGTTAGCTATGTCAATCGAAAACTAGCAAACGTTTCGGTAAAGAAATTCAAGAAGACACAAGGAGAAAGAAGGATGTTCCAGGATCTAGGAATGGAAGAATTAACACACTTGAAACGTCCATACCGGAAAAAGGAATCTCTGGATTCCATGCAATCCCAGTCAAAGTTGCAGCCATACTTGCCACAGAGATCGAAGAGAGAATCCTAAAATTTTTAGGCAGCAACAAGAGACCCTGACTAGGCAAAGGAATCCTCAGGAAAACGAACAAAGCAGGACGTGTTACACTTTCTGATTTCAACGTAGAGGATGAAGCGCTAGTTATCGAAATGGCACAATCTTGGCCCAAAAACATGCACAAGACCCATGCAACAGAATCGAGAGCCCAGAGTCCAACTCAAACGTACATGGACAGCCCATTTTCGGCCAGGGAGCCAAGAGGAGACAGCGGAGAAAGGAGAGTCTCTATAATAAATGGTGCTGGGAAGCCTGCACAGCCACATGGAACACAACGAGAGTACACCATGATCTTACACGTGGCACACACCACCTCAAAATGGATTATAGCCTTGAATGGCAGACTTCAAACTATGAACCTTGTAGGAGAAGACATAGGCACACTGCTCTTTGCCATCTGAGTGAGAAACCTATTTGGAAGAAGCATGTCTGACTGGGAAAGGGCAACAAAGGAAACAAGAAACAAACGGGACCACATCAAATGCGGACGCTTCTGCCCAGTGAAGGAAACCATCGACTGAATGCAAAGATAGCACAACGTCTGGGAGAGGATGTTTGCAAACCACAAATCGGACACGGGATGAAAAGCCCAAAGATACAATCAACTCACACGTCTCCACAAGAAAAAAAACATGAACCCAATGAAAGCCTGGGCAAAAGATGGAAACAGAGATTTCTCCCAAGAAGAACTAAAGAGGGCCAACAAGTCCATGAAAACTTGTTCAGCATCATTAAGTCTCAGGCCATGGCAAATCCAAACTGCAAGGACATAGCATCTCACTGTGGTCAGAATGGCTATAAGGAAGCAGACAGGAAACCACAACTGTTAGAGGGGAGGTGGAGAGAAGGGAAGCCTCCTGTACTGCTGGTGGGAGTGTAAACCGGTGCATCCACTAAGCCAAGACGTGTGTAGCTGCATCAGAAGTTTAAGAATCCATGTTCCATACAATCCAGCTATTCCTCTGCAGCACGTTTATCCAAAGAACTGGGAAACACTACAGCATAAAGACATGTGCACAGCTGAGTTCACCACAGCCTTAATCTCGCTATCCAAGACTTGGTAGCCACCCTGGTGCGCAGCAAGGGATGAATGCAGAAGGAATATGGGCTATAGCCACACCATGGCATACCACTCAGCCGGAACAAAGGATGCAATCCAGCCATTTGTGACCACCTGTATAGCTGTGAGGGTTTTAGGGGAAGTGAAAGAAGCCCCAGGGAGAATGTCAGATACCATAGGATCTCACTTACAAGAAGAAGAAAACGCAAGTGCTAACCAACAGGTGGCAAGGGACATTTGATTCGGCGATCCCAGAGGCAAAGTGCAGGGGTGGGGAAGGGTGAAAGAGATGATGAGGCACAAGTGTGTGATGAGGGCCTGTGATTCGGCTTACGCAGGTGAAGGTGATGTAACCTACACAGATCCATGAGGATGCAAATCTGAAAGATATAGGATGTTCTAATGCAGGGTATGGCAATAAATTCACCTAAAATTAAAAATCCAAAAAGGGGTCCAGAATGACGGCATAAAGCTTTGGGGGTTGAAAGAGATTAGAGAAGGTGAACTTCCAAGGATGGAAAATCACCCCAAAATGCTTAATGATGCTACAGAAAGGTAGACCTTTCAAAATAGATGAAGATGAATACTACACTGAAACCATCATCCATGCTAAACCCATGAACCAAGGGAAAATGTGACCGTCCATGATGTTACTACTAATCACCTCCAACAATAATACAAACAGGCCCACGTGTTCCCAAGCTCAGGCAAAAGGTTGATCCAAAAGTACAATTAAGGGCTGGTCATTGGTGGAGAGGGTAGGTGCCCACGTTCTGCTTGGGCGGCCCGAGTCTCACTGTTACACATCATGGGTGTAGATCACATTAGCAGTGTTAGGAAATATAGATTTCATAGTACGGTGCGGACAGGGATGATAAATAAGTAGCAATTGTGAGGATACGTTAATAATATGCACCAGAAAAAGAACGCTGAGAATATTACAATCGATGAAGGCATCTGGTACAATTCCCCAAAGGAAGTGGGAAGGAAAACATGTGACATGCCAACGTGGAATTGGCAGAGTGCTAGGAGATGACACGATCATTGTGCATCAGATAGCCTGGGCAACTTCAACTGGGGAGGGATTCCAGGACTTTCTCTGGGGAAGGTCCACACACTTGGCCATATACAAAAGATATAAGAGATACAATCCAGGATAATCTTACAGGAAAGAAAACAGTGTCTAGAGAGGATGTAGCAGCCTTTTCGAAGTTCGAGGAGAATGTCAGAAACTGACAAGAAATCCAGAAAAAGGACAACTATCCTACCTGGAAAGGGTGACGAGTCAGACTGGTCTGAGATGGCTCTGAAGATCTGCGTGCATGGAGGTTGTCAGGACAACTTAGAATTTTGAGGTTGTTTATGACATCACGGTGACCCTGTCCCCCAATATGGCTGCATGGTTACAGTCTGAGGATTGGCCTAGGCTAGGCTATTAAAGGGACAGATACCCAGAAACAGCTTTGAAAAACAGAAAGTGGGCTCAGAAACTGGAAGAGATAAAACAGAGTCTGAATCAAGGGATAAGAGAGGAATCCTTGGCCAGAAGCGAGAATAGAGGGACAAGCACCGAGAGGAGAACACTGTCATCTATTCAAGTCTATGGGCAGGCCATGCTGACTCAAGCTTGCAACTTGATTGGAAACAAGAGGCCAGACTTGGGGCTCATCAGAACTACAGTGTGCTTCTGCCTTAAGCATAATGCAAAGTCAACAATGACGTCTTGAGGACATTGAAGAGAAGAATCGATGCCTCCTTTCCTAGGCCCCTGGCATTCTTTGCAGATCAGTCTCACTTTCCATAGCTCTGGCATCACGGGGGCCCACTGTGTACATGCTAATGTGTCCCAAGAGATGTCTTGGAAGCCTTGAAGGAATGGAGCCCTGTCACGCTTGGGGTATGTCTCTTTGAGTGGAAGGGCTCTACAAGTGTGCTGAAAATCACCCTTTTCCAGTTAGCTTCATTCCTTTGTGAAGGTTGCCCTCCCAGGCTAGAGTGGTCAGTTTTGCACCAATGAAATTCTCTCACCCTACTTCGTGCCGTGGAAGAATTATAGAGTGTGTGTTTTGACACCATATGTAAGGGAGTTGGCTGAAAAGTAGAATATTACAATCCTGTTTCAAGTAAAATAAACAGGCCATGGCTGAGGATGTAAGGCAAACAAATGGCACAGCCTATAGAAATAAAGTAGGCCTGTATCTAGAGGAAATCTAGGGGAATGTTCTAGGATCAGGGGTCAAGTTTGAAACTTCCCAAATCCAGAAAAGAGACAGAAAGCTATCTTTCCTGGAGAGAGGAATTCATCAGATTTGTCTAATTTGTCTCGGGAACATTGTGTCCGTGAAGGGGGTTGCCAGGACCAACAAGAATTTGGAGTTTCTGATTAGGATGTCAAACCAACCCAGATGACCATGTGTTCTCAGTGCTTAGTTTGACCTAGGCTAGGATAGCAAAGATTCCTACAAGTGACCAGTGCAAATTCAAAGACAACAACCAAGAGTCACGAAAGCACTCACACCTTGGTGTAGATAACATACGGTTATTAAAGAAATACAAGATTAATCACTTGGAATGAAGGAGAACGGACTGATAAGCATGTCTAAGGGAGATAGCTGAGAAAGACCATTATGATTATACTATAGAAAAGAAAAAAAGGTCCCAGAAAAAGGACGACGAACGTAAATCACACCTGGATAATCCACAATGAAAGATGTCAGTCTTTAGACAGACTCTGCTGGAACGTTTGAAAGTCACAGAAATTCACAAGTCAAAAAACGGCAGCAAAGGTCAAACCTAGCTAACTGGGAGGGGTGACTTATGAGACGGCTCCAAGTGGGCTCTGAAACCCTGTGTCCATGAAACTTCCTGGGACAACAGAGACACAATTATGACAAATCCTCTGACATCACAATGGACCCGAAAAACAACCTGGTCTGAACTACACAGTGCCAGAGTTGGGCTCAAGTAGCATATTGATGTCCCATTGCCCTCAACTGCAGGTTGGCAATGGAACATGAAAGAGGACGGCCGGTGGTGCAGCAGTGAGTTCTGCACCTTCTGGGTTGGATGGCCCAAGGTTGGACCGGGTGGTATCCTTGGGGTCAGCCTGCACACCACGGCTTCAGTCATTCTGGGGCTGGCATCCCAGGTGGTGTAGAGGCAGATGGGAAGGGACGTTAGACAGGGCCAGACTTCCACAGCAAATACAAGAGCATTGCCAGCAGATGTGAGCTCAGCGAAGCACTTCTGCCAAAACAGAACCAATTAAAAGTGGCACAGAATAGAAAAACTGCAGCTTAAAAAAAAAAAAGTACAGCTTGCCAGTGAGAAGAATAAGATCTGTAAGAAGAACATTAGCAAAACATTAGTAAGCTATGTCAATCGAAAACTAGCAAACATTTGGGGAAAGAAATTCAAGAAGACACAAGGAGAAAGAAGGATATTCCAGGATCTAGGAATGGAAGAATTAAAACACTTGAAACGTCCATACCGGAGAATGGAATCTCTGGATTCCATGCAATCCCAGTCAAAGTTGCAGCAGTATTTGCGACAGAGATAGAAGAGAGAATCCTAAACTTTCTACCCAGCAACAAGAGATACTGAATAGACAAAGGAATCCTCAGGGAAATGAACAAAGCAGCACGTGTCACACTTTCTGATTTCAACATAGAGGACGAAGCGCTAGGTACCGAAATGGCAGTCTTGGTCCAGAAACAGGCACACAAACCCATGCAACAGAATCGAGAGCCAAGAGCCCAACTCAAACGTACATGGACAGCCCATTTTCGACCAGGGAGCCAAGAGGAGACAGTGGAGAAAGGAGAATCTCTTAAATAAGCGGTGCTGGGAAGCCTGCATAGTCACATGGAACACAACGAGAAAAGATCATGATGTTACACCTGGCACACTACCACCTCTAAATGGATTAAACCCTTCAATGGAAAACTTGAAACCGTGAACCTTGTAGAAGAAGACCTAGGCACACTGCTCTTTGTCATCTGAGTGAGAAGCCTATTTGGAAGAAGCATGTCGGACTGGGCAAGGGCAACAAAGGAAACAAGAAACAAACGGGACCACATCAAATGCACACGCTTCTGCCCAGTCAAGGGAACCATCGACTCAATGCAAAGACATTACAACAACTGGGAGAGGATGTTTGCAAACCACACATCGGACAAGGGGTGAAAAGCCCAAAGATACAATCAACTCGCACGTCTCCACAAGAAAAAAAACAAGAAGCCAATGAAAACCTGGGCAAAAGATGGAAACAGAGATTGCTCCCAAGAAGATCAAAAGACGGCCAACAGTTGCATGAAAACTTGTTCACCATCATTCAGTCTAAGGCCAATGCAAATCCAAACTGCATGGCAGCTCACTGTGGTCAGAATGGCTATAAGGAACCAGAGAGGAAACAACAAGTGTCAGAGAGGAGGTGGAGAGAAGGGAAGCCTCCTGCACTGCTGGTGGGAGCATAAATTGGTGCAGCCACCATGCCAAGCCATGTGGAACTGTCTCAGAAATTTAAGAAACCATTTCTGATATGATCCAGCTATTCCTCTGTGACGTCTTTATCCAAAGAACTCGGAAACAGTACTGAATGGGGACATGTGCACCTCGGAATTCACCGGAGCCTTACTCCCGCTATCCAAGACTTGGAAGCTGCCCTGGTGCCCAGCAAGGGAAGAATGCAGAAGGAAGAAATGCTATAGCCACACAACGGCATACCACACAACTGGAACAAAGGATGCAAAGTGGGCACAGAAATTGGAAAAGATAAAACAGACGCTGATTCAAGGGGTAAGAAATGAATCCTTGGCAAGAAGCGAGAATACAGGGACAAGCACTGAGAGGAGAACGTTGTCATCTATTCAAGTCTATGGGGAGGCCATGCTGATTCAAGCTTGCAACTTGATTGGAAGCAAGAGGCCGGACTTGGGCCTTATCAGACCTACGTTGTCCTTCTGCCTTAAGCATAATCCAAAGTCAAGAGTGATGTCTTGAGGACATTGAATAGAAGAATCAATGCATCCTTTCCTAGGCCCCTAGCACGTTTTGAAGATCAGTCTCTTTTTCCATAGCTCTGGCATCACAGGGGCCCACTGGGTACATGCTAATGTGTCCCAAGGGATGTCTTTGAAGCCTTGAAGGAATGGAGGTCTGTTATGCTTGGGGTATGTCTCCTTGTTTAGAAGGGCTCTACAAGTGTGCTGAAAAGCACCCTTTTCCACAGGGCTTGGTTCCCTTGTGAAGGCTGCCCTCCCAGTCTAGAGTGCTCAGTTTGGCTCCGGTGAAATTCTCTCCCCCTACCTCTTGCAGTAGAAGGATTATTGATTATGTGTTTTGACACCATATGTAAGGAAGTTGGCTGAAAGTTAAAACATTACAATTGTGTTTCAAGAAAAATAAACAGGCCAGGGCAGAGGATGTAAGTCAAACAAATGGCACAGCATATAGAAGTAAGGTGAGCCCGTATCTAGATGGAATCTAGGGTAAAGTTAGACGATCAGGGGTCAAGTTCGAAACTTCCCAAATCCAGTAAAGGGACAGAAAAATATCTTTCCTGGAGAGTGGAATTCATCCGATTTGTCTAATTTGCCTCGGAAACATTGTGTCCCTGAAGGGGGTTGCCAGGACGAACTAGAATTTGGAGTTTCTGATCTCAGGATGTCAAACCAACCCAGATGACCACGGGTTCTCAGTGCTTAGTTTGACCTGGTGCAGGATAGCAAAGATTCCTACAAGTGACCAGTGCAAATTCATAGACAACAACCACGAGGCACGAAAGCACTCACAGCTCGGCCTAGAGAACATACGGTTATTAGAGAAATACAAAATTAATCACTTGGACTGAAGGAGATCGGACCGATAAGAATATCTAAGAGAGATAGCTGAGAAAGACCATTACGAGTATACTATGGAAAATTAAAAAGGTCCCAGAAAATGGAAGGCGAACAGAAATCATACCTGAATAATCCACAATGAAAGACGTCAGTCTTTAAACAGACTCTGCTTGAACGTTTGAATGTCAGAGAAATTCACAAGCCGCAAAATGGCAGCGAAGGTCAAACCTGGGCTAACTGGAAAGGGCGAGTTATGAGACTGCTCCAAGCGGGCTCTGAAACCCTGTGTCCATGACCCTTGCCGGCACAGCAGAGACACAATTATGACAAATCCTCTGACATCACAGTGGACCCGAAAAACTACCTGGTCTCATCTACACATCTGTAGCATCTGTAAGCATTTTGAGGTGATTTTCCATCCTTGGAAGTTCACCTTCTGTAAACTCTTTCCGCCCCCAAAGCTTTATGACATCATTCTGGACCCCTTTTTGGATTTTTGATTTGAGGTGAATTTATAGCCATGACCCTGCATTAGAATGTACTATAACTTCCAGATTCACATCCTCATTGCTTTAGACTTCTGTGTAGCTTACATCACCTTCACCAGTGTAAGACTAATCACAGGCCCTCACCACACACTTGTGCCTAATCTTCTCTTTCACCCTCCGTCACCACCCCTCTTTGCCTCTGGGAGCCCGCATACAAATGTTCAGTGCCACCTGTTGGTTAGTGCTTGCTTTTTCTTCTCCTTGTAAGTGAGATTCTATGGTATTTGAATTTCTCACTGGGGCTTGTTACACTTCCCCTAAAACACTCACAGCCATTCTGGTGGTCACAAATGGCTGGCTTGCATCATTTGTTCCGGCTGAGTGGTATGCCATTGTGTGGCTATAGCCCATCTTCCTTCTCCAATCATCCCTTGCTGGACACCAGGGTGCTTTCCAAGTCTTGGATATCAGGAGTAAGACTGTGGTGAACACAGCCATGCACATGTCTTTATGAGGTAGTCTTTCTGACTTTTTTGGATAAACAAGCGGCAGATTAATAGCTGGGTCATATGGGACATGGATACTTAAATTTCTGAGGCAGTTCCACACCTTTGGCATCGTGGCTGCACCGGGTTACACTCCCACCAGCAGTGCAGGAGGCTTCCCTTCTCTCCACCTCCTCTCTGACACTTGTTATTTCCTGTCTGCTTCCTTCTAGCCATTCTGACCACAGTGAGCTGCCATGTCCTTGCAGTCTGGATTTGCATTTTCCTGATACTTAATGATGGTGAACAAGTTTTCATGCACCTACTGGCCCTCTTTCTATCTTCTTCAGAGAAATCTCTGCTTCCATCTTTTGACCAGGTTTTCATTGGCTTGTTTTTTTTCTTGTGGAGACGTGCGAGTTGATTGTATCTTTGGGCTTTTCACCCCTTGTCCGATGTGTGGTTTGCAAACATCCTCTCCCAATTGTTGTGGTGTTTTAGTATTCAGTTGATGGTTTCCTTGACTGGCAGAAGTGTGTGCATTTGATGTGGTCCCGTTTATTTCTGGTTTCCTTTGTTGCCCTTGCCCAGTCAGACATGCTTCTTCCAAATAGGCGGCTCAGACAGATGGCAAAGAGCACTCTGCGTAGGTCTTCTCCTACAAGGTTCACGGTTTCAAGTCTGCCATTCAAGGCTTTAATAGATTTCAGGTGGTGTGTGTGCCAGGTGTAACATCATGGTGTACTCTCGTTGTGTTCCATGTGGCTGTGCAGGCTTCCCAGCACCGTTTATTGTAGAGACTCTCCTTTCTGCGCTGTCTCCACTTGGCTCCCTGGTCCAAAATGGGCTGTCCATGTAAGTTTGAGTTGGGCTCTGGGCTCTCAATTGTTTTGCATGGGTCTTCATGCCTGTTTTTGGGCCCAGACTGTGCCGTTTCGGTACCTAGCGCTTCGTCCTCTATGTTGAAATCAGAAATTGTGACACGTGCTGCTTTGTTCGTTTTGCTGAGGATTCCTTTGCCTAGTCAGGGTCTCTTGTTGCTGGCTAGAAACTTTAGGATTCTCTCTTCTTCTCTGTGGCAAATACTGCTGCAACTTTGACTGGGATTGCATGGAATCCAGAGATTCCTTTCTCTGGTATGGACGTTTCAAGTGTGTTAATGCTTCCATTCCTAGATCCTGGAATCTTCTTCTTTCTCCTTGTGTCTTCTTGAATTTCTTTCCCCCAACGTTTGTTAGTTTTCGATTGACATGGCTTTCACCTGTTTTGCTAAGGTTCTTCATAGAGATCTTATTCTTCTCTCTGGCATGCAGTTTTTTTTTCTTTTCAGCTTCAGTGTTTCTATTCTTTGCAACTTTGAATTGGTTTTGTATTGGCAGAAGTGCATCACTGAGCTCACATCTGCTGGCAATGCTCCTGTATTTGCTGTGGAAGTCTGGCCCTGTCTAACGTCCCTTCCCATCTGCCTCTACACGAACTCGGACGCTTGCCCCAGAATGACTGAAGCAGTGGTGAGGACGATCACCCACTTCATTCCACCCGGCCCACCCTGGGCCACCAAACCAGAAGGTGCTGACCTGGCCACTGCACCACCGGCCGGCCCCTTTCATGTTTATTGGAAACCTGCAGTTGGGGGCAGTGGAACTTGAATGTGCTACTTGAGCCCAACTTTGGCAGTGTATAGATGAGGCCACGAAGTTATTCAAGCCCACTGTGATGTCAGAGGATTTGTCGTAATTGTGTCTCTGCTGTCCCGGCAATCTTCATGGACACAGGGTTTCAGAGCCCGCTTGGAGCAGTCTCATATCTCTCCCTTCCCAATTAGCCCAGGTTTGACCTTCGCTGTCACTTTTTGGCTTATGAATTTCTCTGACTTTACAACGTTCAGGCAGAGTCTGTGTAAAGCCTTACATCCTTCACTGTGAATTATTCAGGTGTGACTTCTGTTCGCCTTCCATTTTCTGTCACCTTTTTTTCTTTTCGATAGTATAATCGTCATGGTCCTTCTCAACTATCTCCCTTAGATATGCTTATCAGTCCGTTCTCCTTCAGTCCAAGTGATTAATTTTGTATATCTTTAATCACCATATGTTCTCTAGGACGAGGTGTGAGTGCTTTCGTGATTCTTGCTTGTTGTCTTTGGATTTGCACCAGTCACTGCCAGGACTCTTTGCTAACCTAGCCTAGGTCACACTAAGCACTGAGACCACGTGGTCATCTGGGTTGGTTGACATCCTGAGATCAGAAACTCCAAATTTGAGCTGGTCCTGGCAACCCCATTCAGGGACATACTGTTTCTAAGACAAATTAGAGAAATCTGATGAATTCCTCTGTCAGGAAAGAAATTTTTTCTTCTCATTTCTGGATTTTGGAAGTTTCGAACTTGACCCTGATCCTTGGACGTTCCCTTAGAATGTGTCTTGATAGGGGCTTACTTTAATTCTCTAGAGTGTGCCATTTCTTTGCCTTACATCCTCAGCCCTGGAATGTTTATTTTTCTTGATACAGACTTGCAATGTTCTAATTTTGAGCCAACTTCCTCACATATGGTGTCAAAACACATAATCAATAATCCTTGTACAGAAAGAGTTAAGGGGAGACAATTTCATTGGAAGCAAAGTGAGCACTCTAGCCTGGGAGGTCAGCCTTCACAAAGGAATGAAGACCTCTGGAAAAGGGTGCTTTTCAACACACTTGTAGACCGCTTCCAGACAAGGAGACATACCCACAGTGACAGGGATCCATTCCTTCAAGGCTTCCAAAACATCTCTTGAGACACATAAGCATGTACCCAGTGGGAACCCGTGACGCCAGAGCTATGGAAAGTGAGACTGATCTTCAAAGAATGCTAGGGGCCTAGGAAAGGAGGCATCGATTCTTTTCAGCAATGTTCGGAACAGATAATTCTTGACTTTGCATTATGCTTAAGGCAGAAGGACACTATGTCCGTGAAGGGGGTTGCCAGGACCTCCTCGAATTTGGAGTTTCTGATCTCAGGATGTCAAACCAAAACAGATGACCACGTGTTCTCAGTGCTTAGTTTGACCTAGGCTAGGATAGCAAAGATTCCTACAATGACCAGTGTAAATTCAAAGACAACAACCAAGAGTCACGAAAGCACTCACACCTCGGACTAGAGAACATATGGTGATTAAAGAAGTATAAAATTAATCACTTGGAATGAAGGAGAACGAACTGATAAGCATGTCTAAGGGACATAGCTGAGAAAGACCATGAGGAGTATATTATAGAAAAGAAAAAAGGTCCCAGAAAATGGAAGGTGAACAGAAATCACACCTGGATAATCCACAATGAAAGATGATGTCCGTCTTTAGACAGACTCTGCTTGAACGTTTGAAAGTCACAGTAATTCACAAGCCAAAAAGCAGCGAAGGTCAAACCTTTGCTAACTGGGAAGGGCAAGTTATAAGACTGCTCCAAGCAGGCTCTGGAACCCTGTGTCCATGAATATTGTTGGGATAGCAGAGACACAATTATGACAAATCCTCTGACATCACAGTGGAAACAAAAAACACCTGGCCTCATCTACACAGTGCCATAGATGGGCTCAAGTACCATATTCAAGTCCCACTGCACTCAACTGCAGGTTGCCACTGGAACATGAAAGGGGCCGGCCGGTGGTGCAGCAGTGAGGTCCGCACCTTTTGGGTCAGTGGCCGGGTTTGGGCCGGGTGGAATCCTGGGGGTGAGCCTGCTCACCACTGCTTCAGTTATTTTGGGGCAGACGTCAGAGGTAATGTAGAGGGAGATGGGAGGGCACGTTAGACAGTGCCAGACTTAAACAGCAAATACAGGAACATTGCCAGCAGATGTGAGCTTAGTGATGCACTTCTGCCAAAGCAAAACCAGTCAAAATTTGCAAAGTATAGAAAACCTGAAACTTGAAGAAAAAACAACAGCTTGCCAGTTAGGCGAACAAGATCTCTATGAAGAACCTTAGCAAAACAGGTGAAGCTATGTTAATCGAAAACTAGCCGTCGTTTGGTGAAAGATGTTCAAAAAGACACAAGGAGAAAGAAGGAGATTCCAGGATCTAGGAATGGAAGAATTAGCACATTTGAAATGTCCATACCGGAGAAAGGAATCTCTGGATTCCATGCAATCCCAGCCAATGTTGCAGCAATATTTGCCACAGAGATAGAAGAGAGAATCTTAACGTTTCTAGGCAGCAACAACAGACCCTGAATAGGCAAAGGAATCCTCAGGAAACGAAAAAAGCAGGACGTGGCACACTTTCTGATTTCAATATAGAGGGCGAAACTCTAGGTACCAAAACGGCATAACCTGGGCCCAAAAACAGGCACACATACCCATGCAACAGGAGCGAGAACCCAGAGCCCAACTCAAACGTACATGGACAGCCCATTTTCTACCAGGGAGCCAAGAGAAGACAGTTGAGAAGGGAGAGTCTGTACAATAAACTGTGCTGGGAAGCCTGCACATCCACACGGAACACAACGAGAAAAGACCATGATGTTACACCTGGCACACACACCATGTGCAATGGATTGAAGCCCTTAATGGTAGACTTGAAACTGTGAAACTTGTAGCAGAAGACCTAGGCAGAATGCTCTATTCCATCTGTCTGAGCCACCTGTTTGGAAGAAGCATGTCTGACTGGGCAAGGGCAACAACGGAAACAAGAAACAAACGGGACCACATCAAATGCACACGCTTCTGCCCACTCAAGGAAACCATCGACTCAATGCAAAGACAGCACAACACCTGGGAGAGGAAGTTTGCAAACCACAAATCGGACAAGGGGTTAAAAGCCCAAAAATACAATGAACTTGCACATCTCCACAAGAAAAAAAACAACAAGCCTATGAAAACCTGGTCAAAAGATGGAAACAGAAATTTCTCCCAAGAAGATGGAAAGAGGGGTAACAGGTTCACCATCATTAAGTCTCAGGAAAATGAAAATCCAAACTGCAAGGACATAGCAGCTCACTGTGGTCAGAATGGCTATAAGGAAGCAGACAGGAAACAACAAGTGTCAGAGAGGAGGTGGAGAGTACGGAAGCCTCCTGCACTCCTGCTGGGAGTGTAAAACAGTGCAGCCAGTATGTCAAGTGGTGTGTAACTGCCTCTGAAATTTAAGAATCCATGTCCCATATGATCCAGCTATTCCTCTGAGGCGTGTTTATCCAAAGAATTCGGAAACACTACCACATAAAGACATGTGCATGGCTGATTTCACCACAGCCTTACTCCCACTATCCAAGACTTGTAAGCCGCACTGGTGCCCAGCAAGGGACGAATGCAGAAGGAAGATGGGCTCTAGCCACACAATGGCATACCACTCAACCGGAGCAAAGGATGCAAACCAGCCATTTTGACCACCAGAATGGCTGTGAGGGTTTTAGGGGAAGTGAAGCAAGCTCCAGGGACAATGTCAAATACCGTAACATCTTACTTACAAGTAGAAGAAAAAGAAAGCAATAACCAATATGTGGCACGGGATATTTGTGCCTTCCCAGAGGCAAAGCAGTGCGGTGGAGAAGGGTGAAAGATATGATTAGGCACAAGTATGGGGTGAGGGCCTGCGATTCGGCTTATGATGGTGAAGATGATTTAACCTACACAGAAGTCTAAATCGATGAGGATGTAAATCTGAAAGATATAGGATGTTCTAATGCAGTGTTACGGCAATAAATTCACCTAAAATCACAAATCCAAAAACGTTTCCAGAATGACGGCATAAAGCCCTGGGGACTGAAAGAGATAGGAGAAGGTGAACTTCCACGCATGGAAAATCACCTCCAAATGCTTACTGATGCTACTGAAGGGTAGACCGTTCCAAATAGATGAAGAGGAATACTACCACGAGAAGATGATCAGTCCTAATCCCATGAACCAAGGGAAAAAGTTACCGTCCAGGAAGTTACAACTAATCATCTTCATGACTAATCCAAACAGGCCTACGTCTTCCCCCGTTCAGGCAAAAGGTTGGTCCAACAGGACAATTCATGGCCAGCCCTGTGGTGGAGTGTGTAAGTGCCCATGTTCCGCTTGTGTGGCCTGGGCCTCACTCCTTCACATCACGGGTGCCGATCACATGAGCAGTTTTAGGAAATATAGATTTCATGGTACGGTGCAGACAGGGACCATATATAAGTAACAATTGTGAGGATATGTTATCAATACACACCAGAAAAAGAACCATGAGAATATTACAATCTATCAACGCATCTGGTACACTTCCCCAAAGGAAGAAGGGAGGAAAACATGTGACCTGCTAAGGAGGAATTGCCAGAGTGCTAGGAGATGACATGATCATTGCGCATCAGAGGATTGCCTGGGCAACTTCAACTTGGGAGGGAGTCCAGGACTTTCTCTGGGGAAGGTCCTCCCACTTGGCAATCTACACAAGATATAAGACATACAACCCAGGATAATCTTACAGGAAAGAAACCAGTGTCTAGAGAGAATGTAGCAGGCCTTTCAAAGTTCAAGGAGAAAGTGAGAAACCGACAAAAAGTTCAGAAAAAGGAAAACTATCCTACCTGGAAAGGGTGAGGAGTCAGACTGGTCTGAGATGGCTCTGAAACTCTGTGTGCATGCAGGTTGTCAGGACAACTTAGAATTTTGACGTTGTTTATGAGATCATGGTACACATGTCCCCCAAGACGGCCGCATGGTTACAGTCTGAGGATTGGCCTAGGCTAGGCCATTAAAGAGAGAGATACCCTGAAACAGCTTTGAAAAACAGAAAGCGGGCACAGAAACTGGAACAGAGAAAACAGACTCTGATTCAAGGGATAAGAAAGGAATCCTTAGCAAGAAGCGAGAATAAAGGGACAAGCTCTGAGAGTAAAACATTGTCATCTATTCAAGTCTATGGGGAGGCCATGCTGATTCAAGCTTGCAACATGATTGGAAACAAGAGGCCAGACTGGGCCTTTTGAGACCTACAGTGTCCTTTTGCCTTAAGCATAATCCAAAGTGAAGAATGATGTCTTGAGGACATTGAAGAGAAGAATTGATGCCTCCTTTCCTAGGCCCCTAGCCTGCTTCAAAGATCAGTCTCACTTTCCATAGCTCTGGCGTCATGGGGGCCCACTGGGTACATGCTAATGTGTCCCAAGAGATGTCTTGGAAGCCTTGAAGGAATGGAGCCCTCTCATGCTTAGGGTATGTCTGTTTGTTTGGAAGTGCTCCACAAGGGTGCTAAAAATCAGCATTTTCCAGAGGGCTTTGTTTTTTGTGAAGGCTGCCCTCCCAGCCTGGAATCCTCAGTTTGGCTCCAATGACATTCTCTCCCTTCACCTCTTGCTGTAGAAGGATTATTGATTATGTGTTTTGACACCATATGTAAGGACGTTGGCTGAAAATTAGAACATTACAATTCTGTTTCAAGAAAAATAAAGAAGCCAGGGCTGAGGATGTAAGGCAAAGTTAACTCCCTATAGAAATAAAGTAAGCCCGTATCTAGACGGAATCTAGGGGAACGTTCAAGGATCAGGGGTCAAGTTTGAAACTTCCCAAATCCAGAAAATGAGAGAAAAATATCTTTTCTGGAGAGAGGAATTCATCATATTTGTCTAATTTGTCTGGGAAACATTATGTTCATGAAGGGTGTTGGCAGGACCCCCATGAAATTTGGAGTTTCTGATCTCAGGATGTCAAAAAAACCCAGATGACCACTTGTTTCCGGGCTTAGTTTGACCAAGGCTAGAATAGCAAAGATTCCTACGAGTGACCAGTGAAAATACAAAGACAACAACCAAGAATCACGAAAGGACTCACACCTCGCCCTAGAGAACATAAGCTGACTACAGAAATGCAAAATTAAAGACTTGGAATGAAGGAGAACCCACTGATAAGCATGTCTAAGGGAGATAGCTGAGAAAGACCATGACGATTATACTATGGAAAAGATAAAAAGGTCCCAGAAAATGGAAGACGAACAGAAATCACACCTGAATAATCCACAATGAAAGATGTGCGTCTTTAGACAGACTGTGCTTGAACGTTTGAAAGTTAGAGAAATTCACAAGCCAAAAAACGGCAGTGAATGTCAAACCTGGGCCAACTGGCAAGCATGAGTCATGAGACTGCTCCATGCCAGCTTTGAAACCCTGTGTCCATGGAGCTTGCTGGGACAGCAGAGACACAATTATGACAAATCCTCTGACATCACAGTGGACCCGATAAACAACCTGGGCTCATCTATACAGAGCCACAGTTGGGCTCAAGCAGTACATTCAAGTCCCATTGCACTCAACTGCCGGTGGCCAACGGAACATGAAAGGGGCTGGCCGGTCGTGTAGCTGTGAGGTCCGCACCTTCTGGGTCGGGGTCACCTGGTGAGCCGGTTGGAGGCATGTGGGTGAGCCCCCTCACCACTGCCTCAGTCATTGTAGGGCAGGAGCCCGAGGTATTGTAGAGGCAGATGGGAAGGGACGTTAGACAGGGCCAGACTTCCACAGCAAATACAGGAGCATTGCCAGCAGATGTGGGCATAGCACTGTACTTCTGCTGAAACAAAACCAATTCAAAGTTGCAAAGAATAGAAAAACTCAAGATTAAAAAAAGAAAAAATACAGCTTGCCAGTACGAATAATAACATCTCTATGAAGAACCTTAGCAAAACAGGTGAAAGCTATGTTAATTCAAAAACTAGCAAACGTTTGGGGAAAGAAATTCAAGAAGACACAAGGAGAAAGAAGGATATTCCAGGATTTAGGAATGCAAGAATTAACACAGTTGAAACGCCCATACCTGAGTAAAGGAATCTCTGGGTTGCATGCAATCCCAGTCAAAGTTGCAGCAATACTTGCCACAGAGATAGAAGAGAGAATCCTAATGTTTCTAGCCAGCAACAAGAGACCCTGAATAGGCAAAGGAATCCTCAGGAAAACGAAAAGCAGGACGTATCACACTTTCTGATTTCAACATATAGGACGAAGCGCTAGGTAATGAAACGGCACAGTCTGGGCCCAAAAACACGCACACAGACCCATGCAACAGAATCGAGAACCCAGAGCCCAACTCAAACGTGCATGGACAGCCCCTTTTCGAGCAGGGAGCCAAGAAGAGACAGAGGAGAGAGGAGAGTCTCTACAATAAATGGTGCTGGGAAGGCTACACAGCCACATGGAACACATGGAGAGTAGACCATGATGTTACACCTGGCACACACACCACCTCGAAATAGATTAAAGCCCTGAATGGCAGACTTGAAACCGTGAACCTTGTAGGAGAAGACCTACGAAGAGAGCTCTTTGCCATCAGTCTGAGCCGCCTATATGGAAGAAGCATGTCTGACTGGGCAAGGGCAACAAAGGAATCACGAAACAAACGGGACCACATCAAATGCACATGCTTCTGCCCAGTCAAGGAAACCTTCCACTCAATGCGAAGACAACACAACAACTGGGAGAGGATGTTTGCAAACCACACATCAGACACGGGGTGGAAACCCCAAAGATGCAATCAACTCGCACGTCTCCACTAGAAAAAAACAAGAAGCCAATGAAAACCTGGGTAAAAGATGGAAACAGAGATTTCTCCCAAGAAGATCGAAAGAGTGCCAGGAGGTGCATGAAAACTTGTTCACCATCATTAAATCTCAGGCCATGCAAATCCAAACTGGAATGACAAAGCAGCTCACTGTGCTGAGAATGGTTATAAGGAACCAGACGGAAAACAGCAAGTGTCAGAGGGGAGATGGCAAAAGGGAAACCTCCTGTACTGCTGGTGGGAGTGTAATCCGCTGCAACCACTACGCCAAGAGGTGTGGTGCTGCCTCAGAAGTTTAAGAATAGATGTGACATATGATCCAGTTATTCCTCTGCGGCCTGTTTATCCTAAGAAGTCGGAAACACTACAACATAAAGACATGTGCACCGCTGGGTTCAGCCTAGCCTGACTCCCGCTATCCAAGACTAGGTAGCCGCCCTGGTGCCCAGCAAGGGACGAAGGCAGAAGGAAGACGGGCTATAGCCACACAATGGCATACCACTCAACCACAACAAAAGATGCAATCCAGCCATTTGTGATCACCTGTATAGCTGTGAGGGTTTTCGGGTAAGTGAAAGAAGCCCCAGGGAGAATGTCAGATACCATAGGATCTCATTTACAAGGAGAAGAAAAAGCAAGCAGTAACCAACAGGTGACAAGGGACATTTGATTGGACATTCCCAGAGACAAAGCGCGGTGGTGTGGGAGGGTGAAAGAGATGATTAGGGACAAGAGTGCAGTTAGGGCCTGCCATTAGGCTTATGCCACTGAAGATGATGTAACCTACACAGAAGTCTAAATAGATGAGGATGCAAATCTGAAAGATATAGGATGTTCTAATGCAGCGTTATGGCAATAAACTCACCTAAAATCAAAAATCCAAAAAGAGGTCCAGAATGACGGCATAAAGCTTTGGAGGCTGAAGAGATTACAGAAGGAGAACTTCCAAGGATGGAAAATCACCTCAAAATGCTTACTGATGCTACAGAAAGGTAGATCATTCAAAACAGTTGAAGAGGAATACTACCAAGAGAACATGATCAGTCCTAAAACCATGAACCAAGGGAAAATGTTACCATCCATGATGTTACTAGTAATCACCTTCATGAATAATCCAAACAGGCCAACGACTTCCGAAGTTCAGTCAAAAGGTTGGTCCAAAAGAACAATTCAGGGCCGGCCCTGTGGTGGATCGGGTAAGTGCCCACGTTCCCCTTGGGCCCCGGGCCTCACTGTTTCACATTACGGGTGCAGAACACATTAGCAGTGTTAGGAAATATAGATTTCATGGTACACTGCACACAGGGATCATAAAATAAGTAGCAATGGTGAGGTCACCTTATCAATACGCACAAGAAAAAGAACCGTGAGGCTTTTACAATCCATGAACGCATCTGGTACACTTCCCCAAAGGAAGAAAGAAGGAAAACATGGGACCTGCCAAGGTGGAATTGGCAGAGGGCTAGGAGATGACACGATCATTGCCCATCAGAGGATTGCCCGGGCAACTTCAACTTGGGAGGGAGTCCAGGACTTTCTCTGGGGAACGTCCACCCACTTGGCCATCTACATAAAATGTAAGAGGTAAAACCCAGGATAATCTTACAGGAGAGAAATCAGTGTCTAGAGAGAATGTAGCAGCCCTTACAAAGTTCGAGGAGAAAGTCAGAAACCGACAAGAAATCGAGAAAAAGTAAAACTATCCTACCTGGAAAGGGTGAGGAGTCACACTGGCCGGTGATGGCTCTGAAATTCTGTGTGCACGCAGGTTGTCAGGACAACTTCGAATTTTGAGGTTGTTTATGACATCACGATGAACATGTCCGCCAAGATGGCCACACGGTTACAGACTGACGATTGGCCTAGGCTAGGCTATTAAAGGGAGGGATACCCAGAAACAGCTTTGAAAAACAGAAAGCGGACACAGAAACTGGAAGACATAAAACAGACGCTGATTCAAGGGGTAAGAAAGGAATCCTTGGCACGAAGCGAGAATAGAGGGACAAGCACCGAGAGGAGAACGTTGACATCTATTCAAGTGTATGGGGAGGCCATGCTGATTCAAGCTTGCAACTTGATTGGAAGCAAGAGGCCGGACTTGGGCCTTATCAGACCTACGTGGTCCTTCTGCCTTAAGAATAAGCCAAAGTCAAGAATGATGTGTTGAGGACGTTGAAGAGAAGAATCGATTCCTCGTTTCCTAAGCCCCTGGCATTCTTTGCAGATCAGTCTCACTTTCCATAGCTCTGGCGTCACGGGACCCCACTGGCTTCATGCTAATGTGTCCCCAGAGATTTCTTGGAAGCCTTAAAGGAATGGACCCCTGTCACGCTTGCGGTATGTCTCTTTGTTTGGAGTGCTCTACAAGGGTGCTGAAAAGCACCCTTTTCCACAGGGCTTCGTTCCTTCGTGAAGGCTGCCCTCCCAGGCTAGAGTGCTCAGTTTGCCTCCAATGAAATTCTCTCCCCCACCTCTTGCCGTAGACGGATCATTGATTATGTGTTTTGACTCCATATGTAAGGAAGTTGGCTGAAAATTAGAACATTACAATTCTGTTTCAAGAAAAATAAACAGGCCATGGCTGAGGATGTAAGGCAAACAAATGGCACAGCCTATAGAAATAAAGTAAGCCCGTATCTAGACAGAATCTAGGGGAACGTTCCAGGATCAGGGGTGAAGTTCGAAACTTCCCAAATCCGGAAAAGAGACAGGAAAATATCTTTCCTGGAGAGAGGAATTCTTCAGATTCGTCTAATTTGTCTTGGAAACATTGTGTCCATGATGAGGAATGCTAGGACTACCTGGAATCTGGAGTTTCTGATCTCAGGATGTCAAACCAAAACAGATGACCACGTCTTCTCAGTGCTTAGTTTGACCTGGGCTAGGACAGCAAAGACTCCTTCAAGTGACCGGTGCAAGTTCAAAGACAACAACCAAGAGACAGGAAAGCACTCACACCTCGGCCTAGAGAACATACGGTGATTCAAGAAATGCAAAATTAATCACTTGGAATGAAGGAGAACGGACTGATAAGCATGTCTAAGGGGGATAGCTGAGAAGTACCATGACTATTATACTATGGAAAAGAGAAAAAGGTCCCAGAAAATGGAAGGCGAACAGAAATCACACCTGGATAATCCACAATGGAAGATGATGTCCGTCTTTAGACAGACTCTGCTGGAACGTTTGAAAGTCAGAGAAATTCACAAGCCAAAAGACGGCAGCGAACGTCAAGCCTGGGCTAAGTGGGAAGGGTGAGTTATAAGACTGCTCCAAGCAGGCCATGAAACCGTGTGTCCATGAAGCTTGCCTGGACAGCAGAGACACGATTATTACAATTCCTCTGACATCACAGTGGACCCGAAAAACAACCTGGCCTCATCTACACAGTGTCAGAGTTGGGCTCAAGTAGCATATTCAAGTCCCATTGCCCTCAACTGCAGGTTGCCAATGGAACATGAAAGGGGCCGGCCGGTGGTGCAGCGGTGAGGTCCACACCTTCTTGGTCTGTGGCCAGGGCTGAGCCGTGTGGACCCTCAGGGTGAGCCTGCTCACCACTGCTTCAGTCATTCTGGGGCAGGCGTCCGAGGTAGTGTAGAGGCAGATGGGAAGGGACGTTAGACAGGGCCAGACTTCCACAGCAAATACAGGAGCATTGCCAGCGGATGTGAGCTCAGCGATGCACTTCTGCCAATACAAAACCGATTCAGAGTTGTAAAGAATAGAAAAATTGAAGCTGAAAATAAAAAATGAAAAACTGCATGTCAGTGAGAAGAATAAGATCTCTATGAAGAAACTTAGCAAAACAGGTGAAAGCCATGTTAATCGAAAAGTAACCAACGTTGGGGGAAAGAAATTCAAGAAGACACAAGGAGAAAGAAGGAGATTCCAAGATCTAGGAATGGAAGCATCAACACACTTGAAACGTCCATACCAGGGAAAGGAATCTCTGGATTCCATGCAATCCCAGTGAAAGTTGCAGCAATGTTTCCCACAGAGACAGAAGAGAGAATCCGAAAGTTTCTAGCCAGCAGACAGAGACTCTGAATAGGCAAACGAATCCTCAGGAAAACGAACAAAGCAGCACGTATCACACTTTCCGAATAAAACCTATAGGACAAGTCACTAGGTACCGAAATGGCACAGTCTGGGACCAAACACAGGCACACAGACCCATGCAACAGAATCGAGAGCCCAGAGCCCAACTCAAATGTACATGGACAGCCCATTTTCTGCCAGGAATCCAAGAGGAGACAGTGGAGAAAGCAGAGTGTCTAAAATAAATGGTGCTGAGAAGCCTGCACAGCCACATGGAATACAATGAGAGTAGACCATGATGTTACACTTGGCACACACACCACCTAGAAATGGATTAAAGCCCTGAATGGCAGATTTGAAGCCATGAAACTTGCAGGAGAAGACCTAGGCAGAGTGCTCTTTGCCATCTGTCTGAGCCACCTATTTGGATGAAGCATGTCTGACTGGGCAAGGGCAACAAAGGAAACAAGAAACAAACGGGACCACATCAAATGCACACGCTTCTGCCCAGTCAAGGAAACCAGTGACTCAATGCCAAGACAGCACAACAACTCGGAGAGGATGTTTGCAAACCACACATCGGCCAAGGGGTGAAAAGCCCAAAGATACATTCAACTCACACGTCTCCACAAGAAAAACAAGCCAATGAAAACCTGGGCAAAAGATGGAAACAGAGATTTCTCCCCAGAAGATCGAAAGAGGGCCAACAGGTGCATGAAAACTTGTTCACCATCATTAAGTCTCAGGCCAATGCAAATGCAAACTGCGAGGACACAGCAGCTCACTGTGGTCAGAATGGCTAGAAGGAAGCAGAAAGGAAACAAGTGTCAGAGAGGATGTGGAGAGAAGGGAAGCCTCCTGTACTGCTGGTGGGAGTGTAAACCGGTGCAGTCAGTACTCCAAGCACTGTGGAACCGCCTCAGAAATTGAAGAATCCATGTCCCATATGATCCAGCTATTCCTGTGTGGCGTGTTTATCCAAAGAGCTCGGAAACACTACTGCATAAAGACATGTGCACCACTGAGTTCACCACAGCCTTCCTCCCTCTATCCAAGACTTGGAATCCTCCCTGGTGACCCAAAAAAGGAGGAATTCAGAAGGAAGATGGGCTATACCCACACAATGGCATACCTCTTAGCCGGAACAAATGATGCAATCCAGCCATTAGTGACCACCAGAATGGCTGTGAAGGTTTTAGGGGAAGTGAAACAAGCCCCAGGGAGAAAGACAAATACTGTAGGATCTCACTCACAAGGAGAAGAAAAGACAAGCAGTAACCAACTATTGGCACGGGACATTTGATTAAGGGTTACCAGAGGCAAAGCGGGGAGGTGGGGTAGGGTGAAACAGATGATTAGGCACAAGTGTGTGGTAAGGGCCTGTGATTCAGCTTACTCTGGTGAAGATGATGTAACCTACACAGAAGTCTAAACCGATGAGGATGCAAATCTGAAAGATATAGGATGTTCTATCGCAGCGTTATGGCAATAAATTCACCTAAAATCAAAAATCCAAAAAGGGGTTCAGAATGAAGGCATAGAGCTTTGGGGGCTGAAAGAGATTAGAGAAGGTGAACTTCCAAGGATGGAAAATCACCTCAAAATGCTTACTGATGTTACAGAAAAGTAGACCATTCCAAAAAGAGGAAGAGGAATACTTCCAAGAGAACATGATCCGTCCTAAACCCATGAACCAACGGAAAATGCTACCATCCATGATGTTACTACTAATCACCTTCGCGCATAATCCAAACAGGCCCACGTCTTCCCAAGTTCAGGCAAAGGGTTCGTCCAAAAGTCAAATTCAGGGCTGTCACTGTGGTGGAGCGGGTAAGTGCCGACGTTCCGCTTGGGCGGCCAGGCCCTCACTGTTTCACATCACGGGTGCACATCACATTAGCAGTGGTAGGAAATATAGATTTCATGGTACAGTGCGGACAGAGGTCATAAATAAGTAGCAATTGTGAGGATACCTTATCAATACGCGCCAGAAAAAGAACCATGAGAATATTACAATCTATGAAGGCGTCTGGTACACTTCCCCAAAGGCAGAAGGAAGGAAAACTTGTGACCTGCCAAGGTGGAATTGGCAGAGTGCTAGGAGATGACACGATCATTGCCCATCAGAGGATTGCCTGGGCAACTTCAACTTGGGAGGGAGTCCAGGACTTTCTCTGGGGAACGTCCACCCACTTGGCCATCTACCCAAGATATAAGAGAAACAGCCCAGGATAATCTTACAGGAAAGAAACCAGTGTCTAGAGAGAATGTAGCAGGCCTTTCAAACGTCGAGGAGAAAGTGAGAAACCGACAAGAAATCCAGAGAAAGGAAAACTATCCTACCTGGAAAGGGCGAGGAGTCAGACTGGCCTGAGATGGCTCTGAAAGGCTGTGTGCATGGAGGTTGTCAGGAGAACTTAGAATTTTGGGGTTGTTTATGACAACATGGTGAATATGTCCCCCATGATAGCCGCATGGTTACAGTCTAAGGATTGGCCTAGGCTAGGCTATTAAAGGGAGAGATACCCAGAAACAGCTTTGACAAACAGAAAGCAGGCACAGAAACTGGAACAGAGAAAACAGACTCTGATTCAAGGGATAAGAAAGGAATCCTTGGCAAGAAGCGAGAATAGAGGGACAAGCCCCGAGAGGAGAACGTTGTCATCTATTCAAGTCTATGGGGAGGCCATGCTGATTCAAGCTTGCAACTTGATTGGAAGCAAGAGGCCAGACTTGGGCCTTATCAGACCTACGTGGTCCTTCTGCCTTAAGCATGATCCAAAGTCAAGAATGATGTCTTGAGGACGTTGAAGAGAAGAATCGATGTCTCGTTTCCTAGGCCCCTGGCATTCTTTGAAGATCAGTCTCACTTTCCATAGCTCTGGCGTCACATGGGCCCACTGGGTACATGCTAATGTGTCCCAAGAGATGTCTTGGACGCCTTGAAGGAATGGACCCCTGTCACGCTTGGGGCATGTCTCTTTGTTTGGAAGGGCTCTACAAGTGTGCTGAAAAGCACCCTTTTCCAGGGGGTTCGTTCCTGTGTGAATGCTGCCACCCAAACTGGAGTGCTAAGTTTGGCTCCAATGAAATTCTCTCCCTGTACCTCTTGCCCTAGAAGGATTATTGAATATGTATTTTGACACCATATGTAAGGAAGTGGGCTGAAAATTAGAACATTACAATTCTGTTTCAAGAAAAATAAACAGGCCAGGGCTGAGGATGTAAGACAAAGAAATGGCACAGCCTATAGAAATGAGGCAAGCCCGTATCTAGATGGAATCTAGGGGAACGTTCCAGGATCAGGGGTGAAGTTCGAAACTTCCCTAATCCAGAGAAGTGACAGAAAAATATCTTTCCTGGAGAGAGGAATTCATCAGATTTGTCTAATTGGTGTCAGACACATTGTGTCCCTGAAGGGAGATGCCAGGACCACCTCGAATTTGGAGTTTCTGATCTCAGGATGTCAAACAAACCCAGATGACCACATGTTCTCAGTGCTTAGTTTGACCTAGGCTAGGATAGCACAGATTCCTACAAGTGACCGGTGTAAATTCAAAGACAACATCCAAGAGTCACGAAAGCATTCACTCCTTGGCCTAGAGAACATACGGTGATTCAAGAAATGCAGAATTAATCACTTCGAATGAAGGAGAACAGACTGATAAGCATGTCTAAGGGAGACAGCTGAGAAAGACCATGACGATTATACTCTGGAAAAATAAAAAAAAGGTCCCAGAAAATGGAAGGCGAACAGAAATCACAACTGAATAATCCACAATGAACGATGATGTCAGTCTTTAGACAGACTCTGGTTGATCATTTGAAAGTCAGAGAAATTCACTACCCAAAACACGGCAGTGAATGTCAAACCTGGGCTAACTGGGAAGGGTGAGTTATGAGACTGCTCCAAGAGGGCTCTGAAACCCTGTGTCTATGAAGCTTGCCGGGACAGCAGAGACACAATTATGACGAATCCTCTGACAGCACTGTGGACCCGAAAAACAACCTGGCCTCATCTACACAGTGTCAGAGTTGGGCTCAAGTAGCATATTCAAGTCCCATTGAACTCAACTGCAGGTTGCCAATGGAACAGGAGAGGGGCTGACCGGTGGTGCAGCGGTGAGGTCCGCAGCTTTTGTGTCAGTGGCCCGAAGTGGGCCGGGTGGAATGATGGGGCTGAGCCTCCTCACCACTGCTTCAGTCATTGTGTGGCAGCCGTCTGAGGTAGTGTAGAGGCAAATAGGAAGGGACGTTAGACAGGGCCAGACTTCCACAGCAAACACAGGAGCATTGTTAGCAGATGTGAGGACAGCAATGCAATTCTGCCAAAACAAAACCAATTGAATGTTGCAAAGAATAGAAAAACTGAAGCAATACAAAAAAGAAAAAACAGCTTGCCAGTGAGAAGAATAAGATCTTTATGAAGAACCTTAACAAAACAGGTGAAAGCTATGTCAATCGAAAACTAGCAAATGTGTGAGGAAAGAAATTCAAGAAGACACAAGGAGAAAGAAGGATATTCCAGGTGCTAGGAATGGAAGAATTAACACACTTGAAACGTCCATACCGGAAAAAGGAATCTCTGGATTCCATGCAATCCCAATCAAAGTTGCAGCAATATTGGCCACAGAGACAGAAGAGGGAATCTGAAAGTTTCCAGCCAGCAATAAGAGACCCTGAATAGGCAAAGGAATCTTCAGGAAACAGAACAAAGCAGGACGTGTCACACTTTCTGATTTCAACATATAGAATGAAGCGATAGGTACCAAAACGTCACAGTCTGGGCCCCAAAACAGGCACGCAGACCCATGCAACAGAGTTGACAGCCCAGAGCCCAAGTGAAATGTACATGGACAGCCCATTTTGTACCAGGGAGCAAGAGGAGACAGCGGAGAAAGGAGAGTCTCTACCATAAACGGTGCTGGGAAGCCTGCACAGCCACATGGAACACAACGAGAGTACACCATGATGTTACACCTGGCACACACACCACCTCGAAATGGATTAAAGCCTTGAATGGCAGACTTGAAACTGTGAACCTTGTAGGAGAAGACCTAGGCAGAGTGCTCTTTGCCATCTGTCTGAGCCGCCTGTTTGGAAGAAGCAAGTCTGACTGGGCAAGGGCAACAAAGGAAACAAGAAACAAACGGGACCAAATCAAATGCACACACTTCTGCCCAGTCAAGGAAACCATCGACTCAATGCCAAGACAGCACAACAACTGGGAGAGGATGTTTGCAATGCACACATCGGACCAGGGGTGAAAAGCCCAAAGATACAATCAACTCACACGTCTCCACAAGAAACACAACAAGCCAATGAAAACCTGGGCAAAAGATGGAGACAGAGATTTCTCCCCAGAAGATCGAAAGAGGGCCAACAGGTGCATGAAAACTTGTTCAACATCATTAAGTCTCAGGCCAACGCAAATCCAAACTGCAAGGACATGGCAGCTCACTGTGGTCAGAATGGCTAGAAGGAAGCAGACAGGAAACAAGTGTCAGAGAGGAGGTGGAGAGAAGGGAACCCTCCTGCACTGCTGGTGGGAGTGTAAACCGGTGCAGCCAGTACTCCAAGCGGTGTGGAACTGCCTCAGAAATTGAAGAATCCATGTCCCATATGATCCAGCTATTCCTCTGTGGCGTGTTTATCCAAAGAACTTGGAAACACTAATGCATAAAGACATTTGCACCGCTGAGTTCAGCACAGCCTTACTGCCGCTGTCCAAGACTTGGAAGCCACCCTGGTGCCCAGCAAGGGACTAATGGAGAAGGATGATGGGCTATAGCCACACAATGGCATACCACTCAGCCAGAACAAGGTATGCAATCCAGCCATTTGTGACCACCAGAATGGCTGTGAGGGTTTTAGGGGAAGTGAAACAAGCCCTAGGGAGAAAGTCAAAGGGGTAGGATCTCACTGACAAGGAGAAGGAAAAGCAAGCACTACCCAACAAGTGGCACAGGACATTTGATCGGGGGTTCCCAGAGGCAAAGCGGGGCGGTGGGGGAGGGTGAAAGAGATGATGAGGCACAAGGGTGTGCTGAGGACCTGTGATTCGGCTTAGGTTGTTGAAGATGATGTAAGCTCCACAGAAGTCTAAATCGATGAGGATGCAAAGCGGAAAGATATAGGATGTTCTAATGCAGGGTTATGGCAATAAATTCACCTAAAATCAAAAATCCAAAAAGGGGTCCAGAATGACGGCATAAATCTTTGGGGGCTGAAAGAGATTAGAGAAGGTGAACTTCCAAGGATGGAAAATCACCTCAAAATGCCTACTCATGCTACAGGAATGTAGACCATTCCAAACAGATGAAGAGGAATACTACCAAGAGAACATGATCCGTCCTAAACCCATGAACCAGCGGAAAATGTTACCGTCCATGATGTTACTAGTAATCACCTTCATGAATAATCCAAACAGGCCCACGTCTTCCCAAGTTCAGGCAAAAGGTTGGTCCAAAAGTCCAATTCAGGGCCGGCCTTGTGGTGAAGAAGATAAGTTTCCACCTTCCGCTTCAGCACCCCAGCCTCACTCTTTCACATCACGGGTGCAGATCACATTAGCGGTGTTAGGAAATATAGATTTTATGGTACTCTGCGGACAAGGATCATAAATAAGTTGCAATTGTGAGGATAAGTTATCAAAACTCACCAGAAAAAGAGCCATTAGAATATTACAATCTATGAACGCATCTGGTACACTTCCCCAATGGAAGAAGAAAGGAATACATGTGACCTGCCAAGGTGGAATTGGCAGAGTGCTAGGAGATGACACAATCATTGCACATCGGAGGATTGCCTGGGCAACTTCAACTTGGGAGGGAGTCCAGGGTTTTCTCAGGGGAAGGTCCACCCACTTGGCCATCTACACAAGGTATAAGAGATACAACCCAGGATAATCTTACAGGAAAGAAACCAGTGTCTAGAGAGAATGTAGCAGGCCTTTCAAAGTTCGAGGAGAAAGTTAGAAACCGACAAGAAATCTGGAAAAAGGAAAACTATCCTACCTGGAAAGGCTGAGGAGTCAGACTGGTCTGAGATGGCTCTGAAACTCTGTGTGCATAGAGGTTGTCAGGACAACTTAGAATTTTGAAGTTGTTTATGACATCACAGTGAACATGTCCACCAAGATGTCCGCATGGTTACAGTTTGAGGCTTGGCCTTGGCTAGACTATTAAAGGGAGAGACACCCAAAAACAGCTTTGATAAACAGAAAGTGGACACCAAAACTGGAGGAGATAGAACAGAGTCTCATTCAAGGGGTAAGAAAGTAATCCTTGGCAAGAAGCGAGAATAGGGGACAAGAACTGACAGGAGATCATTTTCATGTATTCAAGTGTATGGGGAGGCCATGTTGATTCAAGCTTGAAACTTGATTGGAAACAAGAGGCCAGACTTGGGGCTCATCTGATCTACTTTGTCCTTTTGCCTTAAGCACAATCCAAAGTCAAGAATGATGTCTTGAGGACATTGAAGTGAATAATCGATGCCTGCTTTCCTAGGCCCAGGGCTTTCTTTGATGATCAGTCTGACTTTCCCTACCTCTGGTGGCACGGGGGCCGACTGGGTACACGCTAATGTGTTCCAAGAGATTTCTTGGAAACCTTGAAGGAATGGACCCCTGTCATGCTTGGGGTATGTCTCTTTGTTTGGAAGGACTCTACAAGGGTGCTGAAAAGCACCCTTTAGCAGAGAACTTAGTTCCTTTGTGAAGGCTGCCCTCCCAGTCTGGAGTGCTCACTTTGGCTCCAATGAAATTCTCTCCCTGTACCTCTTGCCCTAGAAGGATTATTGAATATGTGTTTTGACACCATATGTAAGGAAGTGGGCTGAAAATTAGAACATTACAATTGTGTTTCAAGAAAAATAAACAGGCAAGGTCTGAGGATATAAGTCAAACAGATGGCACAGCCTATAGAAATAAGGTGAGCCCGTATCTAGACGGAATCTAGGCGAACGTTCAAGGATTGGGGGTCAAGTTCGAAACTTCCCAAACCCAGAAAATAGACAGAAAAATATCTTTCCTGGAGAGAAGAATTCATCAGATTTCTCTAATTTGTCTCGGAAACATTGTGTTCCTGAAAGGGGTTGCCAGGACCACCTCGAAGTTGGAGTTTCTGATCTCAGGATGTCAAACAAACCCAGATGACCACGTGTTCTCAGTGCTTATTTTGACCTCGGCTAGGATAGCAAAGATTCCTACAAGTTACCAGTGCAAATTCAAAGAAAACAAGCAAGAGTCACGAAAGCACTCACACCTCAGCCTAGAACACATGAGGTCATTAAAGAAATACAAAATTAATCACTTGGAATGAAGGAGAACGAACTGATTAGCATGTCTAAGGGAGACAGCTGAGAAAGACCATGACGAGTATACTATGGAAAAGAAAAAAAGGTCCCAGAAAATGGAAGGCCAACAGAAATCACATCTGAATAATCCACAATGAAAGATCATGTCCGTCTTTAGACAGACTCTGCTTGAACGTTTCAAAGTCAGAAAAATTCACAAGCCACAAAACAGCAGCGAAGGTCAAACCTGGGCTAACTGGGAAGGGTGAGTTATGAGACTGCTCCAAGCAGGCTCTGAAACCCTGTGTCCATGAAGCTTGCCTGGACAGCAGAGACACAATTATGACAAATCCTCTGAAATCACAGTGTAGACGAAAATCAACCTGGCCTTATCTACAGTGCCAGAGTTGGGCTCAAGTAGCATATTCAAGTCCCATTGCACTCAACTGCATCTTGCCAGTGGAACAAGAAAGGTGCCGGCCGGTGGTGCAGTGGTGAGGTCTGCACCTTCTGGTTTAGTGGCCCGGGTTCGGCCGATTGGAATACTGGGGTTGAGCCTGCTCACCACTGCTTCAGTCATTATGGGGCATACGTCCGAGGTAGTTCAGAGGCAGATGGGAAGGGAGGTTAGACAGGGCCAGACTTCCACAGCAAATACAGGAGCATTGTCAGCAGGTGTGAGCTCAGTGATGCACTTCTGCCAAAAAAAAACCAGTTAAAAGTTGCAAAGAATAGAAAAACTGAAGCTAAAAAAAAAACCAGCTTGCTAGTGAGAAGAATAAGATCTTTATGAAGAACCTTAGCAAAACAGGTGAAAGCTATGTCAATCGCAAACTAGCATACGTTTGGGGAAAGAAATTCAAGGAGACACACGGAGAAAGAAGGATATTCCTGGATCTGGGAATGGAAGAATTAACACACTTGAAACGTCCATACTGGAGAAAGGAATCTCTGGATTCCATGAAATCCCAGTCAAAGTTGCAGCAATATTGGCCACAGAGATAGAAGAGAGAATCCAAAAGTTTCTAGCCAGCAACAAGAGACCCTGAGTAGGCAAAGGAATCCTCAGGAAAACGAAAAAGGCAGGACGTGTCACACTTTCTGATTTCAACATATAGGACGAAGCGCTAGGTACCGAAACGGCACGGTCTGGGCCCAAAAACAGGCACGCAGATCCATGCAACAGAATCGACAGCCCACAGCCCAACTCAAACGCATATGTACATCCCATTTTGGTCCAGAGAGTCAAGAGGAAACAGTGGAGAAAGGAGAGTCTGTACAGTAAACGGTGCTGGGAAGCCTGCACAGCCACATGGACACAACGAGAGTAGACCATGATCTTACACCTGGCACACACACCACCTCGAAATGGATTAAAGCCTTGAATGGCAAACTTGAAACCGTGAACCTTGTAGAAGAAGACCTAGGCAGAGTCTACTTTGCCATCTGTCTGAGCCCCCTATTTGGAAGAAGCATGTCGGACCGGGCAAGGGCAACAAAGAAAACAAGAAACAAATGGGACCACATCAAATTCACACGCTTCTGCCCACTCAAGGAAACCATCGACTCAATGGAAAGAGAGCACAACAACCATGGGAGGCTGTTTGCAAAGCACACATAGGACAACGGTTGAAAAGCCCAAAGATATAATAGACTCGCATGTCTACACAAGAAAAAAAACAACAAGCCAATGAAAACCTGGGCAAAAGATGGAAACAGAGATTGCTCCCAAGAAGATTGAAAGAGGGCCAACAGCTGCATGAAAACTTGTTCACCATCATTAAGTCTCAGGCCAACGCAAATCCAAACTGCAAGGACATAGCAGCTCACTGTGGTCAGAATGGCTATAAGGAGGCAGACAGGAAACAAGTGTCAGAGAGGAGGTGGAGAGAGTGGAAGCCTCCTGCACTGCTGGTGGGAGTGTAAACCGGTGCAGCCACTACTCCAAGCGGTGTGGAACTGCCTCAGAAATTTAAGAATCCGTGTCTCATATGATCCAGCTATTCCTCTGTGGTGTGTTTATCCAAAGAACCCGGAAACACTACTGCATAAAGACATGTGCACCGCTGAGTTCACCACTGCACTACTGCCACTATTGAAGACTTGGAAGCCGCCCTGGTGCCCAGCAAGGGACAAATGCAGAAGGACAATATGCTATAGCCACACAATGGCATACCACTCAGCCGGAACAAAGGAGGCAATCCAGCCATTTGTGACCACCAGAATGGCTGTGAGGGTTTTAGGAGAGGTGAATCAAGCCCCAGGGAGAAAGTCAAATACCATAGGATCTCACTTACAAGGAGAAGAATAAGCAAGCACTAAACAACAGGTGGCACGGGACATTTAATTGGGGGTTCCACTGGCAAAGAGGGGCGGTGGGGGAGGGTGAAAGAGATGATGAGGCACAAGTGTGTGGTGAGGGCCTGTCATTAGGCTTACGCTGGTGCAGATGATGTAAGCTACGCAGAAGTCTAAATCGATGAGGATGCAAATCTGAAAGATAAAGGATGTTCTAATTCAGGGTTATGGCAATAAATTCACCAAAACTCAAAAATCCAAAAAGGGGTCCAGAATGACGGCATAAATCTTTGGGGGCTGAAAGAGATTAGAGAAGGTGAACTTCCAAGGATGGAAAATCACCTCAAAATGCGTACTGATGCTACAGAAAGGTAGACCATTCCAAACAGATGAAGAGCAATACTACCAAGAGAACATGATCCGTCCTAAACCCATGAACCAATGGAAAATGTTACCATCCATGATTTTACTACTAATCACCTTCATGAATAATGCAAACAGGCCCACGTCTTCCCAATTCAGGCAAAAGGTTGGTCCAAAATTACAATTCAGGGCCATCTCTGTGATGGAGCGCATAAGTGCCCACGTTCCTCTTGGGCGGGCCAGGCCTCACTGTTTGACATCACGGGTGCACATCACATTAGCAGTGTTAGGAAATATAGATTTCATGGTAATATGCGGACAGGGATGATAAATAAGTTAAATAAGTTGCAATTGTGAGGATACGTTATCAATACGCACCAGAAAATGAACCATGAGAATATTACAATCTATGAACGAATCTGGTACACTTCCCCAAAGGAGAAAGGAAGGAAAACATGTGACCTGCCAAGGTGGAATATGCAGAGTGCTAGGAGATGACACGATCATTGCACATCACAGGATTGCCTGGGCAACTTCAACTTGGGAGGGAGTGCAGGGTTTTCTCAGGGGAAGGTCCACCCACTTGGCCATCTACCCAAGATATAAGAGAAACAACCCAGGATAATCTTACAGGAAAGAAACCAGTGTCTAGAGAGAATGTAGCAGGCCTTTCAAAGGTCGAGGAGAAAGTGAGAAACCGACAAGAAATCCAGAGAAAGGAAAACTATCCTACCTGGAAAGGGCGAGGAGTCAGACTGGTCTGAGATGGCTCCGAAACTCTGTGTGCATGGAGGTTGTCAGGACAAGTTAGAATTTTGAGGTTTTTTATGGCATCACAGTGACCATGTCCCCGTCGTTTTCTAACTTTCTCTTCTAACTTTGAAAGGTCTACTACATTCTCTCTACACACAGGTATCTTTCCTTTAAGATTATTCTTGGTTTTATCTCTTATCTTTTGTGGATATGGTTAAACTGGTGGACTTTCCCCGGAGACAGTCATGGAGGCCATCCCAAGCTGAAGTTGCCCATTCAATTGCCTGATGCACAAAGATCATGTGATCTCCCAGCAGTCTGACAATTCCACCTTGGCAAGTCACATGCTTTCGTTCCTTCATCATTTGGGGAAGTGTACCTGATGCGTTCACAGATTGTAATATTCTCAAGGTTCTCTTTCTGGTGTGTATTGATAAGGTCTCCTCACCATTTCTACTTGTTTATGTTCTCTGTGCCCATCAGACCGTGTAATCTGGATTTCCTAATGCTTGTAATATGGTCTACACCCGTGATGCTAACCTTTGAAACCCGGTCAACTCAAGCGGAAAATGTGCACTTACCCGCTACACCACAGGGCTGGCCCTGAATTGGACTTTTGGACCAAACTTTGGCCTGAACTTCGGAATATGTTGGCCTGCTTCAATCATTTGTGAAGGGAATCAGTAGTAACATCATGGATGGTAACATTTTCCATTGGGTCATGTGTTTGGCTCGGACAATGTTCTCTTGCTAGTATTCCTCTTCATCTCTTTGCAAAGGTCTACCTTTCAGTAGCATCATTAAGCATTTGGAGGTGATTGCCAATCCTTGGAAGCTCATCTTCTCTAATCTCTTTCAGCCTCCAAAGCTTTAGGCCGTAAATCTGCACCCCTCTTTGGAGTTTTGATTTTATGTGAATTGATTGTCATAACCCTACATTGTAAGATCCTATAGCTTTCAGATGTACATCCTCATAGATTTAGACTTCTGTGTAAGTTACATCATCTTCACCACCGTAAGCCTAATTACAGGCCCTCACCACACACTCGTGCCTAATCAGCTCTTTCTCCCTCCGGTGGCCGCCCCCATTTCCCTCTGGGAACTACCAATCCTATGTCACGTGCTACATGTTTGTTGGTCCATTTTTCCTCTTCTCCTTGTGCATGAGATCCTGTGGTATTTGACCTTTCCCCAGGGCTTTTTTCAGTTCCCCTAATACCCTCAGGAGCCTTTCTGGTGTTCACAAATGGCGGCACTGCCTCCGTTCCTACAACTGAGTGTTATGCCATTGTGTGGCTATAGCCCATCTTCCTTCTTCTTTCGTCACATGATGGGGACCAGGGCGGCCTCGAAGTCTTGGATATCGGGAGTAAGGCTGTGGTGAGCACAGTGGTGCACGGATCTCTATGCGTTAGTGTTTCCAAGTTCTTTGGATAAATATGCTGCCAAGGACTACCTGGATCTTATGGTAGATGGATTCTGACATTTCTGAGGCTGTTCCACACAGTTTTGCATAGTGTCTGCACCGGTTTACACTCCCACCATCAGTGCAAGAAGCTTCTCTTCTCTCCACCTCCTCTCCGAAACCTGTGGTTTCCTGTCTTCCTCCTTATACCCCTCTGACCACTGTGAGCTGCTGTCTCATTGCCGTTCGGATTCACATTGACCAGAGACTTAATGATGATGAGCATGTTTTCATATAGCCTGTTGGCCATCTTTCTATCTTCCTGGGAGAAATGTCTGTTTCCATCTTTTTAACAGGTTGTATTGTGCTCGTTGTTTTTTTTTCCTCTGGAGACATATGAGTTCATTGGATCTTTTGGCTATTCACCTCTTCTCCGATGTGTGGTTTGCAAACATCCTGTCACAGTTCTTGTGCTGTCTTTGCATTGAGCCGATGGTGTTGTTGGCTGGGCAGAAGGTTCTGCGTTGGATGGAGTCCTGCTTGATTCTTGTTTCCTTTGTTGCCATTGCTCAGTCACACATGCTTCTTCCAAACAGGCAGCCAAGCCAGATGGCAAAGAGCAAGCTGCCTGCGTTTTCTCCTCGTAGTGTCACGGTTTCAAGTCTTCCATTCAAGACCTGAATCCATTTCGAGGTGGTGTGTGTGCCTGGTGTAACATCATGGTCTACTCTCATTGTGTTACATGCTGCTGTGCAGTCTACCCAGCACCGTTTCTTGTCGAGACTCTACTTTCTCTGCTGTCTCCTCTTGGCTCCATGGTCGTAAATGGGCTGTCCATGGATGTGTGAGTTGACCTCTGGGGTCTCGATTATGTTGCATGGGTCTGTGTGCCTATTTTGGAGTCCAGGCTGTGCTGTTTCGGGACCCAGCTCTTTGTTCTATATGTGGCAATCAGAAAGGGTGATAATTGCTGCTTTGTTCTTTTTCCTCAGGATTCCTGTGTCTATTCAGGGTCCTTTGCTGCTGGATAGAAACTTTAGGATTCTCTCTCCTATTTGTGTGGGACAGATTGCTGCAACTTTGACTGGGACTGCATGGAATCCAGACATTGCTTTATTGTCAAAAATAATCCCTAACCAATCTATAAATGAAACATTGGGTGAGCTTACTCTGAGCTTAAATCTGAGGATTATAACCCGGGCATCAAACAAGTGGGGTGCACAGACTGGTTATATGCTCCCAGAGAGGATGTTTCACATAGGATTGAAATGTCCCATTTACAATAGTCACGAGACTACTCTTTTGGCACAGCGATTGATGGAAATGGCAGGTAGGTCTTCTGTCTCAGTGAACACAGCAGGGTGGCGGTCTGTTGCCTCCAGCAGACTGGTCACAGGTGGGCTGGGTGGTCAAAGGTGAGTGCAGCAATCTGTTCATAGCCTAGGACAAAATGCTTATCCCTAAGGAAATGTTAATGTTGGGGAAGTTGCACCTTTATCTTAAGGGCCATTGGAAATGTCTAAGCAGATATGCAATGCGTGCTAAATAGCCATAGTCAGGCCCTTTTGGAAAAAACAAAATCAGGCCGAATTAGGTCTATACCAAATGGCTTCCTCATATACTCCAATATATCCTATTGCTTCCCATTTCTATTTGTCAGCTTTCTGCCGTATGGACGTTTCAAGTGTGTCCGTTGTTCCATTCGAAGGGCATGGAATAGCCTTGCATTGCCTTGTGACTTGTGGAATTTCTTTCCCCAAAACTTTGCTAGTTTTTGGTTTCCATCGCTTTCTCCTGTTTGGCAAAGGTTATTCGTAGATATAATTTTCTTCTCACTGGCATGGGTCTTTTTTATTTTGAGGTTCAGCTTTTCTGTTCTTTGCAACTTTTAATTGGTTTTGTTTTGGCAGATGTTTATGGCTGTGCTCAAATCTGCTGGCCATGCCGCTGTATTCTCTGAGGAAGAGTGGTGCTCTCTAAAGTCGCTTCCCATCTGCCTCTACACTAGGTCACACGCCTGGCACAGAATGGCTGGACGATCATTGAGGAGGCTGACCCCCAGGATTCCACGTGGCTCACCATGGGCTATCGACCCAAATGAAGTGGACTCCACACTGTCCCACTGGCCAGCCCCTTTCATGTTCCATTGGCAACCTGCAGTTGAGTGGAATGGGACTTGAATATGCTACTTGAGCCCAAATCTGACCCTGTGTAGATGCGGCCAGCCTGTTTATCTGGCACACTGTGATGTCGGAGGATTTGTCAGAATCGTGTCTCCTCTGTCCAGTCTAGCTTCGTGGACACAGGCTTCAGAGCCTGCGTGGAGCAGTCTCATAACTCACCCTTCCCAGTTAGACCAGGTTTGACCTTCGCTGTAATTTTTGGGGTTGTGACTTTCTCAGACTTTCAAGCGTTCAAGCAGAATCTGTCTAAAGACTGACGTCTATCACTGTGGATTATTCACTTGTGATTTCTGTTGGCCTTCCATTTGACAGGACCTTATTTTCTTTTCCATCGTCCAATCTTCATGGTCTTTCTGAGGTATCTCCCTTTGGTATGCTTATCAGTGCGTTCTCCTTCATTCCAAGTTATGAATTTTGCATTTCTTTAATCACCTTAGGTTCTGTAGACCGAGGCGTGAGTCCTTTCGTGATTGTTGGGTGTTGTCTTGGAATTTTTATAGGTCACTTGTAGGAATCTTTGCTATCCTGGTCGAGTTGACACTGCACTCTGAGAACTCGTGGTCATCTTGGCTGGTTTGACATTCTGAGATCAGAAACTCCAGATTCGTGGGGGTCCTGGCAACCGCCTTCACAGACAGTATGTTTCTGAGACAAGTTCGCAAAATATGATGAACTCCTCTCTCCAGGTAACAGATTTTTCTGTCTCTTTTCTGGATTTGGGAAATTTCGAACTTAACCCCTGATCCTTGGGCGCTCCACCAGATTAGGTCTAGATACTGGCTTACTTTATTTCCACAGGGTTTTCTATTGATTTGACTTACATCCTCAGCTCTGGCATGTGTAGTTTTCTTTAAATATAATGGTAGTGTTCTAATTTTCAGCCAACCCCCTTCCATATGGTGTCAAAACACAGAGTCAGTACTCCTTCTACGGCAAGAGGTAATGGGAGAGAATTTCATTGGAGTCCAACTGAGCACGCTAGCCTGTGGGGGCAGCCTCAACACAGGAACGAAGCCCTCTGGAAAAGGGTGCTTTTCAGCACACTTCCAGTGCCCTTCCAAACCAGCAGACATACTCAAAGAATGATCGGCGTGCATTTCTTCAAGTCTTCAAAGAGATGTCTTGGGACACATTAGCATGTACCCAGTGGGCCCCCATGACTCCAGAGCTGTGGAAAGGGAGACTTCTCTTCAAAGCATGCTAGGGGCGTAGGACGGAGGCTTCGATTCTTCTCTTCAATGTCCTCAAGAGATCATTCTTGACTTTGGATTATGAGTAAGGCAGAAGGCCAACGTAGGACTGATAAGCGCCAAGTCCGGCCTCTTGTTTCAAATCAAGTTTCAAGGTTGAATCAGCACGGCCTCCCCATCTACTTGAGTAGATGACAATGTTCTCCTCTCAGCGCTTGTCCCTCTATTATCGCTTCTTCCCAGTGATTCCTTTCTTATCCCTTGAATCAGCGTCTCTTTGATCTCTTCAAGTTTCTGTGTCTGGTTCCTGTTGGGAAAAGCTGTTTCTGGGTATCTCTCACTTCACTATCACAGCCTAGGCAAATACTCGCCCGGGAAACATCTGGCCATCTTTGGTGACATGTTCACCGTGATGTCATAAACACCCTCGGATTTTTCTAAGTTATCCTGACAAGTCCATGCACACAGTGTTTGAGAGCCATCTCATACCAGTCTGAAGACTCCATCTTTCCAGGTAGGATAGTTATCCTTGTTCTGCATTTCTTATCAGTTTCTAAGATTCTCCTCGAACATTGAAAGGTCTACTACCTTCCCTCCAGAGACCGGTTTCTTTCCTTTAAGATTATCCTGGTTTTTACCTCTTACCTTTTGTGGATATGGCCAAATGGGTGGATTTTCCACAGAGAAAGTCCTGGAGTCCCTCCCAAGTTCAATTTGCCCAGGCAATCCTCTGACTCGTGTGATCACCTGGCAGTCTGACAATTCCACCTTGTCGGGTCACATGTCTTCCTTCCTTCATCATTTGGGGACGTGTACCTGATACGTTCCTAGATTGTAATATTCTCATGGTTCCTTTTCTGGTGCGTATTGATAAGTTCTCCTCACAATTTCTACTTCTTTATGATCTCTGTGCCGACCAGACCATGAAATCTGGATTTCCCATTGCTATTAATCTGATCTCCACCCGTGATGCTAGGCGGTGATGCCCGGGCCGCCCAAGAGGAATGTGGGCACTTACTTGCTACAAGACAGCGCCGGCCCTGAATTGGACTTTTGGAGCAATCTTTCGCTGAACTTGGGAAGAAGCTGGCCTTTTTTGATCATTCCTGAAGGTAATTAGTAGTGACCTCATAGAGGGTAACATTTTCCCTTGGTTCATGAGTTTAGCACGGAACACATTCTCTTTGTAGTATTCATCTTAATCTATTTGCAATGGTCGACCATTCTGTAGCATCATTAAGCATTTTGAGGAGCTTCACAATCCTTAGAAGTTCTTCTCTCCAATCTCTTTCAGCATCAAAAGCTTTATGCCGCAAATATGCACGCCTTTTAGGATTTTTTCTTTCCCTCTGGGAACCACCAATCCAAAGGGAAGGCTGGTATCCAAAGCTAGAATGCACAGTTTGGCAACAATGAAATTCTCTCCCCCATCCCTCGCCATAGAAGAGTATTGCTTATGGGCTTTGACACCATATGTGAGGAAGTTGACTGAAAATTAGAACATTACACTTATATTTAACGAAAAATAAACATGACAGAGATGACGATGTAAGTCGAACAACTAACGAATCCTACAGAAATAAAGTAAACCAGCATCCAGACGTAGTCTACTGAAATGATCAAGGATCCAGGTTCCACTTCGAGCGTCCCCAAATTCAGAAAAGAGACATAAAAATATCTTACCTGGAGACAGGAATTCATCAGATTTCTCTAATTTGTCTCGGAAACATTATGTCCATATGGTGGTTGCCAGGACAACCTAGAATCTGGAGATTCTGATCTCAGAATGTCAAACCAACCAAATGACCTCGTGTTCTCAGTGCTTAGTTGCACCTAGGCTAGGATAGCAAAGATTCCTTTAAGTGAACGATTGAAATTCAAAGACAATACCCAAAAATCACGAAAGCGCTCACACGTCGGCCTAGAGAACATATGGTGACTAAAGAAATACAAAATTAATAACTTGAATGAAGGAGAACGGACTGATAAGCATATCTATGGGAGACAGCTGAGAAAGACCATGACAATTGATGTGGATTAAGGCCGCCCCAGCTCGAAAAGCCGAAGGTTATCTGGTGTACATGCAGAACTATATGACCCGGTGAATTTCTTTTGGTATGAATTAGAGGTGCCCCAGTGAGAGAAGCCCAGGTCATGCTCACCTACATGTCTATCTATATGGCCAGATTAGTATCTAATATTATATGACCACACAATAACCAGACCCCATCTGCACTGAAATCATTTAATGACGTTTACATCATATTTTCTTTTTCCAGTAAAAATAAGTCATGTACCCATGACTCATAAAATTAGCCCTTCCCCTCAACTCAGGGCAGCAGCAGGAGCTCTGACTGCCCATGGGTCCTTTGCGCCTTCAGCAGCAGCAGCAGCTCTTCGCTGCCCATGGGTCCTGTCCCCATGCATGCAGCTCTACACTGCCCATAGATCCTGTCCCCATGCAGCAACTCTTTACTGCCCGTGGGTCCTGTCCCCATGTTATCCTGTAACGTTCTCTAAATAAAAGAGCACCACTACCAGACGTTGAGAGTCCAAGAAATCTTTCAACTCTTCAGCTCGCTGAGCCTGCATCATATCTTGTGTCCTGTATGGGGAACTTGCTTCATCAGTTTTTGAGCTCGACTTCTGGTAAGTGCCCCTTTCTTCCTGGTGCCTCTCTCTTTTTCGAGGATGGATCTAAACTCACTTCTCCATCAGGAACTTTCTTGGTTAGCTCTATGAATCGATGTTTGTTGCCCATGGCTACTCTATGGGGCAAATCATGGCATTCAGCTTGAAGAGAATCAGTAGCTTAAGCCTCAGGGTGATGTAGCATGAATTAATCCATTCCTTCCTGAGTCTATCTCTAATATATAAATATTACCTGGGCATGCATAGGCCACTCAAGTCATTAGGATGGTTGGCAATCTGCAAGACTCCAGTGGAAGGTTTCTTCTCCCAAGGCTGGATTGGGATACCTCCCATGGCAGCTGACCAGGCTCTGAACTGTGCAAATGTCCCAATCGGGAATCGAGTTCAAGGAAACTACCAAAGTCTAACGTTTGCTTGAGTATGGGAAACCCTTCTTCAGAGACTGACTCCAACACGCAATTGGGTAGAATGTCCCTCAGAGCGGCGGAAAATTCCTCACACTTTTTCTCCATTATGTTCTCTCTTAAACTTCTCCTTTTGTCTCGGTGACCATTCACCAGGCACCTATTACTGCCAGGCAGAATAGGAAAGATGTTCACCAGGCACCTGTTACTGCCAGGCATCCAAGGGAAGGTATACAAGGGATGCAATGCTGGCAGACACCCCCGTCACCCCTTGCTATAGGAAACCCACAGTAGGAACAACAGGTGGGATGCTGCCGTAGGTTCAGGGGGCATTTTCAAGGTAATGGACGTGTCTCTTTCATCTTTGTTAGAGTTACAATGGCCATTTTCATCTCCTTTTGAGCTTTGCAACCGGGAAACAAAGAAATCTTTCAAGAGTCAAGTCCTCTAACACTGGGAGCCCCAACTTTGGCTTTCTGGGCCTGATCACCCTGGCGACACCAAGTAGGGTGCCCTCTGTTGGAGGTTGACTCATTGAGTATTTTAGTCACCTTCTGAGTTGGCTATGAGGGTAGGAAATCTGTGATTTTTTCTGTGAACAGTCGTGCTACAGTAGTGTGCCACAGCACGGGAAATGTTGTGTGACTCTTATCTTGAGAACCCTCTGAGCAGCCATGAGGGTGAGGTCTGGTGTCTTCTATTCCTTTCTTTGTTTTGGTCATCACCTCCTCTGTTGTCACCAAGTCGAGGTTAAGATCAGGCTGGACCTGATCAGAACCTGCACCTTCTGTGAAATCGAAAAACTTGAAAACATTTTCAAGGGACTTAACTCTCAACCCGGGTACTTGGAGCCACGGCCCCCAGTCAGTTCCAGGCCTTTGTAGGCACTCCACCCTTCTCCACTCCACTGTCAGTCGCACACTGGCTTTACTGCCATGGGGAATGCCATAAGCATCCCCAGAGACTCACCACTCAGGGTCATTCCAACTAATTAGAAACACTTTCAATTGTCTGGATTATGGCACAGAAACTGCAGCTGGGAGAAAGTTTGTGAGGTTTCTCTGTGCCTTCATGGCGCAGTTGGACAGGTAGATCAACCTAGAACGTCCTTCAAGTTACAGTCCAGTTTCTGAGAAATCAAGAGCAACTGTCCTTAGAAAATCCTTGCAAGACTGGAAAGACAGCCCTAGAGGCAGTTCAGATTCCACCTAGTTCCTTTATCATGAAAAGAATTATCATCCCCCCTTCTCCAGGAACTACTATCTAGCCCATCACTCACTCTTAAGACTGACAAAAAGAAAGGAGGGGAAAGGAGAAATGGCCATAAGTGTGCCGTTGAAAGAGTCTAGCATCTCGAGGTTCTTCTCCATAAGTATTAGTGAAAAGGCTAAAAACAAAGTTTACCTTCATAACTGGTGAGCTTTATATTATTGTACCTGATTCACGGCAGTAGCTTTTAAAACGATAGTTGTACAGTCTCTGTGTATGTGTGTCTATGTGTACGTTATACATGTGATATTTTTACCCCTGGATGGTATGGCCAAAATAAAGATCTCTGTTTAGTTGGCTTAAAGTAAGTGCTTTCATAAATTCTAAATGTAGTAGAAATTAACTCACTGCCTTTCAAAGTTAACATCATGTGAATTAACCTTTGGTAAATGAAAGCTTCTTTAAGTTTGTTGCTTTGATTGAAAATAGTCTTGTTGTCAGAGTTGTCAGTATTTGCATAGGATGCAGGCATTCAGCCTCGGTTTACTAGTGATATAAGTTCACGTTGTCTGTTAAATTTGTCAGCGAAATAATATATTTAAATGATGACCAGTTTTGTCTAATGCCTCATGAGGTTTCCGTAGGTAATCTGAACATAATTGTAGGAAACAAATGGTTTAAATACATAAAACTCATAAAAGTGAATACAATAACATTTATGGTCTCTATACTTGGGGGAAAAAACCAGCTTCAAATTCTTTTGGTAACAATCTTGAATTTTGCCAAGTAAAGTTAAATAATAAATATCTGAATATCTGGATCATTTTTGGATAGGATGAAACACTGAATCATTAATAAACACATCTAAGTTATCTACTTTTGGCTTCTTACGGAAGAGGCTAAAAGCGTGTGGGTGTATTAAAAAGCATGCCTTGTGTTTTGTTGTAAATCGGCGTGTTTCTAAACTTAGGAAGTGTTTAGAATGCTGATAGAAAAGACAATCCATAATTGTTTACCTTTTTAGTGTTTACTAGGTCTGTTAAGGGTTAAAGTTCTAATTACCTTATGGAATTAAACCTACTGCAAATTACTAAGGAAAAGAGCTTTGTATTCAAGGAGGCTAAAATGGAGGCTTTCAGTAAAAAAGGTATAAAGAATGGAAATATTTTTGTTTGATGGGTTAAGAAAGATAAATTTGTCGTGATGTACTAGAAAGGAAAAAACAAAGACTTTGGGTCAAATTCTGAAAACAAAAAAGAAAGTTGTAGAAGGTTTGTGAAGGAGAAATTCTGAAAGGAGCTTTATGCCTGGTCAAGTAGACTAACGTAAGTTCAATTAAGTGCATGAGTTTGAATGTTCAAACTAAGTAGGTGCAGAAATTCAAGTTTGGTTTTCTCTAAAAGGATACATTTTCTTGAACTTTTGATCTGCTCTTGGTAAAGAGGTCATAAAAGCTATTCCTTTGAGTAAGTCTGCCTAAGAGACAAATCTGTTTTGTGAAAATAATGACTGAGGTCACTCTTAAGATTTTTGACTCTGTTATAACTTTGAATAGATACCGGAGCATTGCTTCACAGCGAGTGTTGCTTTATATTTGAACAAGCATTTGAAAAGTTTTTGATATGTTTTGACAAGATTCTCCCTCAAAAATATTCAAATGCTGAATGAAGGCTTTCTTTTGACCTGGTAGGCAGAAGAAAAATTACTCAGAGGATTTTTAGAGGGCCCCTGAGACTTCTCGAAGACATTTGCTCTCTCTTCCTATAAGAAGGAAGATATTAAACTAATTGGGCTTACTTGGTCTATTAAATTACATGGGAAACATTGCGAAATAAGTGATGATAGACTTCCTTAGGTGGTATAAGATGGGTAAATGTTATTAATATAGATGTCTTAAAATTAGATAGCATTCCTAAGAGTCAGATCTTTCCTGGTTAACAGTCATAAGTCCAATTATTATCAGCAAGTGTTATATGTCACTGAAGTAGCCAAGTTTCTTGGTCAATTGCCCTTTTGAGTCCTTTGTCCATTTCCAGGTAGTTGTTGTTTTACTCTGATGCTTTTTTCTTTTGCAAATATGCTTCATCTTCTGACAAATTCCAGGAAAGGGTTCTGACACAAAGGTTCTAAACGACAGGCTTCTGATAAACTTTCAGATTGTAAAACTGAACAGAGTAAGAAATTAGAGAATTCTAACAGAAACTAAGCTCATCGATCTGCTAACAGAAAACTCAGCTCAAGAATTGATTATACAGGACTGTGTGAACTGATGAGGATGGTTGTAATTTTTTAGAACTTCTGTTTGAAATATTGTTGAGTTTTGATGTGTTGTTTTGTTTTCTTGTAATGAAGGAAAGCTTTTTCTCTTTTCCCTTATGCTAACAATGACTCACAGTCATTTGGTGAAATTATACCTTCATGAGCAAAACTGAAACATTTATCTTTTTCTCCCTACCTTATCCCTAAGGAATTTGGAAACCCTTTGTCACTGAGTATGGTTATTTAGTGGCAATATTTGCATAAGTTCCATAAGAATCTGTTCACCTTATAACAGGCCACATTGGTTATACTACCAAGGCTTTGACTGGAATGTCATATTTGAAACATACAGGCTCAGCTATGACAAGACAGCATTTCAGGAACAAAGATTGGACTTTCTGGAATACAGTCCCTAGGAAACATGGGCCTGGTACCTTGTTTACAGAGATTCTGGCAATCTTGCCCGGTCACTAAGGAATCTTGCTTATCTGGCAGGTGCAGGGAACCTCCGAATATTTTGGGTGACCTCAAAGAGAACTGAACTCACATCTGTAGGTACTGCAGGCCAAATCTGATGGCAAGTCCTTGGCTTGGCTTTTCTGGCATGTAGAGGCCTTCACAGATCAATGTGAGATTACTCTCCCTGGGGCAGCCCCAATTCATACTAGAAAAATATCCACAAGGTCATGTAGTTTGGCATGTAGGCCAGGTCACCTTGGGCTTCTCTAGCTTGGGCAGCATTAATCCACATCATAAACCACCCCTGAACCCATTATGACCGGAAATCTTTGGGGATATGAATGATGGTCAGTCTTCTGTAACTACTTCTGGCTGTACAAGGTCGTAGAGCTGCCCCAAAATGGGGCCATAGGTACAGGTAGGAAGTTCAGTGGACCAGAAGTCTTCACCGGTGGAGTTCAAGGGTGACAAGTTGTACAGAGCCTCTGGAGACAAGAGAATCCTTTGACGAGAGGTGGTCCAGGAGGTGAAACATTTTTGACATGCTAAAGACAAACAACGAAAGAGACAACAAATTATAATAAGAAATACAGGAATTATGTTTAACCCAATGAATAAGATTTTGAAGTACTGCAGAAAACTGGTCCTGACTAGGAGTTCAACCAGTCGTTTACAGTTAGGGTTGGTCAGACATGGATTTAATGTGGTGGCTGGGATAGGAAGCCAGAAATATTTTGATGGTAGTCAGGAATATAGACACAACATTGTTTTTATAATGACACTGGTGCCCCCTTGTGCTGCTGTCAAGACATCCAGTGCCATTTGGATTTGGAGGACTGCCTTACACACTTGGGATACTTCTAAATTGAGCAGCAAAATGCTATGTTGTGTATCATTTAATGCCTTCATAGTAAATTTGTTTAGGACTTCCATGTGCAAGATGATATTTTCGATTCCTAATTGGCGAAGGAAAATTGCGGAAAGATGGTCATACCAGTGGAAGACAGAGCGGGTCCAGTGCTGTTGCAGGTTGGGTAGCTTAGCAGGAGGAGATATAGTAAATGTAGTTCTACCTAGCATCCAGACAAAGCCTAGGGTGCATCATCCAATCCATCCAGGTGGCAGCCAAGGTAATAAATTGGAGCCACATATCCACTGAGCACCGTTAGGGGCTAACCAAGGCATACTGGGCAGTCTATCCAAGTCAGTCCCAAACTAACCTGTATTTTTTTTAAGGCTATGACATAAGAACACATATAAAAGGGATTTTTTCCCAAGGTCAGCTGCTATTAGGCCATGTATCACAGGTGTGGTTGGTTTCTTCCCAACAGAGAGTGGCCTTTTACTGAGTTGCCCACTAGTAGGAGTGAACCAAATATACTCATCCCAAATTAGATATGGTCCATCCTGTGTGTATCAATAAGTTGGGGACTTTACTCTTGGAACTTGTTTTGTTTGATACACCTGTGACAAGTCAAATCTAGTTAGTATTTGGACAGTAGTATTGAAGGAAAATGTTTAATTGTGGCCAGGGAACTCCGAGGTGTCAGAGATAGATGGCCACAAGGAGACATTACGATTAGTAATAGATGAATCTTGCGGAAGCAAAGAGCTAGAATCTAGCATCCATGAATGGCTACTGTAGCTTCTACAGAAGTGTAATTTTCTGCTCTCTTAAATCATCCTCATTTTTACAAAAGATAGCCAAATTATGATTAACACGTTTGCAAATAAAGTGTAGTTTCAATACAGCTTGCTCCAATTATTTACATAAGAGCAGAAAGAATCGGAATTGCTTATACAGGTTTTTTAAAATCTGCTTTGCTGGAATTTTTTCTGAGGAGTCTCAGATTGAACTGTGAAGGCCTCTAGAGGCCAGAAAAGCCAAGCCAAGGACTTGCCATCAGATTTGGCCTGCAGTACCTACAGATTTGAGTGGCGTTCTCTTTGAGGTCACCCAAAATATTCGGAGGTTCCTTGCACCTGCCTGATAAGCAAGATTCCTTAGTGACCGGGCAAGATTGCCAGAATCTCTGTAAACAAGGTACCAGGCCCATGTTTCCTAGGGACTGTATTCCAGAAAGTCCAATCTTTGTTCCTTAAATGCTGTCTTGTCATATCTGAGCCTGTATGTTTCAAATATGACATTCCAGTCAAATTCTTGGTAATATAACCAATGTGTCCTGTTATAAGGAGAACAGATTCTTATGGAACTTATGCAAATATTGCCACGAAATGACCATACTCAGTAACAAAGGGCTTGACAATTCCTTAGGGATAATGTAGGGAGACAAAGGTAAATGTTTCAGTTTTGCTCATGAAGGTATAATTTCACTAAATGGATGTAAGTCATAGTTAGCATAAGAGAAAAGAGAAAAAGCTTTCCTTCATTACAAGAAAACAAAACAACACATCAAAACTCAACAATATTTCAAATAGAAGTCCTAAAAAAATTACAATCATCCTTATCAGTTCACACAGCCCTGCATAATCAGTTCTGGGGCTGAATCTTCTGTTAGTAGGTTGATGAACTTAGTTTCTGTTAGAATTCTGTAATTTCTTACTCTGTTCAGTTTTACAATCTGAAAGTTTATCAGAAGCCTGTCGTTTAGAACCTTTTTGTCAGAACCCTTTCCAGGAATTTCTCAGAAGATGAAACATATTTGCAAAAGGAAAAAGAATCAGAGTAAAACAACAGCTACCTGGAAATGGACAAAGGACTCAAAAGGGCAATTGCCAAAGAAACTTGGCTACTTCTGTGACATATTAAACTTCCAGATAATAAGTGGACTTATGATAGATAACCAGGACAGATCAGAATTTTAGGAATGCTATCTAATTTTAAGACATCTATATTAATAACATTTACCCATCTAATAACACCTAAGAAAGTCTATCATTACATATTTTACAATGATTCCCGTGCAATGTAATAGACCAAATAAGTCTAATTAGTTTAGTATTTTCCTCCTTATAGGAAGAGAGAGCAAATGTCTTTGAGAAGTCTCAGGGGCCCTCTGAAAAGCCTCAGATTAATTTTTCTTCTGTCTACCAGGTCAAAAGACAGCCTTCATTTAGGATTTGAATATTTTTGAGGGAGTATCTTGTCAAAACATATCAAAAGCTTTTCAAATGCTTGTTCAAATGTGAAACAACACTCACTGTGAAATATGCTCAGGTATCTATTCAAAGTGATAACAGAAAGAGTCAATAATCTTAATAGTGACCTAAGTCATTATATTCACAAAACAGGTTTGTCTCTTAGGTAGAGTTACTCAAAGGAATAGCTTTTATAACCTCTTTATCAAGAGCAGATCAAAAGTTCAAGAAAATGTACCCTTTTAGAGAAAACCACATTTGAATTTCTGCAACTACTTATTATTAACATTCAAACTCATTCACTTAATTGAACTTACTTTGGTCTTCTTGACCAGGCATAAAACTCCTTTCAGATTTTCTTCTTCACAAACCTTCTAAAACATTCTTTTATGTTTTCAGAATTTGTCCCAAAGTCTTTGTTTTTTCCTTTCTAGTACTTCAGGACGAATTTATCTTCCTTAACCAATCAAACAAAAATATTTCCATTATTTATACCTTTTTTACTGAAAACGTACATTTTAACTTTCTTGAATACAGATCTCTTTTTCTTAGTAATTTCCTGTAGCTTTAATTATGTAGGTTAATTAGAACTTTTAACCCTTAACAGACCTACTAAACACTAAAAAGGAAAACAATTATGAATTGTCTCTTATATCAGCTTTCTGAACACTTCATAAATTTAGAAACACGCCACTTTACAATAAAACACAAGGCATGGTTTTTAATACACCCACAGGCTTTTAGCCTCTTTAAGAAGAAGCCAAAAGTAGATAACTTAGATGTGTTTATTAATAATGCTTCAGTGTTTCGTCCTATTAAGAAACGACCCAGATATTCAGATTTTTATCATTTAACTTAACTTGGCAAAACTCAAGATGGTTACCAAAAAGCATTTCGAAGCTGTTTTTCTTTCCCAAACTATACAGACCATAAAAGTTTTTGTACTCACTTTAATGAGTATTATCTATTTAAACCATTTGTTTCCATCAATTATGTTCAGATTACCTACGGAAACCTCATGAGGCCTTAGACAAACCTGGTCATCATTTAAAGCTATTACTTTGCTGACAAATTTAGCAGACAACGTGAACTTATATGACTAGTAAACCCAGGCTGAAGGCCTGCATCCCTATGCAAATACCGACATCCCTGACAGCAAGACTATTTTCAATCAGACCAACAAACTTAAACAGTCTTTCATTTACCAAAGGTTAATTCACATGACATTAACTTTGAAAGGCACTGAGTTAACTTCTACTGCATTTAGCATTTATGTAAACACTTACTATAAGCCAACTAAACAGAGATCTTAATTTTGGTCATACCACCCAAGGCTGAAAATATCACATGTATAACCTACACATAGACACGCATACACAGAGACTGTACAACTACTGTTTTAAAAGCTACTGCCGTGAATCAGGTACAATAATATAAAGCTCACCAGTTACGAAGGTAAACTTTGTTTTGAGCCTTTTTACTAATACTTATGGAGAAGACCCTCGAGATGCTAGACTCTTTCAATGGCACCCTTATGGCCATTTCTCCTTTCCCCTCCTTTCTTTTTGTCAGTCTTAAGAGTGAGTGATGGGCTAGATAGTAGTTCCTGGAGAGGGGGGATGATAATTTTTTTCATGATAAAGGAACTAGGTGGAATCTGAACTGCCTCTAGAGCTGTCTTTCCAGTCTTGCAAGGATTTTCTAAGGACAGTTGCTCTTGATTTCTCAGAAACTGGACTGTAACTTGAAGGACGTTCTAGGTTGATCTACCTGTCCAACTGCACCATAAAGGCACAGAGAAACCTCGCAAATTTTCTCCCAGCTGGAGTCTCTGGGGCATAACCCATACAATTGAAAGTGTTTCTAATTAGTTAGAATGACCCTGAGTGGTGAGTTTCTGGGGATGCTTATGGCATTCCCCATGGCAGTAAAGCCAGTGTGCGACTGGCAGTGGCCTGGAGAAGGGTGCAGTGGCTACAAACACCTGGAACTGGCTGGAGGCCGGGGCTCCCAGTACCGGGGTTGAGAATTAAGTCCCTTGCAAAATATTTTCCAGTTGTTCAATTTTACAGAATGTCCATGTTCTGGTCAGGTCCAGCCAGAACTTAAGCTCGACTTGGTGACAACAGATGACATGATGAGCAAAACAGAGAAAGGAAAAGAAGACACCAGACCTCACCCTCATGGTTGCTCTCAGAGGGTTCTCAAGTTAAGAGTCACACAACAGTTCCTGTGCTGTGGCACACTACCGTAGCACAACAGTTCACAAAATAAATCACAGGTCTCCTACCCTCATGTCCAACTCAGTAGGTGACTAAACTACTCAATGAGTCAACCGCCAAGAGAGGGCACCCTACTTAGGGTCGCTGGGGTGATCAGGATCAGAAAGCCAAAGTTGGGGCTCCAGTGGTGGAGGCCTTGATCCTTGAAAGATTCCTTTGTTTCCCCAGTTGCAAAGTTCACAAGGAGATGAAAATGGCCATTGTAACTCTAACAAAGATGAATGAGACATGTCCATTACCTTGAAGATCACCCCTGACCCTATGGAAGCATCCTACATGTGGTTCCTACTGTGGGGTTCCTATACCAAGGGGTGATGGGTGTGGCCCCCAGCATTGCATCCCTTGTGTACCTACCGTCGTATGTCTGGCAGTAACAGGTGTCTGGTGAACATCTTTCCTATTCTGCCTGGCAGTAATAGGTGCCTGTTGAATGGTCCCCAAGAGAAAAGGAGAATTTTAAGAGAGAACAGGATGGAGAAAAAGAGTGTAGAATTTTCCACCGACCTGGGGTACATTCTACACAATTGCGTGTTGGAGCCATTCTCTGAAGAAGGGTTTCCCATATGCAAACAAACGTTAGACTTTGGTACTTTCCTTGAACTATAGTCCCGATTGAGACATTCACACAGTTCAGAGCATGGTCAGGTGGCATGGGAGGTATCCCAATCCAGCCTTAGGAAAAGAAACCTTCCAGGGTAGTCTTGCAGATTGCCGGCCATCCTAAGGACTTAATTGGCCAACCCGTGCCCACCTAAAATTTGTATATTAGAGATAGAGTCAGGAAGGAATGGGGTAATTCACTCTACATCGCCCTTAGGCTTAAGGTAGTGATTCTCTTCAAGCTGAATGCCATGATTTGCCCCATAGAGTAGCCATGGGCAGCAAACGTGGATTCAAGCAGCTATCCAAGAAAGTTCCTGATGGAGAAGTGAATTTAGATCCATCCTTGAAAAAGAGAGATGCACAACGAAGAAAAGGGCACTTACCAGAAGTCGAGCTCACAAACCTATGAAGCAAGTTTTTGATATGGGCCACAAGATATGATATGGGCTTGGTGAGCTGAAGAGTCAAAAGAAAGATTTCTTGGACTCTCAAATTCTGCAAGTGGTGCTCTTTTATTTATAAAATGGTACAGGACAACATGGCGACAGGACCCATGGGCAGTAAATAGTTGCTGCATGGGGACAGGACATATGGGCAGTGAAGAGCTGCTGCTGCTGCTGCATGGGGAAAGGTTCCATGGGCAGTCAGAGGTCCTGCTGCTGCCCTGAGTTGAAGGTAAGGGCTAATTTTATAATGCATTGGTATGTGACATTTTTACTGGAAAAAGAAAAGATGATGTTAAAAGTCATTAAATGATTTCTGTTCAGATGGGGTCTGGTTATTGTGTGGTCATATAGCATTAAATACGAATCTGGCCATATAGATAGGCATGTAGGTGAGCATGAAATGGGCTTCTATCACTGGGACACCTCTAATTCATACCAAAAAAAACACAAGAAAACTCACCGGGTCATGTAGTTTGGTATGTAGGCCAGGTAACCTTGGGCTTTTCGAGCTGGGGCAGCCTTAATCCACATCATTCATCATGGTCTTTCACAGCTATCTCCCATAGATATTCTTATCAGTCTTTTCTCCTCCATTCCAAGTTATGAATGTTGTATTTCCTTATTCACCATATGTTCTGTAGGGGTCCAGATTTACGGCCTTGGAGGCTGAAAGAGATTAGAGAAGATGAACTTTCAAGGATTGGTAAACACCTCAAAATGCTTGATGATGCTACAGAAAGGAAGACCATTACAAAGAGTTGAAGAAGATCATTACCAAGAGAAAACGTTCCGTGCTAAACTCAGGAGCCAAAAGAAAAGGTTACACTCCACAATGTTACTACTAATTACCGTTACAAATAACCAAAGCAGGCCAACATCATCCCTAGTTCAGGCAAAAGTTTGATCCAAAAGTCCATTTCAGTGCCGGCCCTGCGGTGTACTGGGTATGTGCCCACGTTCCGCCTGGGCGGCCAGGGCTTCATTGGTTAGCACCAAGGGGGCGGATCAGATTAGTAGCATTAGCAAATATAGATTTCACGGTATGGTGCAGACAGACATCCTAAAGAAATCGAAATTTTGAAGAGATGTTATGAGTACACACCAGAAAAAGAACCATGGGAATATTACAATCTATGAACGCATCAGGAACACTTCCCCAAATAATGAAGGAAGGAAAACATGTGACCTGCCAAAGTGGAATTGTCAGACTGCTAGGAGATGACACGATCATTGCGCATCAGAGGATTGCCTGGGAAAAGTCATTTGGGAGAGCCTCCGGGACTTTCTCTTGGGAAAGTCCACCCATTTGGCCTCATCCACAAAAGATAAGAGAGAAAACCCAGATTAATCCGAAAGGAAAGAAACCAGTGTCTAGAGGGAAGGTAGCAGACCTTTTCAAGTTTGAGGAAAAAGTTAGAAACCGACAAGAAATACATAAGGGCGAAAACTATCCTACCTGGAAAGGTGGAGTAATCAGACTGGGATGAGATGGTTCTGAAGAACTGTGTGCATGGAGGTCTTCAGGACTACTTTGAATTCTGAGGGTGTTTATGACATCACGGTGAATATGTCACCCAAGATGGCCACAGGTTTCCAGCCCGAGGATTGGCATAGGCTAGGATATTCAAGTGAGGGATACTCAGAAACAGCTTTTGCCCACAGAAACAGGGCAGAGTAACTTGAAGAGATCAAAGATACGCTAATTCAAGGGATTAGACAGGAATCATTGGGAAGAAGCCATAATAGAGGGACAAGCACTGAGAGGAGAACATTGCCATCTCCTCACGTCGAAGAGGAGGCTGTTCTGATTCAAGCTTGAAGCTTGATTTGAAACAAGACGCTGGAACTATGAGACCTATGTTGTCCTGCCTCACTCACAATCCAAAGTCAAGAATGATCTCTTGAGGTCATTGTAGAGAAGAATCAAGGCCTCCGTCCTAGGCCACTAGCATTTTTTAAAGAGAAGTCACACTTTCCATAGCTCTGGCATCATGGGTGCCCACTGGCTACATGCTAATGTGTCACAAGACACCTCTTTGAAGCCTGGAAGGAATGGACAACTGTCATGCTTGGGGTATGTCTCTTGGTTTGGAAGGACTCTAGAAGTGGCTCAAAAGCACCCTTTTGCAGAGGGGGTCATTCCTTGGTGAATGCTGCACTCCAAGGCTAGAGTCCTAAGTTGGGATCAATGAGATTCTCTCCCCCTTCTCTTGCCGTAGAAGGAGTATTGATTATGTGTTTCAACACCACATGTAACGATGTTGTCTGAAAATTAGAACATTATCATTATATTTAAACAAAAATAAACACGCCACAGTTGAGGATGTAAATCCAACAAATAACAAACCCTGTGGAAACAAAGTAAGCCAGTATCTAGACATAATCTAGCAGAGCATTCAAGGATCAGGGGTGAAGTTCGAACTTTCCAAATCCAGAAATAGACAGAAGGATCTCTCACCTGGAAAGAGAAATTCATCAGATTCGTCTAATTTGTTGCGGAACCATTGTGTCCGTGAAGATGGTTGCCAGGACAACCTCAAATCTGGAGTTTCTGATCTCAGAATCTCTAACCAAGGAAGATGACCACATGTTCTCAGTGCTCAGTGTCACCTCGGCCAGGATAGCAGAGATTCCTTCAAGTGACCGATGGAAATTCAAAGACAACACCCAACAATCATGAAAGCACTCACACAATGGCCAGCAGAACATATTGTGATCAAAGAAATGCAAAATTTATAACTTGGAATGAAAAGGGAACACACTGATAAGCATATCGAAGGGAGATAGCTTAGCAATACCATGATGATTAGCCTATGGAAAAGAAAAAAAGTTCCCAGAAAATGTAAGGCAAACAGAAATCACAACTGAATAATCCACAGTGAAAGACGGCCGTGTTTAGACAGATTCTGCTTAAACGTTTGAAAGTCAGAAAAGTCACAACACCAAAACCTGCAGTGAAGGTCAAACCTGGGCTAAATGGAATGGGTGAGTTCTGAGACTGCTCCAAGCGGGCTCTGAAACCTTGTGTCCATGAAGCTTGCTGGCACAGCACAGACACAATTCTCTGAAATCCTATGACATCACAGTGGACCAGGAAAACAACATGGCTTCATCTACACAGGGCCAGAGCTGGGCTCCAGTAGCATATTGAAGTCACATTCCAAAACAGCAGGTTGCCAATGGAACATGAAAGGGGCTGGCCACTGGTGAAGCTGTGAAGTCCGTGCCTTCTGGGTCCTCAGCCCGTGGTCATCCACTTGTGCTCTTGGGGTTGAGCCTCCTCACCGCTGGTACAGCCATCCTGGGAGAGTCCTGGGAGGTAGTGTAGAGGCAGATGGGAAGTGACGTTAGACAGTGCCACTCTTGCTCAGCAAATACAGCAGCACGACCAGCAGATGTGAGCACTGCCATAAACTTCTGCCAAAACAGAACCAATTAAAAGTTGCAAAGAATGGAAAAACTGAGCCTCAAAAAAAGAAGCATGTCACTAAGAATAATAAGATATCTAGGACTAACCTTCACTAAACAGGTGGAAGCATTGTAAACCGATACTAGCAAAGCTTTGGCTAAAGAAATTCCAGAAGACACAACGAAACGGAAGACTATTCCGTGCTGTTGGAATGGAAGAACTAACACACTTGAAACGTCCATAGCGGATAGAGGAATCTGTGGATTCCAAGCAGTCCCAGTCAAAGTTGCAGTGATCTTTCCCACAGAAATAGAAGAGAGAATAATAAAGTCTTTATCCAGAAGGAAAGGACCCTGAATACCCAAATGAATCCTGAAGAAAATGAACAAAGCAGGACGTATCACACTTTCTGATTTCCACATATAGGACGAAGCGCTAGGAACCGAAACGGCACAGTCTGGGCCCAAAAACAGGCACACAAATACATGGAACAGAATCGAGAGCCCAGAGGTCAACTCACGCATATATGCACATGCATACATGCGCAACACATTTTCAACCAGGGAACCAGGAGTACACAGCGGAGAAAGGAGAGTCTCGACAAGAAACGGTGCTGGGAAGACTGCACAGACAAACGTAACACAATGAGAGTAGAGCATAATGCTACACTAGTCACACAAACCACCTCGAAACGGATTAATGACTTGAATGGAAGACTTGAAACCGTGAGACTTCTAGGAGAAAACCTAGGCAGCATGCTCGTTGCCATCTGTCTTAGCAGCCTATTTGGAAGAAGCGTGTGTGACAGGAATGGGCAACAAAGGAAACAGGCAGATGGGAAGCGACATTAGACTGGGCCAGTCTTCCTCAGCAAATACAGCAGCATTGCCAGCAGATGTGAGCACAGCAGTAACCATCTGCCTAAATAAAACCAATCAAAAGTTGCAAAGGATAGAAAAACTGAACCTCAAAAAAAAAAAAAAAAAGCATGCTAGTAGGAAGAACAAGGTATCTAGGAATAACCTGTGCCAAACAGGTGAAAGCTATGTAAACCGAGAAGTAGCAAAGCTTTGGGGAAAGAAATTCCACAAGATACAAGGAAACGGAAGGGCATCAGTGCGCATGGAATGGAAGAAAACGAAGGAAGAATGAAGTATCATCACAATGATACCTTTCTTATCCCTGGAATCAGCATCTCTTTGATCTCTTCAAGTTTCTGTGCCAGGTTTCTGTTTGGAAAAGCTGTTTCTGGGTATCTCTCACTTGAGTATCCCAGCCTAAGCCAATCCTGGTACTGTAAACATGCAGCCATCTTGGGTGACACGTTCACTGTAATGTCATAAACACTCTCAGAATTCAAAGTTGTCATGACAACCTCCATGCACACAGTGTTTCAGAGCCGTCTCCTCCAAGCCTGACTACTCCCCCTGTCCAGGAAGCATAGATTTCCTTGTTCTGGATGGGTCGTCGGTTTCAACTTTGTCCTTTAACTTGGAAAGGTCTACTACATTCCCTCTAGACACCGGTTTCTTTCCTCTAAGATTATCCTGGGTTTTATCGCATATCTTTTGTGGATATGACCAAAAGGGTGGACTTTCCCCATAGAAAGTCCTGGACTCCCTCCCAAGTTGACGTTGCCCAGGAAATCCTGTGATGCACAATGATCGTGTGATCTCATGGCAGTCTGACAATTCCACCTCGGTGGGTCACATATTTTCCTTCCTTCATGATTTGGGAAAGCGTACCAGATGCGTTCATAGACTCTAATATTCTCATGGTTCTTTTTCTGGTGAGTATTGATAAGGTCTCCTCACAATTACTACTTCTTTATGATCTCTGTGCCAACCATACCTTGAAATCGGGATTTCCTAATGCTAGAAATCTGATCTGTACCCAGGATGCTAGCCCCTGAAGACCGGGCCACGCAAGAGGAAGTTGGGCACTTACCTGCTGCACCACAGGGCCGGCAATGAATTCGACTTCTGCACCAACCTTTGGCCTGAACTTGGGAAGATGTTGGCCTGCTTCAATCATTCGTGAAGGGAATCAGTAGTAACATCATGGAAGGTATTATTTTCCATTGGTTCATGAGTTTAGCACGGAACATGTTCTCTTGCTAGTATTCCGCTTCATCACTTTGCAAGGGTCTACCTTTCTGTAGCATCATTAAGCACTTTGAGGTGATTACCAATCCTTGGAAGTTCATCCTCTCTGATCTCTTTCAGCCTATAAAGCTTTAGGCCGTAAGTCTGCACCCCTTTTTGGAGTTTTGATTTTATGTGGATTGATTGCCGTAACCCTGCATTCTAACATGCTATAGCTTTCAGATCTACATCCTCATAGATTTAGACTTCTGAGTAGGTTACATCATCTTCACCACCGTAAGGCTAATTACAGGCTCTCACGATACTTGTGCCTAATCAACTCTTTCTCCCTCTGGCCCTCGCCTACTTTTCCTCTGAGAACTACCAATCCCATGTCACATGCTACCTGTTTGTTGGTCCGTTTTTCCTCTTCTCCTGTACGTGAGATCCTGTGGTATTTGACCTTACGCCTGGCGCTTGTTTCAGTTCCTCTAGTACCCTCAGGAGCCATTCTGGTGGTCACAAATGGCTGGACTGCATCCATTCCGACAGCTGAATGCTATGCCACTGTGTGGCTATAGCCTACCTTCCTTCTCCATTCGTCCCTTGATGGGCATCAGGGAGGCTTCCAAGTCTTGGATATCGGGAGTAAGGCTGTGGTGCACACAGCAGTGCACGGATCTCTGTGCATTACTGTTTCCATGATCTTTGGATATATACGTCACAGAGGAATAGCTGGATCATATGCTAGGTGGATTCTGAAACATTCTGAATTTTCACTCCTTTGTCTAGTGGCTGCATCGGCTCAAGCTCTCACCTGCAGTACAGTAGGCTTCCCTTCTCTCCACCTCCTCTCTGAAACTTGTTGTTTCGTGTCTTCACCCTTATAGCCATTCTGACCACTGTGAGCTGCTATCTCATTGCACTTCGGATTTGCATTGGCCTCAGACTTAATGATGAGGAACATGTTTTCATACAGCCTGTTGGCCATCTTTCTATCTTCCTGGGAGAAATGTGTGTTTCCATCTTTTGCCCAGGTTTTGTTGGGCTCATTTTTTTTTTCCTGTGGAGATGTATGAGTTCACTGGATCTTATGGCTGTTCACCCCTTCTCCGATGTCTGTTCTGCAAACATCCTGTCGCAGTTGTGCTGTCTTTGCATTGAGTCGATGGAGTCGGCCGGGTAGAAGCTTCTGCGTTGGATGGAGTCACGCTTGTTTCTCGTTTCTTTTGTTGCCCTTACCCAGTCACACATGCTTCTTCCAAGTAGGCGGCTATGCCAGATGGCAAAGAGCAAGCTGCCTGCATTTTCCGGCAGCAGTTTCATGGTTTCAAGTCTTCCATTCAAAGCTTTAATCCATTTCAATGTGGTATGTGTGCCTGGTGTAACATCATGGTCTAGTCTCATTGTGCCACTTGTGGCTCTGAAGTCTTCCCAGCACTGTTTCTTTTCGAGACTCTCCTTTCTCTGCTGTCTCCTCTTGGCTCCCGTGTCGAAAATGGGCTGCCCATATATGTGGCAGTTGACTGCTGGGCTCAATTCTGTTCCATGGGTCTGTGTGCCTATTTTGGGGGAAAGGCTGTGCTGTACTGGTACCTAGCGCTTTGTCCTATATTTGGCAATCAGAAAGTGTGATACATGCTGCTTTGTTCGTTTTCCTCAGGATTCCTCTTCCTATTCAGGGTCCTTTGTTGCCACATAGAAACTTTAGTATTCTCTCTTCTATTTCTGTGGGAAAGATTGCTGCAACTTTGACTGGGACGACATGGAATGCAGACATTGCTTTTTGCGGTATGGATGCTTAAAGTGTGTTCGTTCTTCCATTCTAAGAACATGGAATAGACTTCCGTTTCCTTGTGTCTTGTGGAATTTCTTTTCCCAAAGCTTTGCTAGATTTCGGTAGACATAGCTTTCTCCTGTTTGGCCAATTGTATTCCTAGATTTTTTTTCTTTTTACTGGCATGCTTTCTTTTTTGCTGTTCCTTTTTTCTATTCTTAGCAACATTTAATTGGTTTGTTTTGGCAGAAGTTTATGGTTGTGCTCACATCTGCTGGCCATGCTGCTGTATTTGCTGAACAAGAGTAGCATGGTATAACGTTGCTTCCCATATGCCTCTACACTGGGTTGCACGCCTGGCCCAGAACGGCTGAATGAGCAGTGAGGAGGCTCACCCCCAGGATTCCATGTGGCCGACCCTGGGTTGCCGACTCAGAATGCAGGGACTTCACGGCTGCCCCACTGGCTGGCCCCTTTCATGTTCCATTGGCAACCTGCAGTTGAGTGGAATGTACTTTAACATGTTACTTGAGCCCAACACTGGCCCTGTGTAGATGAGGCCAGCTTCTTTTTCTGGACCACTGTGATGTTGGATTATTTGTCAGAATCGTGTCTCTTTTCCAACCAGGCTTCGAGGACACAGGGTTTCAGAGCCCGCGTGGAGCAGTCTCAGAACTCACCCTTCCCAGTTAGCCCAGGTTTGACCTTCAATGCAAGTTTTGGGGTTGTGACTTTCTCGGACTTTCAAACGTTCACTCATACCCTAACTAAACACTGAAGTCAATCACTGTGGATTATTGAGGTGTGTTTTCTGTTTGCCTTCCATTTTCTGGGAGCTTGCTTTCTTTTCCATAGTCTAATCGTCATGGTGCTGAGCTATCTCCCTTCGATATGCTTATCAGTGTGTTCTCCTTCATTTCAAGTTAGGAGTTTGGTATGTCTTTAATCACCATAGCTTCTGTAGGCTGATGTGTGAGTGCTTTCGTTACTGTTGGGTGTTGTCTTTGAATTTCCATCAGTCAGTTGAAGGAATCTTTGCCATCCTAGCCTAGATCCATCTGAGCACTGAGTAAACGTGGTCATCTTGGTTGGTTCGATATTGTGAGATCAGAAACCCCATGTTTGAGGTTGTCCTGGAAACCACCTTCCCAGACACAATGGTTCTGAGACAAATTAGATGAATCTGATAGATTCCACTCTCCAGCTGAGAGATTCTTCTGTCTCTTTTCTAGATTTGGAAAGTTCAGAACTTCACACCTGATCCTTGAACGCTCCACTAGATTACGTCTAGATACTGGCTTACTTTATTTCCACAGGTTTTGTTATTTGTTTAATTTACCTCCTCAGCTGTGGCATGTTTATATTCCTTTAAATAGAATGGTAATGTTCTAAGTTTCAGCAAACATCGTTATGTATGGTGTCAAACACCTAATCAATACTCCTTCTACGGCAAGAGATGGGGGAGGGAATCTCATTGATCTCAACTGAGCACTCTAGCCTGGGAGGACAGCCTTCACACAGTAACGAAGCTTTGTGCAAAAGGGTGCTTTTGCGCACTCTTCCTGAGTCCTTCCAAATCAAGAGACATACCCCAAGCATGACAGGGGCCCATTCCTTCCAGGCTTCAAAGAGATGCCTAGTGACACATTACCATGTACCCAGTGGGTGCCTATGACGCCAGAGCTATGGAAAGTGAGACTTCTCTTCACAGAATACTAGGGACCTAGGACCGAGGCCTCTATTCTTCTCTTCAATGTCTTCAAGAGATCATTCTTGACTTTGGATTATGAGTAAGGCAGAAGGCCAACATAGGTCTGATAAGCTCAAGGTCCGGACTCTTGTTTCAAGTCAAGTTTCAAGCTTGAATCAGCATGGCCTCCCCATCGACTTGAGGAGATGGCAATGTTCTCCTCTCAGTGCTTGTCCCTCTGTTATCACTTCTTCCCTATGATTCCTTTCTTATCCATTGAATTAGCGTCTATTGCATCTCTTCAGGTTTCTGTGCCCAGATTCTGTTTGCAAAAGCTGTATCTGGGTATCTGTCACTTGAGTATCCAAGCCTAAGCCAATCCCTGAGCTGGAGACCTGCTGCCATCTTGGGTGACATGTTTACCGTGATGTCATAAACACCCTCAGAATTCTAAGCTGTCCTGAAAACCTCCATGCACACAGTTCTTCACGACCATCTCATACCAGTCTGACTACTTCCCCTTTCCAGGTAGGATAGTTTTCCTTGTTCTGGATTCCGTGTCTGTTTATAACTTTATCCTCGAACTTTGAAAGGTCTACTACAATCCCGCTGGACACCAGTTTCTTTCCTTTCAGATTATCCTGGGTTTTATCTCTTATCTTTTGTGGATGAGTCCAAATGGGTGGACTTTCCCCAGAGAAAGCCCTGGAGTCCCTCTCGAGATTGACTTTCCTGGTCAATCCTCTGATGCGTAATGATCGTGTCATCTCCATTTCCACCTGGCAGGTCACATGTTTTCCTTCCTTCATCACTTGGCGAGGTGTTCCTGATGCATTCGTAGATTGTAATATTCTCATGGTTCTTACTCTGATGTGTATTCATAACGTCTCTTCACAATTTCGACTTCTTTAGGATGTCTGTCTGCACCATACCGTGAAATCTATATTTGCTAATGCTACTAATCTGATCTGCACCCGTGATGCTCGCCGATGAAGCCTGTACCACCCAAGTGGAATGTGGGAACTTACCCAGTACACCACAGGGCCGGCACTGAATTGGATTCTTGGACCAACATTTTGCCTGAACTGGGGAAGATGTTGGCCTGCTTTGATTATTTGTAAAGGTAATTAGTTGTAACATCATGGATGGTAACCTTTTCCTTTGGATCCTGAGTTTAGCACGGAACATGTTCTCTTGGTAGAGTTGTTCTTCATCTCTTTGCCACTGTCTACCTTTCTGTAGCATTATTAAGCACTTGGAGGTGATTATCAATGCTTGGAAGTTCATCTTCTCTAATCTCTTTCAGCCTCCAAAGCTTAGGCCATAAACCTGCTTGCCTTTTTGTAGTTTTGATTTTACATGAATTGATTGCCATAACCCTGCATTATAACACCCTATTGTTTTCAGATTTACAACCTCCTAGATTTAGACTTCCTTGTATGGTACATCATCTTCACCACCGTATGCCTAATGACATGCCCATACCACACACTGGTGCCTAATCAACTCTTTCTTCCACTGTCTTCTGCCACCGATTCCCTCTGGGAACCACCAATCCCTTGTCATGTGCTACCTGTTTGTTTCTCCTTGTTTTACTCTTCTCCTTGTAAGTGAGATCCTACGGTACTTGACTTTCTCCCTGGGGCTTCTTTCAGTTCCCCTCATACCCTCAGGAGCCATTCTGGTGTCACAAATGGCTGGACTGCACCCTTTCTTGCAGCTGAGTGCTATCCCATTGTGCAGCTATAGCCAATCTTCTTTCTCCATTTGTCCCTTGATGGGCCCCAGGGCGATATCCAAGTCCTGGACATCAGGATTAAGGCTGTGGTGAACACAGCGGTGCAGGGATTCCTATGCGTTGGTGTTTCCAAGTTCTTTGGAGAAATACGCCGCAGAGGAATAGCTGGATCATATGGTAGATGGATTCTGAAATTTCTGCAGAAATTCCACACCGCTTTGCGTAGTTCCCGCACCGGCTTACACTCCCACCAACGGTGCAGATGGCTTCCCTTCTCTCCACTTCCTCTCCGACACTTGTTGTTTCCTGTCTTGTTCCTTATGGGCATTCTGACCACAATGTGCTGTTATCTCATTGCCATTTGGATTTGCATTTGCCTTACACGTAATGATTATGAACATGTGTTCATACAGCTGTTGGCCATCTTTCTATCTTATTTGGTAAAACTCTGTTTCCATCTTTTGCCCAGGTTTTAATGGGCCTGTTGTTTTTTCTCTTGTGTTGGCATGTGTGGTCGTTGGCTCTTTTGGCTATTCAGTCCTTCTCCAATGTGTGGTTTGAAACATGCACGCGCAGTTGTGCTGTCTTTGCATTGAGTGGATGGTTTCCTCAGCTGGGCAGAAGCTTCTGCGTTGGACGCAATCCCATTTGTTTCTTGTTTCGTGTGTTGCCCTTGCCCAGTCACACATGCTTCTTCCAAATAGGCGGCTATGCCACATGGCCATGAGCAAGGTGCTGGTTTTCTACTAGAAGTTTCACGGTTTCAAGTCTTCCGTTCAAGGCTTTAATCCATTTTGAGGTGGTGTGTGAGCCTGATGTAACATCATGGTCTACTCTCATTGTGTCACATATGGCTGTGCATTTTTCCAGCACCTTTTCTTCTTGAGACTCTCCTTTCTCCACTGATCCTCTTGCCTTCCTCGTTGCAAATGGGCTGTCCATATATGTGTGAGTTGACCTCTGGGCTCTCGATTCTTTTCTGTTGATCTCTGTGTCTGTTTTTGAGACCAGACTGTGCTGTTTCGGTACGTAGCACTTCATCCTACATGTTGAAATCAGTAAATGTGACATGTCCTGCTTTGTTCGTTTTCCTCAGGATTCCTTTGGGTATTCAGGGTCCCTTGTTGCTGGATAGAGACTTAAGGATTCTCTCTTATATTTCTGTGGGAAAGATTCTGCAACTTTGACTGGGATTGCATGGAATCCAGAGATTGCTTTATCCGTTATGGAGGTTTCAAGTATTTTAGTTCCTACATTCCTAGAGCACGGAATACCCTTCCATTTCGTGTGTCTTCTGGAATTTCTTTCCCCAAAGTTTTGCTAGTTTCCGATTTCCATATCTTGCACCTGTTTAGCTAAGCTTATTTCTAGAGATCTCATTCTTTTTTTCCTGAGGTTTGGTTTTTCTGTTCTTTTCAAGTTTTCATTAGTTTTGTTTTGGCTGATGTTTATGGCTGTGCTCAGATCTGCTGTCGATGTTGCTGTATTTGCTGAGGAATACTGACACTGTCTGACGTTGCTTCCCAGCTGCCTCTACACTACCTCCCATGCCTCCCCGAGAATGGCTGGACCAGCGGTGAGGAGGTTCACCACCAGGATTCCGCATGGCCACCCAGAACGTGCAGACTTCACCACTGCACCACGGGCCGGCACCTTTCATGTCTCATTGGCAACCTGCAGTTGAGTGGAATGTGACTTGAATATGCTACCTGAGCCCAACTCGGGCACTGTGTAGATGAGGCCAGTTTGTTTTTCTTCTCCACTGTGATGTCAGAGGATTTGTCAGAATTGTGTCTCTGCTGTCCCTGCAAACTTCATAGACACAGGCTTACAGAGCCTGATTTTAGCAGTCTCATAACTCACCCTTACCAGTTTTCCTAGGTTTGACCTTCGCTTGGGTTTTTGGGATTGTGACTTACTCCGACTTTCGAACGTTCAGAGTATCTCTAAAACTGACATCTTTCTTTATGTATTATTCATGTGTGATTTCTGTGTGCCTTCCATTTTCTGGGACCGTTTTTTATTTTCCATGGTAGAATCGTTGATATGGGCTCAGCGAGCTGAAGACTTGAATGAAAGATTAGTCGGACTCTCAAGATCCTGCATTGGTGTTCTTTTATTGAGAGAACAGTACAGGGTAGCATGGGGACAGGACACAGTAGCAGTGAAGAGCTACTGCTGCTGCTGCCGGCGGACAGGACCCATGGGTAGTCAGAGCTATTGCTGCTGCCCTGACTAGAGGGTTAGGGCTAATTTCATAAGGCATGGGTATATGACTTATTTTTACTCAAAAAAGAAATAATGATGTAAAATGTCTTTAAATGATTTCAGTACAGATGGGGTCTGGACATTGTGTTGTCATATTTTTAGATACGAATCTGGCCATATAGATCAGCATGTAGGTGAGAATGCCCTGGGCTTCTCGCCCTGGGGCAGCCCTAATTCATACCATAAAAAAATCCACTGGGTCATATAGTTTGGCATGTAGTCCAAGTCACCTTCAGCTTCCCTAGCTGGGGCTGCCCGGATCCACATCATAAAACCTCCCTGAACCTATTTGGACTGGAAATCTTTGAGGATATGGATGATGGTCAGTCTTCTGTGAGTACTTCTGGCTGTACAGGGTCGTAGAGCTGTCCCTAAATGGGGCCATAGGTACACTTAGGCAGTTTAGTGGACCAGAAGGCTTGCCCCATTGAGTTCAAGCCTGACAAGTTATACAGATCCTCTGGAGATGAGAGAGTCATTGACAAGAGGTGGTCCAGGAAGTGAAACATTTTTGACATGCATAAGACAAACAATGAAACAGATAACAAAATATCATAAGAAATACAAGCAGTATGTTTAACCCAATGAGTAAGGTTTTGAAGTAGTGCAGAAACCTTGTCCTGACTAGGAGTTCAACCAATCATTTAGATTTGGGGTTGGTCAGACATGGATTTAATTTGGTGGCTGGGATACCAAGCCAGAAATATTTTGATGGTAGTCAGGAATATAGACACAACATTCAGTTTTTATAATGGCACAGGTGCCCCCTTGTGCTGCTGTCAAGACATCCAGAGCCAATTGGATTTGGAGGACTGCCTTTCACACTTGGGATACTTCTAAATTGAGCAGTGAAATGCTATGTTGTGTATCATTTAATGCCTTCATAGTAAATTTGTTTAGGACTTCCATGGGCAAGACTTGAATATGCTACAAAAGTCGATTCCTAATTGGTGAAAGAAAATTGCAGAAAGATGGTCATACTAGTGGAAGACAGGGCTGGTCAAGTGCTGTTGCAAGTTGGGTAGGTTAGCAGGAGGAGATATAGTAAATGTAGTTCCACCTTGCATCCAGACAAAGCCTAGAGTGCATCGTCCAATCCATGCAGGTGGTAGCCAACGTCATAAATTGGAGCCACATATCCACTGAGCACCGTTAGGGGCTAACCAATGCGTGTTGAGCCATGTATCCCAGTCAGTCTGAAACCAATCAGTATTTTTTTTAAGGCTATGATATGAGAACACATCTAACAGGGATTTTTTCCCATAGGTCGAGTGCTATAAGGCCATGTATCACAGGGGTGATTTTTTTTCCCCAAAAGAAAGTGGCCTTTTACTGAGTTGCCCACTAGTAGGAGTGAACCAAATATATTCATCCCAAATTTTGTATTGTCCATCCTGTGTGTATTAATAATTTGGGGACATTACCTTTGGAACTTGTTCTGTATGATCCAAGTGTGACAAGGCAAATCTAGTTAGTATTTGGACAGTAGTATTGAAGGAAAATGTTTGATTGTGGCCAGGGAACTTCCAGGTGTCAGAGGTAGATGGCCACAAGGAGACATTAATATTAATAATACATGAATATTGCGGAAGAAAAGAGCTAGAATCTAATATCCATGAATGCCTACTATAGATTCTACAGAAACATAATTTTTCCTCTCTTAAATCACTCTCATTTTTACAAAAGATAGCCAAATCAGGATTACTGGGTTTGCAAATCAAGTGTAGTTTCAATACAACTTGCTCCAATTATTTACATAAGAGCAGCAAGAATAGTAATTGTTCATACAGGCTTTTTTAAATGTGCTTCACTGGATCTTTTCCTGTGGAATCTCGGATTGAACTGTGAAGGCCTCTAGAGGCCAGAAAAGCCAAGCCAAGGACTTGCCATCAGATTTGGCCTGAAGTACCTACAGATTTCAGTGGTGTTCTCTTTGAGGTCTCCCCAAATATTCGGAGGTTCCTTGCACCTGCCAGATAAGCAAGCTTCCTTACTTTCCGGGTAAGGTTGCCAAAATCTCAGTAAACAAGGTACCAGGCCTGTGTTTCCGAGTGGCTGTATTCCAGAAAGTCCAATCTTTGTTCCTGAAACGCTGTCTTGTCATATCTGAGGCTGTGTGTTTCAAATATGACATTCCAGTCAAAGCCTTGGTAATATAACCAATGTGTCCTGTTATAAGGAGAACAGATTTTTATGGAACTTACGCAAATATTGCCACGAAATGACCATACTCAGTCACAAAGGGTTTCCAAATTCAGGAGGGATAAGGTAGGCAGAAAAAGATAAATGTTTCAGTTTTGCTCATAAAGGTATAATTTCACCAAATGGCTGTAAGTTATAGTTAGCATAAGAGAAAAGAGAAAAAGATTTCCTTCATTATGAGAAAACAAAACAACACATCCAAACTCAACAATATCTCAAACAGAAGTCCTAAAAATTTATAATCGTCCTCATCAGTTCACACAGTCCTGTATAATCAATTCTTGAGCTGAATCTTCTGTCAGCAGATCGATGAGCATAGTTTCTGTTAGAATTCTGTCATTTCTTACTCCGTTCAGTTTTACAATCTGAAGGTTTATCATAAACCTGTCGTTTAGACTCTTTGTGTCAGAATCCTTTCCAGGAATTTCTCGGAAGTTGAAACATATTTGCAGAAGGAAAAAGCATCAGAGTAAAACAACAACTATCTGCAAATGGACAAAGAACTCAAAAGGGCAATTGGCAAAGAAACTTGACTACTTCTGTGACATATAACACTGCCAGATAATAAGTGAACTTATCACTGATAACCAGGGCAGATCAGAATTTTAGGAATGCTATCTAATTTTGAGACGTCTATATTAATAACATTTACCCATCAAATACCAGCTAAGAAAGTCTATTGTCACTTATTTCACAATGTTTCCCATTTAATTTAATAGACCAAATAAGCCAAATTACTTTAGCATTTTCCTCCTTGTAGGAAGAGAGAGCAAATTTTTTGAGAAGTCTCAGGGACCCTCTGAAAATCCTCAGAGTAATCATTCTTCTGTCTACCAGGTCTAAAGAACGCCTTCATTCAGGATTTGAATATTTTTGAGGGAGAAGCTTGTCACAACATATCAAAAGTTTTAAAAATGTTGTTCAAATAGCAAACAACACTCACTGTGAAACAATGCTCAGGTATCCATTCCAGCTGATAACAGAAAGAGTCAAAAATATTAAGAGTAACCTCAGCCATTATTTTCACAAAACAGATTTGTCTCTTAGGTAGACGTACTCAAAGGAACAGCTCTTACATCCTCTTTAACAAGAGCAGATCAAAGGTTCAAGAAAATGTATCCTTTTAGAGAAAACCAAATTTGAATTTCTGCACCTACTTATGGTTCACATTCAAACTCATTCACTTAATTGAACTTACTTTAGTCTACTTGAGCAGGCATAAAACTCATTTCAGAATTCCTCCTTCACAAACCTTCTACATCTTTCTTTTTCATTTTCAGTACTTGTCCCAAAGTCTTTCTTTTTTCCTTTCTAGTGCATCAGGAGGAATTTATCTTTCTTAACCCATCAAACAAAAATATTTCCATTCTTTATACCTCTTTTACTGAAAACATACATTTTAACTTCCTTGAATACAGAGCTCTTTTGCTTAGTAATTTCCAGTACCTTTAATTGCATAGGTTAATTAGAACCTTTAACGCTTAACGGACCTAGTAAACACTAAAATGGTAAACAATTATGAAATGTCTTTTATATCAGCATTCTAAACACTTGACAACTTAAGAAACATGCCACTTCGCAATAAAACACAAGGCATGTTTTTTGATACACCAAAACGCTTTTAGCCTCTTCAATAAGAAGCCAAAAGTAGATAAATTAGATATGTTTAAAAATAATCTGTGAGTGTTCTGTTCTATCCAAAAGTGACCCGCATATTCATCTTTTTATCATTTAACTTAACTTGGCAAAACTCAAGATTGTTACCAAAAAGGATTTCGAAGCTGTTTTTTTCCCCAAGTATACAGCCCATAAAAGTTATTGTACTCACTTTTATGAGTTTTATGTATTTAAACCATTTGTTTCCAACAATTATGTTCAGATTACTAGGGAAACCTCATGAGGCATTAGACAAAACTGGTCATCATTTAAAGCTATTATTTTGCTGACAAATTTAACAGACAACGTGAACTTATATGACTAGTAAACCGAGTCTGAATGCCTGCATCCTATGCAAATACTGACAACTCTGACAAGAAGACAATTTTCAATGAAACCAACAAACTTAAACAAGCTTTCATTTACCAAAGGTTAATTCACATCACGTTAACTTTGAAAGTCACTGTGTTAATTTCGACTACAGTTAGAATTTAAGAAAGCACTTACTTTAAGCCAACTAAACAGAGATCTTAATTTTGGCCAGTCCATCCAGGGGTTAAAATATCACACGTATAATGTACACATAGACACATATACACAGAGACTGTACAACTGTTGTTTTAAAAACTACTGCCATGAATCAGGTACAATAATATAAAGCTCACCAGTTACAAATCAAAACTTTGTTTTGAGCCTTTTTAATAAGACTTATGGAGAAGACCCTCAAGATGCTAGACTTTTTGCAAGGGCACACTTATAGCCATTTATGCTTTCCACTACTTTTTTTTTTTCAATCTTAAGAATGAGTGATATGCTAGATAGTAGTTCCTGGAGAGGGGGGAAGATAATCCTTTTCATGGTAAAGGAACAAGGTGGAATCTGAACTGCCTCTAGAACTGTATTTCCAGTCTTGCAAGGATTTTCTAAGGACAGTTGCTCTTGATTTCTCAGAAACTGGACTGTAACTTGAAGGACGTTCTAGGTTGATCTTCCTGTCCAACTGCACCAGAAAGGCAGAGAGAAACATCATACATTTTCTACCAGCTGGAGTTTCTGGGGCATAACCCATACAATTAAAGTGTTTCTAATTAGTTAGAATGGCCCTGAGTGATGAGTCTTAAGGGATGCTTATCTCATTCCCCACGGCAATAAAGCCAGTGTCCGACTGACAGTGAAGTGGAGAAGGGTGGAATGCATACAAAGGGCTTGAACTGGCTGGAGGCTGGGGCTCCCAGTACCCGGGTTGAGAATGAAGTTGCTTGCAAAAGGTTTTCAAGTTTTCCGATTTTACAGAAGTTCCAGGTTCTGGTCAAGTCCAGCCTGAAATTAACCAAGACTTGGTGACAACAGAGGACATGATGAGCAAAACAAAGAAAGGAAATGAAGACATCAGACCTCACCCTCATGGCCGCTCAAAGAGGGTTATCAAGAGAAGACTCACTCAACAGTTCCCGTGCTGGGGCACACTACTGTAGCATGACAGTTCACAGAATAAATCACAGGTCTGCTACCCTCATAGCCAACTCAGTAGGTGACTAAAACACTCAATGAGTCAACCCCCAAGAGAGGGCACCCTACTTGGGCTTTCCGGGGTGATCAGGCCCAGAAATGCCAAGTTTGGGCTCCCAGGGGTGGAGGCCATGACTGTTGACAGATTTCTTTGCTTCCCTGTTGCAAAGCTCAAAAGGAGACGAAAATCGCCATTGCAACTCTAAGAAAGATGAAAGAGACAGGTCCATTACCTTGAAAATCCCCCCTGAACCTGGGGCAGCATCCTACCTGTCATTCCTACTGTGGGGGTCCTATAACAAGGGGTGATGGGGGTGTCCCCCAGCATTGCATCCATTGCATATCTTCCCTGGTATGCCTGGAAGTCACAGGTGCCTGGTGAACATCTTTCCTATTCTGCGTGGCAGTAATAGGTGCCTGGTGAATGGTCCCCAAGAGAAAGGGAGAAGTTCAAGAGAGAACAGGATGGAGAAAATTAGTGAGGCATTTTCCGCCGCTCTGGGGGACATTCTACCCAATTGCGTGTTGGAGGCATTCTCCGAGAAGGGCTTCCCATACGCAACCAAAGGTTAGACTTTAGTACTTTCCTTGAACTGGAGTCCCAATTGGGACATTCACACAGTTCAGAGCATGGTCAGGTGCCATGGGCGGTATCCCAATCCAACCTTAGGAAGAGAAACCTTCCAGGGGAGTCTTGCAGATTGCTGACCATCCTAATGACTTAAGTGGCCGACCCGTGCCCACCTAAAATTTGTATATTAGAGATAGAGTCAGGAAGGAATGGAGTAATTCACTCTACATCGCCCTTAGGCTTAAGGTACTGATTCTCTTCAAGCTGAATGCCATGATTTGCCCCATAGAGTAGCCATGGGCAGCAAACGTGGATTCTTACAGCTATCCAAGACAGTTCCTGATGGAGAAGTGAATTTAGATTCATCCTCGAAACAGAGAGAGGCACAAGGAAGAAAAGGGCACTTACCAGAAGTTGAGCTCAGAAACAGATGAAGCAAGTTTCCGGTAGGGGGGCCACAATATATGATGGTGGGTCAGCAAGCTGATGAGTCGGAAGAAAGATTTCTTGGTCTCTCAAGGCCTGGCAGAGGTGCTCATTTATTTAGAGAATGGTACAGGATAACACAGGGACAGGACCCATGGGGAGTAAAGAGTTGCTTCCTGGGGACAGGACCTATGGGTAGTGAAGATCTGCAGGCATGGGAACTGGACCCACGGGCAGTGAATAGCTGCTGCTGCTGCATGGGGAAAGGAGCCATGGGCAGTCAGATGTCCTGCTGCTGCCCTGAGTTGAGGGTAAGGGCAAATTTTATAAGGCATGGGTACGTGACATTTTTACTGGAAAAAGAAAAGATGATGTAAAAAGCCATTAAATGACTTCAGTACAGATGGAGTCTGGTTATTGTGTGGTCGTATAACATTAGATACGAATTTGGCCATATAGATAGGCATGTAGGTGAGCATCGCCTGGGCTTCTCTCACTGGGGCGCCTCTAATTCATACCAAAAAAAATTCACCGGGTCATATGCTTTGACATGTAGGCCAGGTAACCTTGGGCTTTTCGAGCTGGGGCAGCCTTAATCCACATCAATCGTCATTGTCTTTCTCAGCTATCTCCCATAGATACGCTTATCAGTCCGTTCTCCTTCATTCCAAGTTATGAATTTTGTATTTCTTTAATCACCATATGTTCTCTAGGCTGATGTGTGAGTGTTTTCATGATTGTTGGGCATTGCCTTTGAATTCCCATCGTTCACTTGAAGGAATCTTTGCTATCCTAGCCTAGGTCCAACTGAGCACTGAGAACACGAGGTCATCTTGGTTGGTTTGACATTCTGAGATCAGAAACTCCAAATTCTAGGTTGTCCAGGCAACCACCTATGGACATAATGTTTCTGAGACAAATTAGAGAAATCTGATGAATTCCTGTCTCCAGGTAAGATATTTTTATGTCTCTTTTCTAAATTTGGGAAGGCTGGAACTTGACCCTGGATCCATGGTCCTTCTAGTAGATTACATCTAGATACTGCTTTACTTTATTTCTGTAGGGTTTGTAAGTTGTTTGATTTACACCCTAAGCTCTGGCATGTTTATTTTTCGTTAAATATAAGTGTAATGTTCTAATTTTCAGCCAACTTGCTCACATATGCTGTCAAAACACATAGTCAATAATCTTCTACGGCCAGAGATGGGAGAGAATTTCACTGGTGCCAAACTGAGCACTCTAGCTTTGGATGTCAGCCTTCACTTTGGATTGGTGATTCCCAGAGGGAATGAAAAAATCCAAAAAGGCGTGCTGATTTGGGGCATAAAGGATTTGAGGCTGAAAGAGATTAGAGAAGAGGAACTTCCAAGGACTGTGAATCTCCTCCAAATGCTTAATGATGCTACAGAAAGTAGACCATTGCAAATAGATTATGGGGAATACTATGAAGAGAATGTGTTCCGTGCTAAACAGATGAACCAAGGGAAAATGTTACCGTCTATGATGTTACTAGTAATTACATTCACGAATAATCACAGCAGGCCATCTTCTTCCCAGGTTCAGGAAAAATATGGGTCCACAAGTAAAATTCAGGGCCAGCCATGTCTTCAGGACTGTAAGTGCCCACATTCCTATTGGGTGGCCTGGGATTCATGGATTCACATCACTGGTGCTGATCAGATTAGTAACGTTGGGAAAGATAGATTTCATGATATGGTGTGTACAGAGATCACAAAGAAGTCGAAATTGTGAGCATACATCAGAGATAGGCAATAGGAAAAAAACATGAAAATATTGCAATCTATGACACATCTGGTACACTTCCCTAAATACAGACTGAAGGAAGTGATGTGACCTGCATAGGTAGAATTGGCGGACTGCATGAGATGACACGATCATTGCACATCAGAGGCTTGAGCGGGCAACTTCAACTTTGGATGGACTCCAGGACTTTCACTGGGGAAAGTCTACACATTCGGCCATATTCACAAAATGTAACAGATAAAACCCAGGATAAACTTAAAGTAAAGAAACCATGTCTAGAGAGAATGTAGTAGACATTTAAAAGTTCAAGGATAAAGTTAGAAACCCACAAGAAATCCAGGAAATGGAAAACTATTCAAGCTGGAAAGGGAGAGTAGTCGTGTGCATAGAAGATGCTGGGACAGCTTAGAAGTTTGAGGGAGTTTATGACATACAGTGAACATGTCACCCAAGATGGCCTCATGGTTATAGTCTGAGGATTGTCCTAGGCTACGATACTCAAGTTAGAGATACCCAGAAGAGAATTTAAAAACAGAAACCAGGCACTGAAACTTGAAGAGAGAGAATACACGCTGATTAAAGGGGCAAGAAAGAAGTCATTGTGAGGAAGCAATAATAGGGAGACGAGCGCTGAGTGGAGAACATTGTAATCTACTCAAGGGTATGGGGAGGCCATGCTGATGCAAGCTTGAAACTCGATTTGAAACCAGAGGCTGGACTTGGGGCTTATCAGACCTATATTGTCCTTCTGCCTTAATCATAATCCAAAATTAAGAATGATCTCCTGAGGACACTGTAGACAATGATTGATGCTTCCTTTCCTATGCCCCTAGCATTCATTGAAGAGAAGTCTCACTTTCCATGGCTCTGGCATTACAGAGGCCCATTCAGTACATGCCAATGTGTCACAAGATATCTCTTTGAACGCTTGAAGGAATGGACGCCCGTCATGCTTCGTGAATGTCCCATTGTTTGACAGGGCTCCAGAATTGTGCTGAGAAGCACCCTATTCCAGACAGTTTCATTGCTTTGTTAGGGCTTCCCTACCAGGCTAGTATCCTTGGTTTGGCTTCAATGAAATTCTCTCCCCGTATCTCTTGAAGTAGAATGATTATTAATATCGTGTATTGACAGCATATGTAAGGAGGTTGGCTCAAAATTAGAACATTACAATTATGTTTATAGAAAAATAAACATGCCAGAGCTGAGGATGTAAAGCGAACAAGTAAAACACTCTATAGAAATATAGTAAGCCAGCATCTAGACATAATCTAGTGGAACACTCAAGGATCGGGAGTAAAGTTCGAAACTTCCCAAATCCAGAAATGAGACAGAAAAGTATCTTACCTGGAGCGGAGTTCATCAGATTTCTCTAATATGTCTCAGAAACATAATGTCCGTGAAGGCGGTTGCCAGCACAAACTCGAATCTGGAGTTTCTGATCTCAGAATGTCAAAGCAACCAAGACGACCACGTGTTCTCAGGGCTCAGTGTCACCTCGGCCAGGATAGCAGTTTCCTACAGGTGACCGATGGAATTTCCAAGACAACACGCAACAATCACGAAAAGACTCAGACCTCGGTATACAGAACATATGGTGATTACAGAAATACAAAAGTCATAGCTTGCAACGAAGGAGAACGGACTGATAAGCATATCGAAGAGAGATAGGTCAGAAAGACTGTAATGATTAGACTTTGGAAAAGAGAAAAATCTCCCTGAAAATGGAAGGTCAATAGAAATCACATCTGAATAATCCACAGTGAAAGACTTCAGTCATTAGACAGACTCTGACTGGACGTTTGAAAGTCCGAGAAAGTCACAACGCCAAAAACTGCAGCGAAGGTCAAACCTGGACTAACTGGGAAGGGTGAGTTATGGGACTGCTCCACGCGGGCTCTGAAAACCTGCATCCATGAGGCTAGACAGGACAGCAGACACACGATTCTGACAAATCCTCTGACATCACAGAGGGCCAGAAAAAGAAGCTGGCCTCATCTACACAGGGCCAGAGGTGGGCTCAAGTAGCATATTCAGTCACATCCCACTCAAATGCAGGTTGCCAATGAAACATGAAAGGTGCCTGCCAGTGGGGAAGTGGTGAAGTCCGCGCATTCTGGTTTGGGAGCCCGGCTTCGGCCACATGGAATCCTGCGGGTGAGCATCCTCACAGCTCGTCCAGCCATTCTGGGGCAGATGTGTGAGGTAGTGTAGAGGTAGATGGGAACCAACATTAGACAGCTCCACTCTTCCACAGCAAATAGAGCAGCATGGCCCGCAGATGTGAGCACAGCCATAAACTTCTGCCAAAACAAAGCCAATCGAAAGTTGCAAAGAATTGAAAAATTGAACCTCAAAAAAGAAAGCATGCCAGTAAGAAGTAAAAGATGTCTAGCAATAACCTTGGCCAAACAGGAGAAAGCTATGGAAACCGAAATCCAGCAAAGATCCTGGGGAAGAAACTCTGGAAGACACAAGGAAACTGAAGGCTATTCCATGTTCTTCGAATGGAAGAACTAACACACGTGAAGCGTCCATACCGCATAAAGCCATCTCTGGATTCCATGCAGTCCCAGGCAAAGTCACAACACTATTTCCCACAGAAATGGAAGAGAGAATCCTAGAGTTTCTATCCAGCAACAAAGGACACTGAATAGCCAAAGGAATACTGAGGAAAACGGACAAAGCAGCAGGCATCACACATTGATTTCCAGATATAGGACTAAGTGCTAGGTACGGAAAGTGCACAGCCTGGCTCCCAAAAGAGGCACACAGACCCATGGAACAGAATCGAGAGCCCAGAGGTCAACTGACACACATATGGACAGCCCATTTTCGACCAGGGAGCCAAGAGGAGACAGCAGAGAAAGGAGAGTCTCGACAAGAAATGGTGCTGGGAAAACAGCACAGCCACATGGAACACAGTGAGAGTAGACCGTGATGTTACACGAGGGACACATACCACCTCGAAATGGATTAAAGCCTTGAATGGAAGACTTGAAAACGTGCAGCTTCTAGGAGAAAACGCAGGCAGCTTGCTCTTTGCCATCTGGCTTAGCCACCTGTTTGGAAGAAGCATGTGTGACCGGGCAAGGGCAACAAAGGAAACAAGAAACAAGCGGGACTCCATCCAAAGCAGAAGCTTCTGCCCCGCCAACGACACCATCGACTGAATGCAAAGACTGTGCAACAACTGACAGCAGATGTTTGCAAACCACACATCGGAGAAGGGGTGAACAGCCATGAGATCCAATGAACTCATACGTCTTCACAGGAAAAAAAACAGCGAGCCAAATAAAACCAGGGCAAAAGATGGAAACAGACAGCTCTCCCAGGAAGATAGAAAGATGGACAACAGGCTGTATGAAAACATGCTCATCAACATTAAGTCTCTGCTCAATGCAAATACGGCACTGAGATAGCAGCTCACAGTGGTCAGAATGGCTATAAAGATGAAGACAGGAACCAACAAGTTTCAGAGAGGAGGTGGAGAGAAGGGAAGCCTCCTGCACTGCTGGTGGGAGTGTAAACCGGTGCAGCCACTATGCGAAGTGGTGTGGAATTGCCTCAGAATTTTCAGAATCCATTTACCGTATGATCCAGGTATTCCTCTGTGGCGTATACATCCAAAGATCTTGGAAACACTAATGCACAGAGATCCGTGCATCGCTGTATTCCCCACAGCCTTACTCCCAATATGTAACACTTGGAAGCCTCCCTGATGCCCATCAAGGGACGAATGGAGAAGGAAGATGGGCTATAGCCACACAATGGCATAGCACTCAGCTGTAGGAACAGATGCAGTGCAGCCATTTGTGACCACCTGAATGGCTCCTGAGGGTATCAGGGGAACTGAAACAAGCCCTGGTGTAAGGTCAAATACCACAGGATCTCACGTACAAGGAGAAGAGGAAAAATGGACCAACAAACAGGTAGCATGTGACATAGGATTGGCAGTTCCCAGAGGGAAAGGGGGGCGGGGACGGAGGGACAAAGAGTTGATTAGGCACAAGTGTGTGGTGAGGGCCTGTAATTAGGCTTACGCTGGTGAAGATGATGTAGCCTACACAGAAGTCTAAATCTATGAGGATGTAGATTTGAAAGCTATAGGATGTTAGAATGCAGGGTTACGGAAATCAATTCACATAAAATCAAAACTCCAAAAAGGGGTGCAGATTTACGGCCTAAAGCTTTGGAGGCTGAAAGAGATTAGAGAAGATGAACATCCAAGGATTAGCAATCGCCTCCAAATGCTTAATGATGATACAGAAAGGTAGACCTTTGCAAAGAGATGAAGAGGAATACTACCAAGAGAACATGGTCCGAGCCAAATCATGAGTCAACGGCAAAGGTACTGACCCTGATGTTACTACCGCTTCCCTTCACGAATGATCGAAGCAGGCCAACATCTTCCCAAATTCAGGCCAAAGGTTGGTCCAAAAGCCCAATTTGGGGCCGGGCTGTGGTGTAGCAGGTAAGTGCCCACATCCGCTTGGGCGGCCAGGACTTCACAGGCTAGCATCACGCGTGCGGATCAGATTACTAGCATTAGGAAATACAGATTTCAAGGTCTGGTGGTCACAGAGATCATAAAGAAGTAGAAATGGTGAGGAGACCTTATCAGTACGCACCAGAAAAAGATCCACGAGAATATTACAATCTATGAACGCATCAGGTACACTTCCCCAAATGATGAAGGAAGGACAACATGAGACCTGCCAAGTTGGAATTGTCAGACTGCTAGGAGATCACATGATCAGTGTGCATCAGGGGAATGCCTGGGCAACTTCAACATGAGAGGGCTTCCCGGACGTTCTCTGGGGAAAGTCCACCCCTTTGGCCATATCCACAAAAGATAAGAGATAAAACCCGGGATAAGCTTAAAGGAAAGAAACCAGTGTCTAGAGGGAACATAGGAGACCCTTCAAGTCCTTGGAGAGAGTTAGAAACCGACAAGAAATCCAGAGCAGGGAAAACTATCCTACCTGGAAAGGGGGACTAGTCAGATTGGGATGAGACGGCTCTGAAACACTGTGTGCATTGAGGTTGTCAGGACAACTTAGAATCTGAGGGTGTTTATGACATCACGGTGAACATGTCACCCAAGATGGCCGCATGTTTACAGTCCGAGGATTGGCCTAGTCTAGGACACTCAAGTGAGAGATACCCAGAAACAGCTTTTCCAAACAAAAACTTGAAAGGATCAAACAGACTCTGATTCAAGGGAGAAGAAAGGAATCATTGGGAACAAGCGATAATACATGGACAAGCACTGAGAGGAGAACATTGTCACCTACTCAAGTAGATGGTGAGGTCGTGCAGATTCAATCTTGGAACTTGATTTGAAACAAGAGGGCAGACTTGGGGCTTATCAGACCTACATTGACCTTCTGCCTTACTCATAATCCAAAGTACAGAATGATCTCTTGGGGACGTTGAAGAGAAGAATCGAGGAATCCTTTCGTAGGCCCCTAACATCCTTTGAAGAGAACTCTACCTTTGCATAGCTCTGGCCTCACGGGGGCCCACTGGCTACATGCTAAGGTTTCCCAAGAGATCTCTTTGAAGCCTTGAAGGCATGGACGCCTGTCATGCTTAGGGTATGTGGCTTGGTTTGGAAGGGCTCTAGAAGTGTGCTGAAAAGCACCCTTTTCCAGAGGGCTTCATTCCTGTGTGAAGGCTGCCCTCCCAGGCTACAGTGCTCAGTTGGGCTCCAATGAAATTAACTCCCCCATCTCTTGCCGTAGAAGGAGTAGTGATTCCGTGTTTTGACACCATATGGAAGGAGGTTGACTGAAAACTAGAACATTACCATGATATTTAAAGAAAACTACACATGCCAGAGCTCAGGATGTAAATCAAACTGTAACAGACTCTGTAGAAATAAAGTAAGCCTGTATGTAGATGTAATCTAGGGGAGCATTCAAGGTTCAGGGCTGAGCGTTGAAACTTCCCAAATCCAGGGAATGAGACGGAAGGATTTCTCACCTGGAGAGATGAATTCATCAGACTCATCGAATTTGTCTCGGAACCATTGTGTCCGTGAAGGTGGTTGCCAGGACAACGTCTAACCTGGAGTTTCTCATCTCACAATGTCAAACGAACCAAGATGGACACGTGTCCTCAGTTCTCAGTTGGACGCAAGCTAGGATAGCAAAGATTCCTTCAACTGACAGATGGAAATTCAACGACAACATTCAGCAATCACCAAAGCACCCACATGTCGGCCTACAGAACATATGGTGATTAAAAAAATACAGAATTCCTAACCTAGAATGAAGGAGAACCCACTGATAAGCATATCGAAGGGAGAGAGATCAGAAAGACCACTACGATTAGACTAAGGAAAGAAAACAAGCTCCCAGAAAATGGAAGGCAAACAGAAATCACACCTGAATACTCCACAGTGAATGAAGTCAGTGTTTACAAAGAGTCTGCTTGAACGTCTTTTGGGAGTTTTGATTTTACGTGAATTGTTTGCCATAACCCAGCATTATAACATCCTATACCTTTCAGATCTACATCCTCATAGATTTAGACTTCTGTGTACGTTACATCATCTTCACCACCGTAAGCCTAATTACAGGCCCTCACCACACACTTGTGTCTAATCAACTATTTCTCCGTCTGGGCCCCGCCACCTTTCGCTCTGGGAACAAGAAATCCCATGTCACGTGCTACCTGTTTCTTGGTCCTTTTTTTCCTCTTCTCCTTGTAAGTGAGACCCTTTGGTATTTGACCTTCCCCCTGGGGCTTGTTTCCATTCCCGTAAAACCCTCAGGAGCCATTCTGTTGGTCACAAATGGCTGGAATGCATCTGTTCCTGCAGCTGAGTGCTATGCCGTTGTGTGGCTATAGCCCATCTTTCTTGTCCATTCGTCCCTTGATGGGCACCAGGGAGGCTTCCTTGTCTTCGATATCAGGAGTAGGCTGTGATGAGCACAGTGGTGCACGGATCTCTGTGCATTAGCGTTTCCAAGTTCTTTGGATATATATGCCACAGAGGAGTACCTGGATCCTGTGGTAGATGGATTCTGAAAATTCTGAGGCAATTCCACACCACTTTGCGTCGTGGCTGCACTGGTTTACACTCCCACCAGCAGTGCAGGAGGCTTCCCTTCTCTCCACCTCCTCTCTGAAACTTGTTGGTTCCTGTCGTCATCCTTATAGCCATTCTGACCACTGTGAGCTTCTATCTCAGTGCCGTTCGTATTTGCATTGAGCAGAGACTTAATGATGATGACCATGTTTTCATACAGCCTGTTGGCCATCCTTCTATCTTCCTGGGAGAAATGTCTGTTTCCCTGTTTGGCCCAGGATTTATTTGGCTCATTGTTTTTTCTCCTGTGGAGACGTATGACTTCATTGTATCTTTTGGCTATTCACCCCTTCTCCGATGTGTGGTTTGCAAACCTGCTGTCGCAGTTGTTGTGACGTCTTTGCGCTGAGTCGATGGTGTCGTTGGCTGTTCAGAAGCTTCTGCGTTGGATGGAGTCCTGCTTGTTTCTTGTTTCCTTTATTGCCCTTGCCCAGTCACACATGCTTCTTCCAAATAGGCGGCCAAGCCAGATGGCAAAGAGCAAGCTGCCTGCGTTTTCTCCTCGAAGTGTCACGGTTTCAAGTCTTCCATTCAAGGCCTTAATCCATTTCGAGGTGGCGTGTGTGCCTGGTGTAACATCACGGTCTACTCTCATTGTGTTACATCTGGCTGTGCAGTCTTTCCAGCACCGTTTCCCGTCGAGAGTCTCTTTTCTCCGCTTTCTCCTCTTGGCTCCCTGGTCGAAAATGGGCTGTCCATAGATGTGAGAGTTGATTTCTGGGCTCTCGATTCTGTTCCATGCATCTGTGTGCCTCCTTTGCAGGCCAGGCTGTGCTGTTTTGGTACCTAGCTCTTCGTCCTATATGTGACAGTAAGGAAGTGTGATAATTGCTGCTTTGTTCGTTTTCCCCAGGATTCTTTTTGCTATTCAGGGTCCTTTGTTGCTGGATAGAAACTTTAGGATTCTCTCTTCTATTTCTGTGGGAAAGATTGCTGCAACTTTGACTGGGACTGCATGGAATCCAGACATTGCTTTGTTGACAAAAGTAATCTGTAACCAATCTGTAAATGAAAATTTGGGGGAGTTTATTCTGAGCTTCAATCTGAGGATTATAACCCAGGGCCTTTCTACCCAAAGGAAGAAAGAGCATCAGAGAAGTGGGGTGCACAGACTGGTTGTATTCCCCTCATAGAGGATGTTTCACATAGGATTGAAATGTCCCATTTACAATAGTTGCGAGACTGCTCTGTTGGCACAGTGATTGATGGAAATAGCAGGTAGGTCTTCTGTCTCAGTGAACACAGTAGGGTGGCAGTCTGTTGCCTCCAGGTGACTGGTCACAGGTGAGCTGGGTGGTCAAAGGTGAGTGCAGCAATCAGTTCCTAGCCTAGGGAGAAATGCTTATCCCTAAAGAAATGCTAATGTGGGGGAAAGTTGCACCTTTATCTCAAGGGCCATAGGAAATGTCTAAGCAGATATGCAATGCGTGCTAAATAGCCATAGTCAGGCCCTTTTGGAAAAAACAAAATCAGGCCGAATTAGGTTTACACCAAATGGCTTCCTCATATAGTCCAATATATCCAATTGCTTCCCATTTTTATTTGTCAGCTTTATGCCGTATGGACGTTTCAAGTGTGTCCGTTGTTGCATTCGAAGGGCACGGAATAGCCTTGTGTTTCCTTGTGTCTTGTGGAATTTCTTTCCCCAAAACTTTGCTAGTTTTTGGTTTCCATCACTTTCTCCTGTTTGTCCAAGGTTATTCGCAGATATCATTTTCTTCTCACTGGCATGGGTGTTTTTTGAGGTTCAGCTTTTCTATTCTTTGCAACTTTTAATTGGTTTTGTTTGGCAGAAGTTTATGGCTGTGCTCAAATCTGCTGGCTGTGCTGCTCTCTTTGCTGAGGAAGAGTGGCACTGTCTAACATCGCTTCCCATCTGCCTCTACACTAGCTCGCATGCCTGGCCCAGAATGGCTGGACGAGCGTTGAGGAGGCTCACCCCCAGGACTCCACGTAGCCGACCCTGGCCTGCCGACCCAGAACACGTGGACTTCACTGCTGGCCCACTGGCTGGACCCTTTCGTGCTCCATTGGCAACCTGCGGTTGAGTGGAATGTGACTTGAATATGCTACTTGAACCCAACTCTGGCCCTGTGTAAATGAGGCCAGGTTGTTTCTGTGGCCCACTGTGATGTCGGAGGATTTTTCAGAATCGTGTCTCGTCTGTCCAGTCTAGCTTGGTGGACACAGGGTTTCAGAGCATGCGTGGAGCAGTCTCATAACTCACCCTTCCCAGTTAGGCCAGGTTAGACCTTCCCTGCAGTTTTTTGGGTTGTGACTTTCCCGGACTTTCAATCGCTCAAGCAGAGTCTGTCTAAAGACTGACATCTTTCACTGTGGATTATTGAGGTGTGATTTCTGTTGGCCTTCCATTTTATGGGACCCTGTTTGCTTTTCCATGTTCTAATCATCATGTTCTTTATGAGCTTGTGCTTTAACATGCTTATCAGTGTGTTCTCCTTCACTCCATTTTAGGAATTTTGTATTTCTTAGGCCAAGGTGTGAGTCCTTTCGTGATTGTTGGGTGTTGTCCTGGAATTTTCATCGTTCACTTGAGGGTATCTTTGCTATCCCAGCCTAGATCCAACTGAGCACTGAATACACGTGGTCATCTTGGTTCGTTTGACATTGTGAGATGATAAACTCCAGGTTCCAGGTTATCCTGGCAACCACCTTCCCGGGCCCAATGGTTTCGACACAAATTAGATGAATCTGATGAATTTCTCTCTGCAGGTGAGAGACCTTCTGTCCCTTTTCTGGATTTGGGAAGTTTCGAGTTTGACCACTGATCCTTGAACTTTCCACTAGATTACGTCTAGATACTGGCTTACTTTATTTCTACAGGGTTTGTTATTTGTTTGATTTACATCCTCAGCTGTGGCATGTTTATTTTTCTTTAAGTATAATGGTAATGTTCTAATTTTCTGCCATCCTCTCTACGTGTGGTTTCGAAACACATTATCAATACTCCTTCTACGGTAAGAGATATGGGGAGAGAATCTCACTGATCCCACTGAGCCCTGTAACCTGGGAGGCCAGCCTTCACAAAGGATGGAAGCCCTCTGCAAAAGGGTACTTTTCAGCACACTTCTAGAGCCCTTCCAAACCAAGAGACATACCCAAGCATGGCAGGGGTCCATTCCTTCAAGGCATCAATGAGCTCTCTTGTGACATATTGGCATATACCCAGTGGGCCCCCAAGACTTGAGAGCTGTGGAAAGTGAGAATTCTCTTCAAGAATGCTAGGGGCCTAGGAAAGGAGGCCTCGATTCTTCTCTTCAATGTCCTCAACTGATCAGTCTTGACTTTGTATTATGGGTAAGGCAGAAGGACAACGTAGGTCTGATAAGCCCCGGGTCGGGCCTCGTTATTCAGAACATATTTCCAGCTTGAATCAGCATGGCCTCCCCAGACTTCCGTAGATGACAATGTTGCCCTCTGAGTACTTGACCCTCTATTGTCTCTTCTTCCCAATGATTCCTTTCTCATCCCTTGAATTAGCGTCTCTTTGATGTCTTCAAGTTTCTGTGCCCGGTTTGTGTTTGGAAAAGCTGTTTCTGTGTACCTCTCACTTGAATATCCTAGCCCAGGCCAATCCTAGAGCTGGAAACCTATGGCCAACTTTGGTGACATGGTCACTGTGATGTCATAAACACACTCAGAATTCTAAGTTGTCCTGACAACCTCCATGCACACAGTGTTACAGAGCCATCTCATACCAGTCTGACGACTCCCCCTTTCCAGGTGTGATAGTTTTCCTTTTTCTGGACTTCTTGTCGGTTTCCAACTTTCTCCTCAAACTTTGAAAGATCTACTACATTCCTTCTAGACAGTGGTTTCTTTCCTTTAAGATTTATCTCTTATCTTTTGTGGATGTGGCCAAATGTGTGGACTTTCCCCACAGAAAGTCCTGGAGTCCCTGTGAAGCTGAAGTTACCCAAGCAATCCTCTGATGAGCAATGATCATGTCAACTCATAGCAGTCTGGTGTTTCCACCTTGGCAGGTCAGATGTTTTCCTTCCTTCATCATTTGGGGAAGTGTACCTGATGTCTTCATAGATTGTAATATTCTCATGGTTCATTTCCTGGTGTCTATTTATAAGGTATCCTCACAATTTCTACTTCTTCATGATCTCTGTCGGAACCATACCTTGAAATCTATATTTCCTAATGCTCCTAATCGGATCTGCACCTGCGATGCCAGCCTGCCAGTCCCAGGCCGCCCAAGTGGAATACGGACACTTACCCACTACACCAGAGGGCTGGCCCTGAATTGGACTTTTGGACCAACCTTTGGCTTGAACTTGAGAAGATGTTGGTCTGCATTAATTATTCGTAAAGGTAATTAGCAGTAACACCGTGGACAGCAGCAGTTTCAGTTGGCTCAGGAGTTTAGCAGGGGTCATGTTCTGTTGGTAGTGTTCCTCTTCATCTCTTTGCAATGGTCTACCTTTATGTTGCATCATTAAGCATTTCGAGGTGATTATCAATCCTTTGAAGTTCATAATCTCTAAACTCTTTCAGCCTGCAAACTTTATCCCTTAAACCTACTTGCCTTTATGGAGTTTTGATTTTAGGTGAATTGATTTCCATAACCTAGCATTAGAAAATCCTATAGCTTTCAGATTTACATCCTCATAGATTTAGACTTCTGTGTATGCTACATCTTCTTCCCCACAGTAAGCCTAATTACAGGCCCACACCCCACACTTGTGCCTACTCAACTCTTTCTCCCACCGTCCACTGCCACCCGTTCCCTCTGGGAACCACCAATCCCATAGCACGTTCTACCTGTTTGTTGGTCCTTATTTTAATCTTCTGCTTGTAAGTGAGATGCGATGGTATTTGATTTCTCCCTTGGGCTTGTTTCAGTTCCCCTCCCACCCTCAGGAGTGATTCTGCTGTCACAAATCGCTGGACTGCACACTTTCTTACAGCTGAGTGTTTTGCCTTTGTGTGGATATAGTCCAACTTCCTTCTCCATTGGTCCTTTGATGGGCACCAGGGCGGCTTCCAAGTCTTGGATATCGGGAGTAAGGCTGTGGTGAACACAGTGGGGCACGGATCTGTGTACATTAGTGTTTCGCAGTTCTTTGGATAAACACGCCGGAGAGGAATAGCTGGATCATATGGTAGATGGATTTGGGAATTTCTGAGGCAATTTCACATGGCTATGCCTAGTGCCCTCACCGGTTTGCACTCCCAGCAGAGGTGCAGGACTCTTCCCTTCTCTCCACCTTCTCTCTGACACTTGTTGTTTGCTGTTTTGTTCCTTATAGCCATTCTGAACACAGGGAGCTTTCATCTCATTGCCGTGAGGATTTGCGTTGGCCTTATACTTAGTGGTGTTGAACATGTGTTCATACAGCTGTTGGCCACCTTTCTGTCTTCTTGGGGTAAATCTCTGTTTCCATCTTCTGCCCAGGTTTTAATGGGCTTGTTGTTTTTTCTCTTGTGGAGACGTGTGTGGTAATTGGGTCTTTTGGCTATTCAGCCCTTCTCAGATGTGTGGTTTGAAACATCCTCTCCCTGTTGTTGTGCTGTCTTTGCATTGAGTGGACGGTTTCCCCGGCTGGACAGAAGCTTCTACATTGGATGGAATCCTGCTTCTTTCTTCTTTTCTTTGTTGCCCTTGCCCAGTCACACATGCTTCTTCCAAATAGGCGGGTACCCCAGATGGCAAAGAGCAAGCTGCCTGTGTTTTCTCCTAGAAGTTTCACTGTTTCAAGACTTCCATTGAAGGCTTTAATCCATTTCGAGATGGTGTGTGTGCCTGGTGTAACATCATGATCTACTCTTATTGTGTTACATGTGGCGGTGCAGTCTTCCCAGCACCATTTATTTTAGAGACTCTCCTTTCTCCACTGTCTCCTCTTGCCTTCCTCATTGCAAATGCGCTGTCCATATATGTGTGAGTTGACCCTTGTGTTCTCCATTCTGTTCCACTGGGGTTTGTGCCTGTTTTTGGGACCAGGCTGTGCTGGTTCGGTAATAAGCGCTTCGTCCTACATGTTGAAATCAAAGTGTGATAGTCCTGCTTTGTTCGTTCTCCTCAGAATTCCTTTGGGTATTCAGGGTCCCTTGTTGCTGGATAGAGACTTTAGGATTTTCTCTTCTATTTCTGTGGAAAAGATTGCTGCAAATTTGACTGGGATTGCATGCAACCCAGAGACTGCTTTATCCATTGCAGACGTTTCAGGTGTTTCAGATCTTACATTCCTAGAGCACGGAATACCCTTCCGTTTCCTTTTGTTTTCTGGAATTTCTTTCCCTAAACCTTTGCTAGTTTTTGGTTTCCATAGCTTGCACCTGTTTGTCTAAGCTTATTCCTAGAAATCTTATTCTTCTTACTTGCATGTTTTTTTCCAGAGGTTCAGTTTTTCTAGTCTTTGAAACTTTTCATTGTTTTTGTTATGGCAGATGTTTATGGCTGTACGCACATCTGGTGGCGATGCTGCTGTATTAGCTGGGCAAGAATGACGCTGTCTGACGTTGCTTCCCATCTGCCTCTACACTACCTTGGACGCCTGCCCCAGAATATCTGGACCATCGGTGAGGAGGTTCACCTCCAGGATTCTGCATGGTCTGCCCTGGGTGCCGACCCAGAATTTGCAGACTTCACCACTGCACCACTGACCAGCACATTTCATGTTCCATTGGAAAACTGCATTTGATGTAGACTTTGAGTTGAATATGCTATTTGGGACAAATCTTGCACTGTGTAGACGAGGCCAGTTTGTTTTTCTTCTCCACTCTGATGTCAGAGGATTTCTCAGAATTGTGTCTCTGCTATCACGGCAAACTTCATCGACACAGGTTTTCAGAGCCAGATTTTAACAGTCTCATAACTCACACTTACCAGTTAGCCTAGGTTTGACATTTGCTACAGTTTTTGGGTTTGTGACTTTCTCTGTCTTTCGAACGTTCAGGGAATGTCCAAAACGGACATCTTTCATTGTGGATTATTCAGGTGTGATTTCTGTGTGCCTTCCATTTTCTGGAACGGTTTTTTGTTTTCCATGTTATAATTGTTGATATGGGCTCAGTGAGCTGAAGACTCGAATGAAAGATTTCTCGGACATTGAAGGTCTGGCACTGGTGCTCTTTTATTTAGAGAATAGTATGGGCTAGCATGGGGACAGGACCCATGGGTAGTGAAGAGTTGCTGCTGCTCCCTTGGGATGGGACCCATGAGCAGTCAAAGCTCCTGCTGCTGCCCTGAGTTGAGGGTTAGGGCTAGCTTTATAAGTCATGGGTACATGATTTATTTTTACTGGAAAAAGAAATGATGTGGTAAAATGTCTTTAAATGATTTCAGTGCAGATGGGGTCTGGTTAATGTGCAGTCATATAACTTTAGATACGGATCTGGCCCTGTAGATCAGCATGTAGGTGAGGATGCGCTGAGCTTCTCTCCCTGAGTCAGCCCTAATTCCACCTGCTCATATAGTTTGGCATGTAGGCCAGATCACATTGGGCTTCCCTAGCTGGGGAAGCCTTAATCCACATCACAAACACCCCCTGAACCCATTTGGACTGGAGAGCTTTGGGGATATGGACGATGGTCAGTCTTCTGTAACTACTTATGGCTGTACAAGGTTGCAGAGCTGTCCCTAAATGGGGTCATAGGTACAGGTAGGATTTTCAGTGGACTGGAAGCCTTCACCTGTGGAGTTCAAGGCTGACAAGGTATACGGAGCCTCTGGAGACGGGAGAATCATTTGACGAGAGGTGGTCCAGGAGGTGAAACTTTTTTCACATGCGGATGACAGACAATGAAACAGACAACAAACTATAATAAGAAATACAAGCAGTATGTTTAACTCAATGTATAACGTATTGAAGTAGTGCAGAAACCTGGTCCTGACTTGGAGTTCAACCAATCGTTTAGAGTTAGGGTTGATAAGACACGGATTTACTTGGGGGTTGGGATAGGAAGCCAGAAATATTTTGACAGTAGTCAGGAATACAGACACAACATTCAGTTTTTATAATGGCATAGGTGCCCCCTTGTGCTGCTGTCAAGACATCCAGGGTCATTTGGATTTGGAGGACTGCCTTACACATTTGGGATACTTCTAAATTGAGCAGCGAAATGCTATGTTGTGCATCATTTAATGCCTTCATAATAAATTTGTTTAGGACTTCCATGTGCAAGACGACACTTTCGATTCCTAATTGGGGAAGGAAAATTGCGGAAAGATGGTCATACCAGTGGAAGACAGACCTGGTTCAGCGCTGCTGCAGGTTGGGTAGGATAGCAGACGGAGATGTAGTAAATGTAGTTCTACCCTGCATCCAGACAAAGCCTAGTGTGCATCGTGCAATCCACTTAGGTGGCAGCAAAGGCCATAAATTGGAGCCGCATAGCCACTGAGCACCATTAGAGACTAACCAAAGCGTGCTGGGCTGTCTATCCCAGTCAGTCCCAAGCCAATCAGTACTTTTATAAGACTATGATATAAGAAAACACATATAACAGCGAATTTTTCCCATAGGTCGGCTGTTATTAGGCCATGTATCACAAGTGTGATTGGTTTGTTCCCAACAGAGAGTGACCTTTTACTGAGTTGACCACTAGTAGGAGTGAACCAAATACATTCATCCCAAATTTCATATTGTCCATCCTGTGTGTATCGATAAGTTGGGGACTTTCCCTTTGGAACTTGTTTCTGATCCAACTGTGACAAGGGAAATCTAGTTAGTATTTGGGAATAGTTTTAAAGGAAAATGTTTGATTGTGGCCAGGGAACTCGCAGGTGTCAGACATAGATGAGCACAAGGAGACATTACGATTAGTAATAGATGAATCTTGTGGATGAAAAGAGCTAGAATCTAATATCCATGAATGCCTACTATAGCTTCTACAGAAACATAATTTTTTCTCTCTTAAATCACCCTCATTTTTACAAAAGTTAGCCAAATCAGGATTAACAGGTTTGCAAGTAAAGTGTAGTTTCAATACAACTTGCTCCAATTATTTACATAACAGCTACAAGAATAGCAATTGTTTATACAGGCTTTTGAAAGTATGCTTTGCTGGAAATTTTTATGAGGAATCTCGGATTGAACTGTGAAGGCCTCTAGAGGCCAGAAAAGCCAAGCCAAGGATTTGCCATCAGATTTTGCCTGCAGTACTTACAGATTTGAGTGGAGTTCTCTTTCAGGTCCCCCAAAGTATTTGGAGGTTACTTGCACCTGCCAGATAAGCACGCTTCCTTACTTAACGGGTAAGATTGCCAAAATCTCTGTAAACAAGGTACCAGGCCCGTGTTTCCAAGTGGCTGTATTCCAGAAAGTCCAATCTTTGTTCCTGAAATGCTGTCTTGTCATATCTGAGCCTGTATGTTTCAAATATGACATTCCAGTCAAAGCCTTGGTAATATAACCAATGTGCCCTGTTATAAGGAGAACAGATTCTTATGGAACTTATGCAACTATTGCCACAAAATGACCATACTCAGTAACAAAGGGTTTGACAATTCCTTAGGTATAAGGTAGGGAGAAAAAGATAAATGTTTCAGTTTTGCTCATAAAGGTATAATTTCACCAAATTGCTGTAAGTCAAAGTTAGCATAAGAGAAAAGAGAAAAAGATTTCCTTCATTATGAGAAAACAAAACAACACATCAAAACTCAACAATATTTCAAACAGAAGTCCTAAAAAATTATCATCCCCCTCATCAGTTCACACAGTCCTGTATAATCAATTCTTGAGCTAAATCTGTCCTTAGCAGATCGAGGAGCTTAGTTTCTGTTACAATTCTGTAGTTTCTTACTCAGCTCAGTTTTACAATCTGAAAGTTTATCAGAAACCTGTAGTTTAGATCCTCCCTGTCAGAATCCTTTCCCAGAATATCTCGGAAGATGAAACATATTTGCAAAAGAAAAAAGCATCAGAGAAAAACAATTATCTGCAAATGGACAAAGGTCTCAAAAGGGCAATTGACAAAGAAACTTGGATACTTCTGTGACATATGACCCTTACATATAATAAGTGGACTTATGACTGATAACCAGGACAGATCAGAATATTAGGAATGCTATATAATTTGAAGACATCTATATTAATAACATTTACCCATCTAATACCACCTAAGAATATCTATCACTTGTTTCACAATGTTTCCCATGTAATTTAATAGAAAAAATAAGCCTAATTAGTTTAATGTTTTCCTCCTTACAGGAACAGAGAGCAAATTTCTTTGAGAAGACTCAGGGGCCCTCTGAAAATCCTCAGAGTAATTTCTCTTCTGTCCACCAGGTCAAAAGAAAGACTTCATTCAGCATTTGAATATTTTTGAGGGAGAAGCTTGTCAAAACATATCCAAAGTTTTTAAAGTGCTTCTTCAAATAGGAAACAAAACTCACTGTGAAACAATGCTCAGGTATCTATTCAAAGTGATGACAGAAAGAGTCAAAAATCTTAAGAGTGATCTCAGTCATTATTTTCACAAAACACGTTTCTATCTTAGGTAGACTTACTCAAAGGAAGAGCTTTTATAACCGCTTTATCAAGAGCAGATCCAAAGTTCAAGAAAAAGTATCCTTTTAGAGAAAACCAAATTTCAATTTCTGCACCTACTTATTTTGAACATTCAAACTCATTCACCTAATTGAACTTACTTTAGTCTACTTGAGTAGGCATAAAACTCTTTTCAGAATTTCTACTTCACAAACCTTCTACAACTTTCTTTTTCTTTTTCAGAATGTGTCAACAACTCTTTCTTTTTTCCTTTCTAGTACATTAGGATAAATTTATGTTTCTTAACCCATCAAACAAAAATATTTCCATTCTTTATACCTTTTTTACTGAAAGCATACATTTTAACTTCCCTGAATACAGAGCTCTTTTCCTTATTAATTTCCTGTAGCTTTAATTCCATAAGTTAATTAGAACTTTTAAGCCTTAACAGATCTACTAAACACAAAAAAGTAAGCAATTATGAATTGTCTTTTATATCAGCATTCTAAACACTTCATAACTTTAGAAACATGCAGCTTTACAATAAAACACAGGCATGCTTTTTGATACACCCACACGCTTTTAGCCTCTTCAAGAAGAAGCCCAAAGTAGATAACTTAGATATGTTTATTAATAATGATTCAGTGTTTCATCCTATCCAAAAATGACCCTCATATTCATCTTTTTATCATTTAACTTAACTTTGCAAAAGTCAAGATTGTTACACAGAAAAATTTTGAAGCTGCTTTGTTTCAACAAGTATACTGACCATAAAAGTTATTGTACTCACCTTTATGAGTTTTATGTATTTAAACCATTTGTTTCCAACAACTCTGTTCAGATTACCTATGGAAACCTCATGAGGAATTAGACAAAACTGGTCATCATTTAAAGCTATTATTTTACTGACAAATTTAAGAAAGTGAGCTTATATGACTAGATAACCCAGGCTGAAATGCCTGCATCCTATGCAAATACAGACAACTCTGACAACAAGATAATTTTCAATCAAACCAACAAACTTTAACAAGCTTTCATTTACCAAAGGTTAATTCACATCACATTGACTTTGAAAGGCACTGAGTTAATTTCTACTACATTTAGAATTTATGTAAGCACTTTCTTTAAGCCAACTAAACAGAGATCTTAATTTTGGCCAGACCATCCAGGGGTAAAAATATCACACGTATAATGTACACATAGACACACATAGACAGAGACTGTACAACCATTGTTTTAAAAACTACTCCAGTGAATCAGGTACAATAATATAAAGCTCACCAGTTATGAATCCACACTTTCTTTTGAGCCTTTTTACTAATACTTATGGAGAAGACCCTCGAGATGGTACACATTTTGCAAGGGCGCACTTATGACCATTTATGCTTTCCCCTCCTTTTTTTTTTTCTTCAGTCTTAAGAATGAGTGATGGGCTACATAGTAGTTCCTGGAGAGGAGGGATGAGAATCCTTTTCATGATAAAGGAAGTAGGTGGAATCTGAACTGCCTCTAGAGCTGTCTTTCCAGTCTTGCAAGGATTTTGTAAGGACAGTTGCTCTTGATTTCTCAGAAACTGGACTGAAACTTGAAGGACATTCTAGGTTGATCTTCCTGTCCAACTGCACCAGAAAGGCACAGAGATACATCACAAATTTTCTCTCAGATGAAGTTTCTGGGGCATACCCATACAATTGAAAGTGTTTCTAATTAGTTAGAATGACCCTAAGTGGTGAGTCTCTTGGGATGCTTACGTCATTCCCCATGACAGTAAAGCCAGTGTCGGACTGACAGTGAACTGGACAAGGGTGCAGTGCCTACAAAGGCCTGGAACATGCTGGAGGCCGGGGCTCCCAGTAGCCGGGTTGAGAGTTAAGTCCCTTGCAAAATATATTCAAGTTTTTCAATTTTACAGAATGTCCAGGTTCTGGTCAAGTCCAGCCTGAACTTAACCAAGACTTGGTGACAACAGAGGACATGATGAGCAAAACAAAGAAATTAAAAGAAGACACCAGACCTCACCCTCATGGCCGTTCCCAGAGGGTTATCATGATAAAAGTCACACAACAGTTCCCATGCTGGGGCACACTACCCTAGCATGACAGTTCACAGAATAAATCACAGGTCTGCTACCCTCATAGCCAACTCAGTAGGTGACTAAAATACTCAATGAGTTAACCGCCAACAGAGGGCACCCTACTTGGGGTCGTCGGGGTGATCAGGCCCAGAAAGCCAAAGTTGGGGCTCCCAATGTTGGAGGACTTGACTCTTGAAAGATTTCTTTTTTTCCCGGTTGCAAAGCTCAAAAGGAGACGAAAATGGCAATTGTAACTCTAAGAAAGATGACAGAGACACGTCCATTACCTTGAAAATCCCCCCTGAACCTAGGGAAGCATCCTACCTGTTGTTCCTACTGTGGGGTGCCTATAGCAAGGGGTGATGGGGGTGTCCCCCTGAATTGCATCCCTTGGATACCTTCCCTGCTATGCCTGGCAGTAACAGGTGCCTGGTGAACATCTTTCCTATTCTGCCTGGAAGTAATAGGTGCCTGGTGAGTGGTCCCCAAGAGAAAAGGAGAAGTTTAAGAGAGAACATGATGGAGAGAAATAGTGAAGAAGTTTCCGCCACGCTGGGGTCATTCTACCCAATGCGTGTTGGAGCCATTCTCCAAAGAAGGGTTTCCAATACTCAGCCAAAGGTTAGACGTTGGTACTTTCCCTGAACTGAAGTCCTGATTGGGACATTCACACAGTTCAGATGGTCAAGTGCATGGGGGTATCCCAATCCAGCTTTAGGGATAGAAACCTTCCACGAGAGTCTTGGAGATTGCCAACCATCCTAATGACTGAAATGGCTGACCTGTTCCCACGTAAACTTTATGTATTAGAGATAGGGTCAGGAAGGAATGGATTAATTCATTCTACATCACTCTTAGGCTTAAGGTACTGATTCTCTTCAAGCTGAATGCCAGATTTGCACCATAGAGTAGCCATGGACAGCAGACATGAATTCATACAGCTATTCAAGACAGTTCCTGATGGAGAAGTGAATTTAGATCCATCCTCGAAAAAGAGAGAGGCACAAGGAAGGAAAGGGCACTTACCAGAATTCGGGCTCACAAACCAATGAAGCACGATCCCCATATGGGCCACGAGATATGATGTGGGGTCGGCAAGCTCAAGAGTTGAAAATAAGATTTCTTGGACCCTCAAGGTCTGGCAGTGGTGCTCTTTTATTTAGAGAATGGTACAGGATAGCATGGGGACAGGTCCTATGGGCAGTGAAGAGCTGCACGCATGGGGACAGGACCCATGGGCAGTGAAGAGCTGCTGCTGCCCAGAGTTGAGGTTAAGGACTAATTTTATCAGGCATGGGTACGTGACTTATTTTTCCTGGAAAAACAAAAGATGATGTAAAACGTCATTAAATGATTTCAGTTCAGATGGGTTCTGGATATTGTGTGGTCATATAACACTAGATACAAAACTGGCCCCATAGATAGGCATGTAGGTGAGCATGACCTGGTCTTCTCTCACTGGGGCACCTCTAATTCATACCAAAAGAAATTCAACGGGTCCTATAGTTCTGCATGTTCACCAGCTAACCTTGGGCTTTCGAATGGGGGCAGCCTTAATCCACATCAATCCTCATGGTCTTTCACAGCTGTCTCCTATAGATATGCTCATCAGTGTGTTCTCCTTCTTTCCAAGTTAGGAATTTTGTATTTCTTTAATCACCATGTGTTCTCTAGGCCGATGTGAGTGCTTTCGTGATTGTTGGGTTTTGTCTTTGAATTTCCATCGTTCACTTGAAGGAATCTTGGCTATCCTAGCCTAGGTCCAACTGAGCACTGAGAACACGAGGTCATCTTGGTTGGTTTGACATTTTGAGATCAGAAACGCCAAATTCTAGTTTGTCCTGGCAACCACCTTATGGACATAATGTTTCTGAGACAAATTAGAAAAATCTGATGAATTCCTCTCTCCAGGTAAGATATTTTTATGTCTTTTTTTCTGAATTTGGGTAGGCTAGACCTTGACTTCGGATCCTTCATTGTGCCAGTAGATTACATGTAGATACTGGTTTACTTTATCTCTGTAGGGTTTGCTAGTTGTTTGCTTTACATCCTCAGCTCTGGCATGTTTATTTTTCGTTAAATATAAGTGTAATGTTCTAATTTTCAGCAAACTTCCTCACATACGGTGGCAAACCACATAATCAATACTCTTCTATGACAAGAGATAGGGGGATAGAATTTCATTGGGGCCAAATGGAGCATTTTAGCTTTGATGGCAGCCTTCACTTTGGATTGGTGGTTCCCAGAGGGAAAGAAAAAATGCAAAAAGCTGTGCAGATTTACGGCATAAAGCTTTTGAGGCTGAAAGAGATAAGAGAAGATAAACTTTCAAGGATTGTGAATCTCCTACAAATGCTTAATGATGCTACAGAAAGGTAGACCATTGGAAATATATTAAGAAGAATACTACAAAGACAACGTGTTCCATGCTAAACTCATGAACCAAGGGAAGCGGTTACCTTCTGTGAGGTTACTACTCATTACCTTCACGAATAATCACAGCAAGCCAGCTTCTTCCCAAGTTCAGGCAAAAGATTGGTCCAAAAGTAAAATTCAGGGCCAGTCATGTGTTCTGGTGTGTAAGAGCCCACGTTCCTAGTCTGTGGCCTGGGACTCATGGATTCGCATCACGGGTGCTGATCAGATTAGTAACATCAGGAGAGATAGATTTCATGGTATGGTGCGGGCAGAGATCATACATAAGTGGAAATTGTGAGCATACCTTATACATATGCACCAGGAAAACAACATGAAAATATTGCAATCTATGACGCATCTGGTAGACTTCTCAAATACAGAATGGAGGAAGTGATGTGACTTGCATAGGTGGAATTGTCGGACTGCACAAGATGACACGATCATTGAACATCAGAGGATTGGCTGGGCAACTTCAACTTGGGAGGGACTCGTGGACTTTTTCTGGGGTAAGTCCACATATTTGGCCATATCCACAAAATGTGACAGATAAAACCAAGGATAAACTTAAAGTAAAGTATTCAGTGTCTAGAGAGAATGTAGTAGACATTTAAAAGTCCAAAGATAAAGTTATAAACAGACAAGAAATCCAGGAAATGGAAAACTATCAGACTGGTATCATATGGCTCTGAAATACTGTGTGCATGGACGATGCCGGGACAACTGAGAAGTTTGAGGGTATTTATGACATCACAGTGAACATGTCACCCAAGATGGCCTCATCTTTATAGTCCGAGGATTGTCCTAGGCTATGACACTCAAGTGAGAGATACCCAGAAAAGAATTTAAAAACAGAAACCAGCACTGAAACTTGAAGAGTTAGAATTGCCGCTGATTAAAGGGATAAGAAAGAAGTCATTGTGGAGAAGCAATAAATAGCAGAGAGACAAGCACAGAGTGGAGAACATTGTTATCTACTCTAGTAGATGTGGAGGCCGTGCTGATTGAAGCTTGCAACTTGATTTGAAACCAGAGGCTGGACTTGGGTCTTATCAGACCTACGTTGTCCTTCTGCCTTAATCACAATCCCAAATCAAGAATGATCTCCTGAGGACATTGTAGAGAAGGATCGATGCTTCCCTTCCTATGCCCCTAGCACTCATTGTAGAGAAGTCTCACTTTTCATAGCTCTGGCATTACGGAGGCCCACTGGGTACATGCTAATGTGTCACAATACATCTCTTTGAACCCTTGAAGGACTAGAACCCCGTCATGCTCCAGGTATGTCGCATTGTTTGGCAGGGCTCCAGAAGTGTGTTGAGAATCACCCTTTTCCAGAGGGCTTCATTGCTTTGTGAGGGATGCCCTACCAGGCTAGTGTGCTCAGCTTGGCTCCAATGAAATACTCCTCCCCCATCTCTTGGAGTAGAATGATTACTGATGACGTGTATTGACACCATGTGAAAGGAGGTTGTCTGAAAATTAGAACATTACAATTATCTTTATAGAAAAATAAACATGAGGTTGTAAATCAAACAAATAACACACCTTATAGAAATACAGTAAGCCAGTATCTAGACGTAATCTAGTGGAACGTTCAAGGATCGGGGGTCAAGATTGAAACTTCCCAAATCCAGAAATGAGACAGAAAAGTATATTACCTGGAACGGAATTCATCACATCTGTCTAATTTGTCTCGGGTACATTATGTTCATGAATAAGGTTAACATGACAAACTAGAATTTGGAGTTTAAGATGTCAGAACGTCAGACCAACCAAGATGAACACGTGTTCACAGTGCTCATTTTGACCAAGGCTAGCATGCTAAAGATTGCTACAAGTGACCAATGTAAATTCAAAGACAACACCCAAAATGAAAAGCACTCACACGTAGGCCTATAGAACATAGGGTGGTTAAAGCAATAGAAAATTGATACCTTGGGATGAAGGAGAACTGGCTGACAAGCACACCAAAGGGGGAAATCTGAGAAAGACCATGATGATTATACTATGGAAAAACAAAATGGGCTCAGAATAGGGAAGGCAAACACAAATAACACCTGAATAATCCACAACGAAAGGTGTCAGACTTTAGACAGACTCTGCTTGAACTTTTGAAAGTCAGAAAGTGACACAAACCAAAAAACTGCAGTGAGGTAAAACCTGGGCTACCTGGAAAGGGTGGGTATGAGACTCCTCCAAACGTCCTATGAAACCCTGTGTTCATGAAGCTTGCCGGGAGAGCAGAGACACAATTATGACAAATTCTCTGACATTGCAGTTGACCGAAAATACAAACTGGCTACATCTACTCAGTGCCAGAGTTGGGCTGAAGTATCCTATTTAAGTCATATTCCACTCAAATGCAGGTTGCTGAGGGAACATGAATGGGGCTGGTCAGTAAAGAATTGGGGAAGTCCACACACTCTGAGTTGGCAGCCAGGAGTTGGCAGGGTAGAATCATGGGGGTAAACCTCCTCACCGCTGGCACAGCCATTCTTGGGCGGGAGTGGGAGGTAATGTAGAGGCAGATGAGAAGCGACATTAGACGGAGCCACTCTTCCTCAGCAAATACAGGAGCATTTCCAGCAGATGTGAGCACAGTGATAAATCTCTTTCAAAAGGAAACAAATTAAAAGTTGCAAAGAATAGGAAAATTGAACCTCAATAAAAAAGAAAAAGGATGCCAGTAAGAAGAATAAGATACCTAGGAATAACCTCACCCCAACAGGTGAAAGCTCTGTAAACAGAAAACTAGCAAACCTTTGCAGAAAGAAATGGGAGAAGACACAAGGAAGCGGACGGATATTCCATGCTCTTGAAATGGAAGAATTAACACACTTGAAATGTCCACACCCCATAGAGAAATCTCTTGATTCCATGCAGTCCCAGTCAAAGTTTCAGCAATATTTCTCACAGAGATAGAAGTGAGCATCCTAAAGTTCACATCCAGCAACAAAAGACCCCGAATAGCCAAAGGAATCCTGAGGAAAAAGAACAAAGCTCAAGGTATCACACTTTCTGATTTCAACATATAGGACGAAGAAATTGAAATGGAAACAGCGCAGGCTGGGATGCAAAACAGAGAAACAGAACCATGGAACAGAATCAAGAGCCCAGAGGTATAGGGACACATATATGGACAGCCCATTTTCGATCACGGCGCCAAGAGGAGACAGTGGAGAAAGGAAAGTCTCTACAATGAACGGTGTTGGGAAGAATGCAGAGTCTCATGTAAGACAAGGAGAGTAGACCATGGTGTTACACCAGGCACAAACACCAACTCGAAATGGATTGAAGTCTAGAATGTAATACTGGAAACCATGAGACTTCTGGAAGAAAACGTAGGTAGGGTGCTCTTTGTCATTTTTCTTAGCCTCATATTTGGAAGAAGCATATCTGTCTGGGAAAGGGCAATAAAGGAAACAAGAGACAAATGGGACTACATCAGACACAAAAGCTTCTGCATAGCCAAGGAAATCATTGATTCAATGGAAAGACAGCACAACAACTGGGAGAGGATGTTTGCAAACCACACATTGGTGAAGGGGTGAATAGCCAAAAGATCCAATAAACTCATACGGCTCCACAAGAAAAAAAAAAAAAACAAGCCCCATTAAAATCTGGGCAAAAGCTGGAAACAGACATTTCTCCCAGGAAGATAGAAAGATGGACAACAGGCTGTATGAAAACATGTTCATCATCATTAAGTCTCTGGTCAGTGCAAATCTGAAAGGCAATGAGAGAGCAGCTCACGGCAGTCAGAATGGCTATAAGGATGAATACAGGAAATAAGTTTTGGAGAGGAGGTGGAGAGAAGAGACGCCTCCTGCACTGCTGGAAGGAGTGTAAACAGGTGCAGCCACGACATAAAACGGTGTGGAGTTGCCTTAGACATTTCCGAATACATCAACCATATGATCCAGCTATTCCTCTGTGGTGTGTTTATCCAAAGAACTTGGAAACACTCATACACAGAGATCGGTGCACACCTCTATTTACCCTGGCCTTATTCCCGATATCCAAGACTTGGAAGCCTGCCTGGTGCCCATCAAGGGATGAATGGAGAAGGAAGATGGGCTATAGCCACACAAAGGCATAGCACTCAGCTATAGGAACGGATTCAGGCCAGCCATTTGTGATCACCAGAAAGGCTCCTGACGGTTTTAGGGGAACTGAAACAAGCCCCAGGGGTATGGTCAAATACCACAGGAACTCACGTACAAGGAGAAGAGCAAGAATGGACCAAGAAACAGGTATCACATGACAATGGATTGGCATTTCCCAGAGGGAAAGTGGGGCAGTGGCCAGAGAGAGAAAGTGTTGATTAGGCACAGGTGTGTGGTTAGGGACAGTAATTAGGCTTACGTTGGTGAAGATGATGTAACCTACTCTGAAGTCTAAATCTATGTGGATGTAGATCTGAAAGCTATAGGTCATTATAATGTTGGGTTACGGCAATCAATTCACATAAAACCAAAACTCCCAAAAGAGATGCAGATTTACAACCGGAAGCTTTGGAGACAGAAAGAGGTTAGAGAAGATGAACTTCCAAGTATTGGTAATCACCTCAACATGCTCAATGTTGCTACAGAAAGGTAGACCTTTGCAAAGAGATGAAGAGGAATACTACCAAGAGAACATGTTCCGTGCTAAACTCATGAACCAACAGAAAACTTTACCGTTCATGATGTTACTACTGATTCCTTCACGAATGATCGAAGCAGGCCAACATCTTCACAGGTCAGGTCAAAGGTTGGTCCAAAAGTCCAATTCAGGGCTGGCCCTGTGATGTAGCAGGTAGGTTCCTACGTTCCACTTGGGCGGCCCAGGCTTCACCAGCTAGCATCAGGGGTGCGGATCAGATTACTAGCATTAGGATATATAGATTTCAAGGTATGGTGGGCACAGAGATCATAAAGAAGGAGAAATTGTCACGAGACCTTAACAATATGCACCGGAAAAAGAACCATGAGTATATGACAATCTATGAACGCATCAGGAACACTTCCCCAAATGATGAAGGAAGGAAAACATGTGACCTGCCAAGTGGAATTTTTAGACTGCTAGGAGATCACACGATCATTGTGCATCAGGGGATTGCCTGGGCACCTTCCAATGGGAGGGCCTCTAGGACTTTCTCTGAGGAAAGTCCACCCAATTGGGCATATACACAAAGGATAAGATATAAAACAAGGGATAATCTTAAAGGAAAGGAACCGGTGGGTAGAGGGAATGTAGCATACCTTTCAAGTTCCACGAGAAAGTTAGAAACTGACAAGAAACCCAGAACAAGGAAAACTATCCTACCTGGAAAGATGGAGTCATCAGACTGATATGAGATGGCTCTGAAACACTGTGTGCCTGGAGGTTTTCAGGACAACTTAGAATTCTGAGGGTGTTTATGACGTCAAGGTGAACGTGTCACCCAAGATGGCAGCAAGTTTAGAGTCCAAGGATTGCCGTGGCTAGGATACCCACGTGAGAGATATCCAGAAACAGCTTTTCCAAACACAAACCGCACACAGAAACTTGAAGAGATCAAAGAGGCACTGATTCAAGGGATAAGAAAGGAATCATTGGGAAGAAGGGACACTAGAGGGGCAAGCACTGAGAGGAGAACATTGTTATCTACTCAAGTAGATGTGGAGGCCGTGCTGATTGAAGCTTGCAACTTGATTTGAAACAAGAGGCTGGACTTGGGGCATATCAGACCTACGTTTTCCTTCTGCCTTACTCATAATCCCAAGTCAAGAATGATCTCTTGAGGACATTGACGAGAACAATTGAGGCCTTCTTTCCTAGGCCCGTAGCATTCTTTGAAGATAGGTCTCCCTTTGCATAGCTCTGGCATCACGGGGTCCCACTGGGTACATGCTAATGTGTCCCAAGACATCTCTGTGAAGACTTAAAGGAATGGATGATTGTCATACTTGGGGTGTGTCCTTTGGTTTGGAGGGCTGTAGAAGTGTGCTTAAAAGCACCCTTTTCGAGAGGGCTTCGTTCCTGTGTGAAGGCTGCCTTTCCAGGCTACAGTGCTCAGTTGGGCTCCAATGAAATTCTCTCCCCCACTTCTTGCCATGGAAACAGTATTGATTTCTTGTTCTGACAACATATGGAATGAGGTTTGCTGAAAATTAGAACATTGCCATTATGTTTAAATATAAATACACCTGCCAAAGTTCAGAATGAAAATCACACTAATAGGAAGCCATGTAGAAATAAAAAGCCCAGTATCCAGACGTCATCATGTGGAGCATTCAATGATCAGGGGTCAAGTTTGAAACTTCACAAATCCAGAAAAGAGACAGACAAATCACATACCTGGAGGGAGGAATTCATCAGATTTCTCTAATTTCTCTCAAAAACATAATGTCCATGAAGGTGGTTGTTGGGACAACCTCGAATCTGGAGTTTCTGATCTGAGAATCTCAAACCTACCAAGACGACCATGTGTTCTCAGGGCTAAGTGTCACCTGGGCTGGGATAGCAAAGATTCCTACAAGTGACCGATGGAAATTCCAAGACCACACCCAACAATCACGAAATGACTCACACGTCTGGCTACAGAACCTATGGTAATTAAAGACATACAAAACTCCTAACTTGGAAGGAAGGAGAAGGCACTGATAAGCAAATCGAATGGAGATATCTCAGCAAGACCATAACAATTAGACTATAGAAAAGAAAAAATGATCCCGGAATATGGAGGCCAACATAAATCAAAGCTGACTAATCCACAGTGAAAGACATCAGTCATTAGACACACTCTGTTTGAACGTTTGAAAGTCAGAGAAAGTCACAACGCCAAAAACAGCAGCAAAGGTCAAACCTGGCCTAAATGAGAAGGGTGAGTTATGAGACTGCTCCCCGCGGGCTCTGAAAGCCTGTGTCCACGAAGCTAGACTGGACAGCAGAGACACGATTCTGACAAATCACCCAACATCACAGTGGGCCAGAAAATCAAGCTGGCCTCATCAACACAGGGCCAGAGTTGGGCTCAAGTAGCATATTCAAGTCACAATCTACTCAACTGCAGGTTGCCAATGGAACATGAAAAGGGCCAGCCAGTGGGGCCGTGGTGAAGTCTGCACATTCTGGTTCAGCAGAGCAGGGTTGGCGATGTGGAATCCTGGGGGTGAGCCACCTCACCGCTCGTCCAGCCATTCTGGGGAAGGCGTCTGAGGTAGTGTAGAGGAAGATGGGAAGCGACGATAGACATCGCCATTCTTCCTAAGGAAATGCAGCAGCATGGCCAGCAGATGTGAGCACAGCCATAAACTTCTGTCAAAACAAAACCAATTGAAAGTTGCAAAGAATAGAAAAACTGAACCTCAAAAAAGAAAGCATGCCAGTAGGAAGAAAAAGATATCTAGGAATAAACCTAGCCAAAGAGCAGAAAGCTATGGAAACAGAAAACTTGCAAAGGTTTGGGCGAAGATATTACTGAAGACACAAGGGAACGGAAGGCTATTCCATGCTCTTCCAATGGATGAACGAACATACTTCAAACGTCCATACCGCATAAAGCAGTGTCTGGATTGCATGCAGTCCCAGTCAAAGTTGCAACAATCATTCCCACAGAAATAGAAGACAGAATCCTAAGGTTTCTATTCAGCAACAAAGGACCCGGAATAGCCAGAGGACTCCTCAGGAAAACGAACAAAGCAGCAAGTCTCACACTTTCTGATTTCAACATATAGGACGAAGCCCTAGGTACGGAAACAGCACAGCCTGGCCCCCAAAATAGGCACACAGAATCATGCAACAGAACGAGAGCCCGGAGGCCAACTCACACATCTACTGACAGCGCATTTTCGAACAGTGAGCCTAGAGGAGAAAGTGGAGAAAGGAGAGTCTCCACAAGAAACGGTGCTGAGAAGACTGCACACCAACAGGTAACACAATGAGAGTAGACCATGATGTTACACCAGACATACGCACGACCTCAAAATGGATTAAAGCCTTGAATGAAATACTTGAAACCGTGCAACTTCTAGGAGACAACCCAGGCAGCTTGCTCTTTGCCATCTGGCTTGGCTGCCTATTTGGAAGAAGCACGTGTCAGTGGGCAAAGGCAACAAAGGAAACAAAAAACAAGCGGGACTCCATCCAATGCAGAAGCTTCTGCCCAGCCAACGACTCCATCGAGTCAATGGAAAGACAGCACAACAACTGCGACAGGCTGTTTGCAAACCACACATCAGAGAAGGGGTGAGTACCTAAAAGATCCAATGAACTCATACGTCTTCACAGGAATAAAAACAACGAGCCCAATAGAACCTGGGCAAAAGATGGAAACAGACATTTCTCCCAGGAAGATAGGAAGATAGCCAACAGGCTGTATGAAAACATGTTCATCGTCATTAAGTCTCTGGTCAATGCAAATCCGAACGGCAATGAGATAGCAACACACAGTGGTCAGAATGGCTATAAGGATGAAGACGGGAAACAATAAGTTTCACAGAGGAGGTGGAGAGAAAGGAACCCTCCTGCACTGCTGGTAGGAATGTGAACCGGTGCGGCCACTACACAAAGTGGTGTGGAATTGCCTCAGAAATTTCAGAATCCACTTACCACATGATCCATCTATTCCTCTGTGGCGTATATATCCAAACATCATGGAAACACTAATGCACAGAGATCGATGCACTGCTGTGTTCACCACAGCCTTACTCCCGATATCCAAGACTTGGAAGCGTCCGTGGTGACCATCAAGAGATGAATGGAGAAGGAAGATCGGCTATAGCCACACGAGGGTATAGCTCTCAGCTGTAGGAATGGATGCAGTCCAGCCATTTGTGACCACCAGAATGGCTCCTGATGGTCTTAGGGGAACTGAAGCAAGGCCCAGGGATAAAGTTGAATACCACAGGATCTCATGTACAAGGAGAAGAGGAAAAACGGAGCAACAAAAAGGTAGGACGTGACATGGGATTGGTAGTTCCCAAAGGGAAATGGATGCAGGGGTCTGAGGGAGAAAGAGTTGATTAGGCCCAAGTGTGTGCTGAGGGCCTGTAATTAGGCTTACAGTGGTGAAGATGATGTAACCTACACAGAAGTCTAAATCTATGAGATTGTAGATGTGAAAAGCTATAGGATGTTATAATGCTGGGTTACGGCAATCAATTCACATAAAATCAAAACTCCAAAGAGGGGTGAAGATTTACGGCCTAAGCTTTGGAGGCTGAAAGAGAGTAGAGAAGATGAACTTCCAAGGATTAGTAATCACCTCCAAATGCTTAATGATGCTACAGAAAGGTAGACCTTAGCAAAGAGATGAAGCGGAATACTAGCAAGAGAATATGTTCCTTGCTAAACTCATCAACCAAAGGTAAATGTTACCGTCATTCATGTTACTACTGATTCCCTTCACGAATAATCGAAGCAGGCTAACATCCTCCCAAGATCAGGCCAAAAGTTGGTCCAGAAGTCCAATTCATTGGCGGACCTGTGATGTAGCAGGTAAGTGCCCGCGTTCCGCTTGGGCGGCCTGAGCTTCACAGGATAGCACCACGGTTGTGGATCAGATTACTAGCATTAGGAAATCCAGATTTCACGGTCTGGTGGGCACAGAGATCATAAAGAAGTAGAAATGGTGAGGGAAACTGAGCAATACGCACCAGAAAAAAACAATGTGAATATTACAATCTATGAACGCATCAGCTACACTTCCCCAAATGATGAAGGAAGGAAACATGTGACTTGCCTGGTGGAATTGTCAGACTGCTAGGAGATGACATGATAAGTGTGCATCAGGGGATTGCCTGGGCAACTTCAACTTGGGAGGGAGTCCATGACTTTCTCTGGGGAAAGTCCACCCATTTCACCATATCCACAAAACATAAGAGATAAAATCTTTGATAATCTTAACGGAAAAAGACTGGTGTGTAGAGGGAATGTAGTAGACCTTTCAAAGTTCGAGGAGAAAGTTAGAAACTGACAAGAAATCCAGAACAAGGAAAACTATCCTACCTGGAAATGGGGAGTGGTCAGACTGGTATGCGATGGCTCTGAAACACTGTGTGCATGGAGGTTGTCAGGACAACTTAGAATTCTGAGGGTGTTTATGAACATGTCACCCAAGATGGCCACATCTATACAGTCCGAAGTTTGGCCATTGTGTGGCTATAGATCGTCTTCCTTCTCCATTCGTCACTTGATGGGCACCACGTAGGCTTCCAAGTCTTGGATATTGGGAGTAAGGCTGTGGTGAACACAATGGTGCATGGATCTCTGAGCATTAGTGTTTCCAAGTTCTTTGGATATATATGCCACAGAGGAATAGCTGGATCATATGGTAGATGGATTATGAAAATTCTAAGGCAATTCCACAGCACTTTGGGTAGTGGCTGCACCTGATTACACTCCCTCCAGCAGTGCAGGAGGCTTCCCTTCTCTCCACCTCCTCTCCGAGACTTGTTGTTCCCTGTCTTCATCCCTATAGCCATTCTGACCACTGTGAGCTGCTATCTCATTGCCGTTCGTATTTGCATTGCCAAAGACTTAATGATGATGAACATGTTTTCATACAGCCTGTTGGCCATCTTTTATCTTCCTGGGAGAAATATCTCTTTCCATCTTTTGCCCACGTTTTATGGGGCTCGTTGTTTTTTTATTGTGGAGACATATGAGTTCATTGGATATTTTGACTAATGACCCCTTCTCTGATGTGTGGTTTGCAAACATCCACTCGCAGTTGTTGTGCTGTCTTTGCATTGAGTCGATGGAGTCGTTGGCTGTTCAGAAGCTTCTGCGTTGGATGGAGTCCTGCTTGTTTCTTGTTTCCTTTGTTGCCCTTGCCCAGTTACACATGCTTCTTCCAAATAATCGGCTAAGCCAGATGGCAAAGAGCAAGCTGCCTGCGTTTTCTCCTAGAAGTTGCATGGTTTCAAGCCTTCCATTCAAGGCCTTAATCCATTTCCAGGTTATGTGTGTGGCTGGTGTAACATCATGGTCTACTCTCATTGTGTTACATGTGGCTGTGCAGTCTTCCCAGCACCGTTTCTTGTCGAGACTCTCCTTTCTCCGCTGTCTCCTCTTGGCTCCTTGGTCTAAAATGGGCTGTCCATATATGTGGAGTTGACGTCTGGGCTCTCGATTCTGTTCCTTGTGTCTGTGTGCCTCTTTTTGTGGCCAGCCTTTGCCGTTTCGGCACCTAGCGGTTCGTCCTATATGTGGAAATTCGAAAATGTGGTACTTGCTGAGTTGTTCATTTTCCTCAGGATTCCTTTGGCCTTCCCTGCTCCTTTGTTGCTGGATAGAAACTTTAGGATTCTCTCTTCTATTCCTGTGGGAAAGATTGCTGAAACTTCGATGGGGCTTGCGTGGAATCCAGGGATTGCTTTATCCAATATGGACGTTTCAAGTGTGTTCGTTCTTCCATTTGAAGAGCGGTGAATAGACTTCCGTTTCCTTATGTGTTCTTTAACTTCTTTCCGCAAAGCTTTCCAGTTTGTTGGTCCTTGTTTGTCTCTTCTCCTTCTAAGTGAGCTCCTACGGTACTTGAGTTTCTCCCTGCGAGCTGTTTCACTTCCAATGAAACCCTCAAGAACCATCCTTCTGGTCACTAATGGCTGGATTCTCTCTTTTGTTATGGCTCAGAGATATGCCATTGTGTTCATAAAGCCCAGCTTCCTTCTCCAATCTTCTTTCTCTATTCGTCCTTCTGCCTTCATGGGCATCAGGGCGGCTTCCAAGTCTTGGATAACGGGAGTAAGGCCAGGGTGAACACAGGGGTGCACATATATCAGTGCACGACTTCTTCCAAGGTCTTTGGATAAACCCGCCACTGAATAATAGCTGGATCATATGGTAGAATCCATCTACCATGGATGGATTCTGACATGTCTGAGGCAATTCCACACTGATTTGCGTCGTGGCTGCACCAGCTTACACTCACAGCAGCACTGTAGGAGACTTCCCATCTCTGCAGCTCCTCTCTGACACTTGTTTCCTGACTTTTTCCCTATAGTCATTCAGACCACAGTGAGCTGCTATCTCACTGCCATTTGGATTTCAATTGCCCTGAGTCTTGATGATGATTAACATGTTTTCATACACCTGTTGGCCATCTCTATCTCTTCTTGGGTGAAATCTCTGTTTCCACCTACTGCCCTGGTTTTAATGGGCTTATTTTTTTTTCTCTTGTGGACCCATATGAGTTCACTGCATCTTTTGGCTATTCACCCGTTCACCGATGTGTGGTTTTCAAACATCCTCTCCCAGTGGTTGTATTGTCTTTTCATTGAGCCGATGGTTTCCTTGGCTGGGCAGAAGCTTTTGCATTTGATGTAGTCCCATTTGTTTCTTGTTTCCGTTGTTGCCCCTGCCCAAGCAGACATGCATCTTACTTATAGGAGGCTAAGACAGATGTCAAATAGCATGCTGCCTAGGTTTCCTTACAGAAGTCTCGTGGTTTGCAGTCTTACATTCAAAACTTTAATGCATTTTGTGTTGGTGTTTTTGCCTGGTGTAACATCGTGGTGTACTCTCCTTGTCTTACATGAGGCTCTGCAGTCGTCCCAGCACCGTTTATTGTAGAGACTTTCCTTTCTCCACTGTCTCCTCTTGGTTCCGTGGTCGAAAATGGGCTGTGCATGTATGTGTGCGCATACCTCTGGGCTCTCGATTGTGTTCCATGGTTCTGCGTGTCTGTTTTCATCCCAGCCTGCGCCATTTCCAATCCTATTTCTTCATCCTATATGTTGAAATGAGAAAGTGTGATACATTGAGCTTTGTTCGTTTTCCTCAGGATTCCTTTGGCCATCCGTGGTCTTTTGTTGCTGGATGTGAACTTTAGGATGCTCGCTTCTATCTCTGTGAGAAATATTGCTGCAACTTTGCCTGGGACTTCATGTAATCTAGAGATTGCTTTATCCGGAGTGGAGGTTTCCAGTGTGTTAATTCTTCCATTTCAAGAGCATGGAATATCCTTCCACTTCCTTGTGTCTTCTCCCATTTCTTTCCACAAGGTTTGCTAGTTTTCGATTTACCGAGCTTTCACCTGTTGGGGCGAGGTTATTCCTAGGTATCTAAAGCTTCTCACTGACATTTTTTTTTTGAGGTTCAATTTTCCTATTCTTTGCAACTTTTAATTTGCTTCCTTTTGACAGAAGTTTATCGCTGTTCTCACATCTGATGACAGTGCTCCTGTATTTGCTAAGGAAGAGTGGCCCTGTCTATCGTCACTTCTCATCTGCCACTACACTCCTTCCCACGCCTGCCACAGAATGGTTTGGCCAGCGGTGAAGAGGTTTACCCCCAGTATTCCACCCTGTCAACTCCAGGCTTCCGACCCAGAATGCACAGACTTCCCCAATTCTCCACTGGCCGGCCCCTTTCATATTCCTTTGGCAGCCTGCAGTTCAGTATAATGTGACTTAAATATGCTACTTCAGCCCAAGTCTGGCACTGAGTAGACGTAGCCAGTTTGCATTTTTGATCAACTGCGAAGTCAAACAATTTGTCAAAATTGTGTCTCTGCTGTTCCGGCAAGCTTCATAGACACAGTGTTTCTGAGCACGTTTGGAGCAGTCTCATTCTCACCCTTTCCAGGTAGCCCAGGTTTTACCTCACTGCGGTTGTTTGGTTTGTGACACTCTCTGACTTTCAAAAGTTCAAGCATAGTCTGCCTAAAGTCTGACATCTTTCATTGTGGATTATTCAGGTGTGATTTGTGTTTGCTTTCCCTTTTCTGAGCCCATTTTGCTTTCCATAGTATAATCATCATGGTCTTTCTCAGATTTCTCCCTATGGTATGCTTGTCAGTCAGTTCTCCTTCATCCCAAGGTATCAATTTTCTATTTCTACAATCACCCTATGTTCTATAGGCCTACGTGTGAGTGCTTTTCATTTTGGGTGTTGTCTTTGAATTGACATTGGTCACTTGTTGCAATCTTTGCCATGCTAGCCTAAGTGAAAGTGAGCTTGAGATCACGTGGTCATCTTGCTTGGTCTTACCTCCTGAGATCTTAAACTCCAAACTATAGGTAGTCATGGCAACCTCCTTCATGAACATAATGTATCTGAGACAAATTAGACGATTCTGATGAATCTGCTTCAGGGAAGGTACTTTTCTGTTTCATTCCTGGATTTGGGAAGTTTCGAACTTGACCACCGATCGTTGAACGTTCCCTTAGACTACGTGTAGATATTGGTTTACTTTATTTCTATAGGGTGTGTTGTTTGTTTGATGTACATCCTCAGATCTGGCATGTTTATTTTTCTATAAAGATAATTGTAATGTTCTAATTTTGAGCCAACCTCCTTACATATGGTGTCAATACACGTTATCAATAATCGTTCTACTCCAAGAGATGGGGGAGAGTATTTCATTGGAGCCAAAGTGAACACACTAGCCTGGCAGTGTAGCCCTCACAAAACAACGAAGCCATCTGGAAAAGGGTGTTTCTCAGCGCACTTCTGGCGCCCTGCCAAAAAATGAGGCATACTAGAAGCATGACGGGGTTCCATTCCTTCATGGGTTCCAAGAGATGTATTGTGACACATTAGCATGTACCCAGTTGGCCTCCGTAATGCCAGAGCTATGGAAAGTGAGACTTCTCCTCAATTAATGCTAGAGGCATTGGAAAGGAGGCATCAATCCTTCTCTACAATGTCCTCAGGACACCATTCTTGATTTTGGATTATGATTAAGGCAGGAGAATTTGTACGTCTGATAAGCCCCAAGTCCAGCCTCTGGTTTCAAATCAAGTTTCAAGCTTGAATCAGCATGGCCTCGCCATATACTTGAGTAGATGACAATGGTCTCCACTCAGTGTTTGTCCCTGTATTATTGCTTCATCACGATGACTTCTTTCTTACCCATTTAATCAACGTCTATTCTATCTCTTCAAGTTTCAGTGCTTGGTTTCTGTTTTTAAATTCTTTTCTGGGTATCTCTCACTTGAGTTTCGTATCCCAGGATAATCCTCAGACTATAAAGATGAGGGCATCTTGGGTGACAGGTTCACTGTGGTGTCATAAACACCCTCAAACTTCTAAGTTGTCCCGGCGTCTTCCTTGCACACAGTGTTTCAGAGCCATCTCATACCACTCTGACACTCACCCTTTCCATTTCCTGGATTTCTTGTCGGTTTCTAACTTTATCCTTGAACTTTTAAATGTCTAGTACATTCTCTCTAGACACTGGTTTCTTTATTTTAAGTTTGTCCTGGGTTTTATCTGTTACATTTTGTGGATATGGCCGAGTGTTTAGACTTTCCCCAGTGAAAGTCTTGGAGTCCCTCCCAAGTGGAAGCTGCCCAGGCAATCCTCTGACGTGCAATGATCGTGGCATCTCGTGCAGGCTGACAATTCCACCTATGCAGGTCACATCACTTTCTTCCCTCTGTATTTAGGGAAGTGTACCAGATGTGTCATAGATTCCAGTATTTTCTTGTTTTTTTCCTGGTGCATATCTATAAGGTATGCTCACAATTTCCACTTATTTATAATCTCTGTCTGCACCATACCATGAAACCTATCTTTCCTAATGTTACTAATGTGATCCGTATGTGTCATACGAATCCATGAATCCCAGGCCGCCCACTAGTAACATGGACTCTTACACACCAGAACACATGGCTGGCCCTGAATTTTACTTTGGGACCAATTTTTTGCCTGAACTTGGGAAGAAGCTGGCCTGCTGTGATTATTCATGAAGGTAATTAGTAGTAACCTCATAGACGGTAACATTTTCCCTTGGTTCATGAGTTGAGCACGGAACACGTTCTCTTCATAGTAGTCCTCTTAATCTATTTGAAATGGTCTACCTTTCTGTATCATCATTAAGCATTTGGAGGAGATTCACAATCCTTGGAAATTTATTTTCTCTAATGTCTTTCAGCCTCAAAAGCTTTTTGCCACAAGTCTGCATGTCTTTTTGGATTTTTTCTTTCCCTCTGGGAAACTCACATCCAAAGTGAAGGCTGCTATCCAAAGCTAGAATGCTCAGTGGCCCCAGTGCAATTCTCTCCCCCAATGTATTGCCATAGAAGAGTATTGATTATGTGTTTTGACACCATAATGAGGAAGTTGGCTGAAAATTACAACATTACACTTATGTTTAATGACAAATAAACATGCCAGAGCAGAGGATGTAAATCAAACAACTAACAAATCCTACAGAAATAAAGTAAACCAGTATCTAGACATAATCTACCCGAACGATCAGGGATCCGGACTCAAGTTCGAGCCTTCCAAAATTCAGAAAAGAGACATAAAAATATCTTACCTGGAGACAGGAATTCATCAAATTTTTCTAATTTGTCTCAGAAACATTATGTCGATAAGGTGGTTGCCAGGACAACCTAGAATTTGGAGTTTCTGATCTCAGAATGTCAAACCAACAAACATGACCACGTGTTCTCAGTGCTCGGTTGGACCTAGGCTAGCTTAGCAAAGATTCCTTCAAGTGAACGATTGAAATTCAAAGACAATACCCAACAATCAGGAAATCACTCATACATCAGGCTGGAGAACATATGGTGATGAAAGAAATACAAAATTAATAACTTGAATGAAGGAGAACGGACTGATAAGCATATCTATCGGAGATAGCTGAGAAAGCCCATGACGATTGATGTGGATTAAGGTTGCCCCAGCTCGAAAAGCCCAAGGTTACCTGGCCTACATGCCAAACTACATGACGCGGTGAATCATTTTTTGGTATGAATTAGAGGTGCCCCAGTGAGAGAAGCCCAGGTCATGCTCACCTACATGCCTATCTATATGGACAGATTCGTATCTAACATTATCCGATCACACAATAACCAGACCCCAATTGAACTGGAATCATTTCATGACATTTTACATCATATTTTCTTTTTCCAGCAAAAGTAAGTCACGTAACTATGCCTATAAAATTAGCACTTACCCTGTACTCAGGGCAGCAGCAGGAGCTGTGACTGCCCATGGGTCCTGTCCCCATGCAGCAACTCTTTAGTGCCCATGGGTCCTGTCCCCATGTCTGAAGCTCTTCACTGCCCATAGCTCCTGTCCCCATGCTATCCTGTACCGTTGTCTAAATAAAAGAGCATCACTGCCAGACCTTGAGAGTCCAACAAATCTTTCTTCTGACTTTTCAGTTCGCCAACCCCGCATCATATCTTGTGGCCCGTACGGGGATTTTGCTTCATCGGTTTGTGAGCTTGACTTCTGGTAAATGCCCTTTTCTTCCTTGTGCCTCTCTCCTTTTCGAGGATGGATCTAAATTCACTTCTCCATCAGGAACTTTCTTGGATAGCTGTATGAATCCACGTTTGCTGCCCATGGCTACGCTGTGGGGCAAATCATGGCATTCGGCTTGAAGAGAATCAGTACCTTAAGCCTAAGGGTGATGTAGAATGAATTAATCCGTTCCTTCCTGACTCTATCTCTAATATATAAATTTTACGTGGGCACGGGTTGGCCACTTAAGTCATTAGGATGGTTGGGAATCTGCAAGACTCCTGTGGAAGGTTTCTTTTCCTCACGCTGTATTGAGATACCTCCCATGGCACCTGACCATGCTCTGAACTGTGTGAATGTCCCAATTGGGACTCCAGTTCAAGGCAAGTAAGAAAGTCTAACCTTTGGTTGAGTATGGAAAACCCTTCTCGGAGAATGGCTCCAACACGCAATTGGGTAGAATGTCCCCCAAAGCGGCAGAAAATTCCTCACTATTTTTCTCTATCCTGTTCTCTCTTAAACTTCTCCTTTTCTCTCAGGGACCATTCACCAGGCATCTATTGCTGCCAGGCAGAATAGGAAAGATGTTCACCAGGCACCTGTTACTGCCAGGCATCCGAGGGAAGGTACACAAGGGATGCAATGCTGGTGGACTTCCCCATCACCCATTGCTATAGGAACCCCACATTAGGAACGACAGGTGGGATGCTGCCCTAGGTTCACAGGGGATTTTCAAGGAAATGGACGTGTCTCTTTCATCTTTGTTAGAGTTACACGGGCCATTTTCATCTCCTTTTTAGCTTTGCAACCGGAAAACAGAAGAATCTTTGAAGAGTCAAGGCCTCCACGCCTGGGAGCCCCAACTTTGGCTTTCTACCCTGATCACCACGGCAACACCAAGTAGGGTGCCCTTTTTTGGCAGATGACTGATTGAGGATTTTAGTCACCTACTGAGTTGGCTATGAGGGTAGCAGACCTGTGATTTATTCTGTGAACTGTCGTGCTAGGGTAGTGTGCCCCAGCATGGGAACTGTTGTGTGACTCTTATCTTGATAACCCTCTGGGAGTGGCCATGAGGGTGAGGTCTGGTGTCTCCTTTTAATTTCTTTGTTTTGCTCATCATGTAGTCTGTTGTCACCAAGTCGAGCTTAAGTTCAGGCTGAACCTGACCAGAACCTGGACCTTCTGTAAAATCGAAAAACTTGAAAACATTTTGCAAGGGACTTATCTCTCAACCCGGCTGCTGGGAGCCCTGACCTCCAGCCAGTTCCCGGCTTCTGTGGGCACTGCACCCTTTTCCAGTCCACTGTCAGTCAGACACTGGCTTTACTGCCATGGGGAATGCCGCAAGCATCCCCAGAGACTCACCACTCAGAATCCTTCTAACTAATTAGAAACACTTTCAATTGTATGGTGATGCCCCAGAAACTCCAACTAGGAGAAAATTTGCGAGGTATCTCTGTGCCTTTCTGGTGCAGTTGGACAGGTGGATCAACCTAAAAGGACCTTCAAGTTACAGTCCAGTTTCTGGGAAATAAAGAGCAACTGTCCTTACAAAATCCTTGCAAGACTGGAAAGACAGCTCTAGAGGCAGTTCAGATTCCACCTAGTTCCTTTATCATGAAAAAGATTATCATCCTCCCTCTCCAGGAACTACTGTCCAGTCCATCACTCATTCTTAAGACTGAAAAACAAAAAAGGAAGGGAAAGGAAAATGAACATAAGTGTGCCTTTGCCAAAAGTCTAGCATGTCAAAGGTCTTCTCCATAAGTATTAGTAAAAAGGCTCAAAACAAAGTTTGGATTCATAACTTGTGAGCTTAATATTATTGTTCCTGACTCACAGCAGTAGTTTTTAAAACGATGGTTGTACAGTCTCTCTGTATGTGTGGCTATGTGTATGTTATAGGTGTGATACTTTTATCCTGGATGTTATGGCCAAAATTAAGATCTCTATTTAGTTGGCTTAAAGTAAGTGCTTACTGAAATTCTAAATGTAGTAGAAATTAACTCAGTGCCTTTCAAAGTAAACGTGACGTGAATTAACCTATGGTAAATGAAAACTTGTTTAAGTTTGTTGGTTTGATTGAAAATAGTCTTCTTGTCAGAGTTGTCGGTATTTGCATAGTATGCAGGCATTCATCCTGGGTTTACTAGTCACATAAGCTCACGTTGTCTGTTAAATTTGTCAGCAAAATAGCTGTAAACGATGACCAGTTTTTTCAAATGCCTCATGAGGTTTCTGTAGGTAATCTGAACATAATTGTCGGAAAAAATGGTTTAAATACATAAAACTCACAATAACTTTTACAGTCTGTATACTTGGGGAAAAAAACAGCTTCGAAATTCTTTTTGGTAACAATCTTGAGTTTTGCCTAGTTAAGTTAAATGATAAAAATCTGAATATCTGGGTCATTTATGGATAGGATGAAACACTGAAACATTATTAATAAACATAGCTAAGTTATCTGATTTTGGCTTCTGAGTGAAGAGGCTAAAAGCGTTTGGGCGTATTAAGAAGCATGCCTTGTGTTTTGTTGTAAAGTACCACGTTTCTAAATTTATGAAGTGTTTAGAATGCTGATATAAAAGACAATTCATAATTGTTTACATTTTTAGTGTTTACTAGGTCTGTTAAGGTTTAAATGTTCTAATTAACCTATGGAATTAAAGCTACTGGAAATTAATAAGTAAAAGAGCTGTGTATTCAAGGAAGTTAAAATGGATGTTTTCAGTAAAAAAGGTATAACGAATGGAAATATTTTTGTTTGATAGGTTAAGAAACATAAATTTGTCCTGATGTACTAGAAAGGAAAAAGAAAGACTTTGGGACAAAGTTGTAGAATGCTTGTGAAGGAGAAATTCCTAAAGGAGTTTTATGCCTGGTCAAGTAGACTAAAGTAAGTTCAATTAAGTGCATGAGTTTGAATGTTAAAAATAAGTACGTGCAGAAATTCAAATTTGGTTTTCTCTGAAAGGATACTTTTTCTTGAACTTTGGATCTGCTCTTGATAAAGAGGTTATAAAAGCTATTCCTTTGAGTAATTCTACCTAAGAGACAAATCTGTTTTGTGAAAATAATGAGTGAGGTCACTCTTAAGATTTTTCACTCTTTCTGTTATCACTTTGAATAGATAGCTGAGCATTGTTTCACAGTGAGTGTTGTTTCCTATTTGAAGAAGCACTTTAAAAACTTTTGATATGTTTTGACAAGTTTCTCCCTGAAAAATATTCAAATCCTGAACGAAGGCTTTCTTTTGACCTGGTAGACAGAAGAAAAATTACTCTGAGGATTTTCAGAGGCCCCCTGAGTCTTCTCAAAGAAATTTTCTCTCTCTTCCTATAAGGAGGAAAATACCAAACTAATTAGGCTTATTTGGTCTATTAAATTACATGGAAAACATTGGGAAATAAGTGAAGATAGACTTTCTTAGGTGGTATTAGATGGGTAAATGTTATTAATATAGATGTCTTAAAATTATACGGCATTCTTAAGATTCTGATCTGTCCTGGTTATCAGTCATAAGTCCAATTATTATCTGGAAGTGTTATATGTCACAGAAGTAGCCAAGTTTCTTTGGCAATTGCCCTTTGGAGTCCTTTGTCCATTTGCAGACAGCTGTTGTTTTACTCTGATGCTTTTTTCTTTTGCAAATATCTTTCATCTTCCGTGAAATTCCTGGAAAGGATTCTGACACAGAGGTTCTAAACTACACGTTTCTGACAAACTTTCAGATTGTCAAACTGAACTGAGTAAGAAATGACAGAATTCTAACAGAAACTAAGTTCATCAATCTGCTGACAGAAGATTCAGCTCAAGAGTTTATTATACAGGACTGTGTGAACTGATGAGGATGATTATAATTTTTTAGGACATCTGTTTGAAATATTGTTGAGTTTTGATGTGTTGTTTTGTTTTCTCGTAATGAAGGAAATATTTTTTCTTTTCTCTTATGCTAACTTTGACTAATAGCCGTTTGGTGAAATTATGCCTTTATAAGAAAAACTGAAACATTTATCTTTTTCTCCCTACCTTATCCCTCTGGAATTGGGAAACCCTTTGTGACCGAGTATGGTTATGTATTGGCAATATTTGCATAAGTTCCATAAGAATCTGTTCTCCTTATAACAGGACACATTGGTTATACTACCAAGGCTTTGACTGGAATGTCATATTTGAATCACACAGGCTCAGATATGACAAGACAGCATTTCAGGAACAAAGATTGGACTTTCTGGAATACAGCCACTTGGAAACACTGGCCTGGTACCTTGTTTACAGAGATTCTGGCAATCTTACCCATTAAGTAAGGAAGCTTGCTTATCTGACAGGTGTAAGGAACTCCGAATATTTTGGGGGACCTCAAAGAGAACACCACTCAAATCTGTAAGTACTGCAGGCAAAATCTGATGGCAAGTCCTTGGCTTGGCTTTTCTGGCCTTGCAAGACCTTCACAGTTGAATCTGAGATTCCTCATACAAAAGTCCAGCAAAGCAGATTTTAAAAAGCCTGTATAAGCAATTACTATTCTTGTTCCTCTTATGTAAATAATTGGAGCAAGTTGTATTGAAGCTACACTTTATTTGCAAACCAGTTCATCCTAATTTGGCTATCTTTTGTAAAAATGAGGGTGATTTAAGAGAGAAAAAATACGTTTATGTAGAAGCTATAGTAGGTATTCCTGGATATTAGATTCTAGCTGTTTTCTTTTGCAAGATTCATCTATTGCTAATCGTAATGTCTCCTTGTGGCCATCTATCTCTGACACCTGGGAGTTCCCTGGCCACCATCAAACATTTTCCTTCAATACTACTGCCCGAATACTAAATAGATTTGCTTTGTCACATGTGGATCCTAAACAACATGTTCCAAATTTAAAGTCCCCAGCTTATCAAGACACAGGATGGACCATATGAAATTTGGAATGAATATATTTGGTTCACTCCTACTAGTGGTTAACCCAGTAAAAGAGCACTCTCTGTTGGGAACAAACCAATCACACCTGTGATACATGGCCTAATAGCACTCGACTTATGGGGAAAATTCCCTGTTATTTGTGTTCTCGTATCATAGCCTTAAAAAAATACTGACTGGTCTGGGACTGACTGGGATAGAGGGCCCAGCACGTTTTGGTTAGCCCCTAATGGTGCTCAGTGTTAATGTGGGTTCAATTTATGGCCTTGGCTGCCACCTGGATGGATTGGATGATGCACCCTAGGCTTTGTCTGCATGCAAGGTAGAACTACATTTAATATATCTCCTCCTGCTAACCTACCCAACTGCAACAGCGCTGGACCAGCTGTGTCTTCCACTGGTATTTCCATCTTTACTCAATTATCCTTCACCAATTAGGAATTGAAAATGCTGTCTTGCACATGGAAGTCCTAATCAAATTCAGTATGAAGGCATTAAATGACGCACAATATAGCATTTCGCTGGTCAATTTAGAAGTATCCCAAATGTGTAAGGCAGTTCTCCAAATCCAAATGGCACTGGATGTCTTGACAGCAGCACAAGGGGGCACCTGTGCCATTATAAAAACTGAATGTTTTGCCTATATTCTTGACTACCGTCAAAATATTTCTGGCTTCCTATCCCAGCCACCAAATTAAATCCATGTCTGACCAACCCTAACTCTAAACGATTGGTTGAACTCCCAGTCAGTACCAGGTTTCTGCACTACTTCAAAACCTTATTCATTGGGTTAAACATACTGATTGTATTTCTACTTGTAGTTTGTTGTCTATTTCGTTGTTTGTCTTCTGCATGCCAAAATATTTCACCTCTTGGAGCACATCTCGTCAAATGATTCTCTCCTCTCCAGGGGCTCTGTATAACTTAGCCTTGGACTCCACAGGTTAAGACTTCTGGTCCACTGAACTTATACCTGTGCCTATGGCCCCATTTAGGGACAACTCTACAACATTGTACAGCCAGAAGTATTTACAGAAGAGTGAGCATCGTCCATATCCCCAAATATTTCTGGTCCAAATGGGTTCGAGGGGGTTTATGTCGTGGATTGAGGCTGCTCCAGCTAGAAAAGCCCAAGGTGACCTGGCCTACATGCCAATCTATATGACCCGGTGGAGTTTTTGTTGATATGAATTAGGGCTGTCCCATGGAGAGCATCTCAGGGCATACTAACCTACATGGTAATATATATGGGCAGATCCGTATCTAAAGTTATATGACCGCACAATAACCCCACCACATCTGCACTGAAATCATTTAAAGACATTGAACATCATCATTTCTTTTTCCAGTAAAAACAAGTCATGTACCCATGCCTTATAAAATTATCACTAACCCTCAAATGAGAGATGCAGCAGGAGCTCTGACTGCTCATGGGTCCCTTCCCCAGGGAGCAGCAGCAGCTCTTCACTGCCCATCGGTCCTGTCCCCATGCCATCCCGTACTATTCTCTAAATAAAAGAGCACCAATGCCAGACCTTGAGAGTCCAAGAAATCTTATATTTGAGTCTTCAGCTCGCCGAGCCCATATCAACAATTATACCATGGAAAAGAGAAAATGGTCACAGAAAATGGAAGGCACACAGAAATCACATCTGAATAATCCACAATGAAACAATTAAGTTTTAGTCATACTCTGAAGTTCGAAAGTCAGAGAAAGTCACATCCACAAAAACTGGAGCAAATGTCAAACTTAGGCTAATTGGTAAAGGTGAGCTATCACACTGCTAACATCGGGCTCTGAACACCTGTGTCAATGAAGTGTGCCAGGACAGCAGAGACAGAATTCTGACAAATCTTCTGACATCACAGTGGAGAAGAAAAATAAACTGGCCTCATCTACACAGTGCCACATTTGGCCCAAGTAGCCCATTCAAGTCACATTCCACTCAACTGCAGGTTTCCAATGGAACATGAAAGGTGCCGGCCAGTGGTGTAGTGGTGAACACTACATGTTGTGGTCAGCAGCCCCGGGAAGGCCATGCGGAATCCTGGGGGTGAACCTCATCACAGCTGGTCCAGCCATTCTGGGGCAGGCGTCTGAGGTAGTGTAGAGGCAGATGGGAAGCAACGTCAGACAGCGTCAATCTTCCTCAGAAAGTACAGCAGCATCGCCAGCAGATGTGAGCACAGCCATGAACATCTGCCAAAACAAAACCAATGAAAAGTTGCATAGGATAGAAAAACTGAACCTCAGAAAGAAAAAACATGCACGTAAGAACAATAGGATTTCTAGGAATTAGCTTAGACAAACAGGTGCAAGCAATGCAAACCAAAACCTAGCAAAGCTTTGGCGAAAGCAATTCCAGAAGACACAAGCAAACGGAAGGGTATTCCATGCTCTAGGAATGTAAGAACTAAAACAACTGAAACGGCCGTAAAGGGTAAATCAATCTCTAGATTCCATGCAATCCCTGTCAAAGTTGCAGCAAACTTTCCCACGGAAATAGAAGAGAGAATCCTAAACTCTCTATACAGCAACAAGAACCCTGAATACCCAAAGGAATCCTGAGGAAAAAAGCAGGAGGAACAAAGCAGGATGTAAAACACTTTCTGATTCCAACATGTAGGATGAAGAGCTAGGTACCGAAACATAGCCTGCTCCCAAAAACAGGCACACAGACCAATGGAACAGAATCCAGAGCCCAGAGGTCAACTCACCCATATATGAACAACTCATTTGCAACGAGGAAGGCAAGAGGAGACAGTGGAGAAAAGTGAGTCTCTAAAAGAAACGGTGCTGGGAAGCCTGCACAGCCACATGTAACACAATGAGAGTAGACCATGATGTTACACCAGGCACACACCCCACCTCGAAATGGATTAAACCCTTCAACTTAAGACTTGAAACCGTGAAACTTCTAGAATAAAACCCAGGGATCTTGCTCTTTGCCATCTGGCGTTGCCGCCTATTTGGAAGAAGCATGTGTGACTAGTCAAGGTCAACAATGGAAACAAGAAACAAACGGGACTCCATCCAATGCAGTAGGTTCTGTCCAGCCAAGGAAACCGTCGACTCAATGCAAGGACAGCACAACAGCAGGAAGAGAATATTTCAAACCGCACATCGGAGAAAGGCTGAATAGCCAAAAGATCCAATGACCTCACAGGTCTCGACAAGAGAAAAAACAACAAGCCCATTAAAACCTGGGCAAAAGATGGAAACAGAGATTTACACCAAGAAGACAGAAAGGTTGCCAACAGCTTTATGAACTCATGTTCATCATCATTGAGTCTAAGGCCAATGCAAATCCAAATGGCAATGAGATAGCAGCTCACTGTGGTCAGAATGGCTATAAAGAACAAGACAGGAAACAACAAGTGTCGGAGGGGAGGCGGAGAGATGGGAAGAGTTCTGCACCGCTGGTGGGAGTGCAAACCAGTGAAGGCACTAGGCATAGCCTTGTGGAATTGCCTCAGAAATTTCAAAATACATCTACCATATGGTCCAGCTATTCCTCTGCGGCGTGTTTATGCAAAGAAATTGGGAACACTACTGCACAGAGATCCGTGCAGCGCTGTGTTCACCACAGCCTTCCTCCCGATATGCAAGACATGGAAGTTCCTCTGGTGCCCATCAAGGGACCCATGGAGAAGGAAGGTGGGCTATATCCACACAATGGCATAGCACTCAGCTGTAAGAAAGGGTGCATTCCAACCATTTCTGACACCAGAATGGCTACTGAGTGTACGAAGGTAACTGAAACAATCCCCAGGGAGAAAGTCAAATACCATAGGATCTCACTTACAAGGAGAAGGTTAAAACAATGAGCAACAAACAGGTAGCATGTGACAGGGGATTCGTGGTTCCCAGAGGTAACGGGTGGCAGGGGACGGAGGGAGAAACAGTTGATTAGGCACAAGTGTCTGGTGTGGGCCTGTAATTAAGCTTACAGTGGTCAAGATGACGTAGCATACACAGAAGTCTCAATCTATGAGGATGTAAATCTGAAAGTTATAGGATGTTATAATGCAGGGTTCCGGAAAGCAGTTCACATAAAATCAAAACTCCATAAAGGCAAGCAGGTTTATGGCATAAAGATTGCAGGCTGAAAGAGTTTAGAGAAGATGGGCTTCCATGGATTGATAATCATCTTCAAATGCTTAATGATGCTACAGAAAGGTAGACCATTGGAAAGAGATGAAGAGGAACACTACCAAGAGAACACGTTCCATGCTAAGCTCATGAGAGAACGGAAAATGTAGCTGTCTATGATGTTACAACTAATAAACTTTATGAATAATCGAAGCAGGCCAACATCTTCCAAAGTTCAGTACAATTGTTGGTTCAAAAGTCCTATTCAGGGTCGGCCCAGTGGTGTAGCGGGTAAGTGCCCATGTTCTGCGTGGGTGGCCTGGGCTTTGCTGGCCGGCATCACGGGTCCGGATCAGATTAGGAGCATTTGGAAATATAGATTTAAAGGTATGATGCAGACAGAGATCATGAAGAAGTAGAAATTGTGAGGATACCTTATGAATACACACCAGAAAAAGAACCATGAGAATATCACAATCTATGAACGCATCAGGTACACTTTCCCACATGATGAAGGAAGTAAAACACGTGACCAGCCAAGGTGGAATTGCCAGAGTGCTATGAGATGACACGATCATTGTGCATCAGAGGATTGCTGGGAACATAAAGTTGGCAGGGACTCCAGGACTTTCTGTGGGGAAAGTCCACACATTTGGCCACATCCACAAATGATAAGAGATAAATCCCAGGACGATCTTAAAGGAAAGAAACCAGTGTCTAGAAGGAATGTAGTAGACCTTTCAAGGTTCGAGGATAAAGTTAGAAACCAACAAGTCCAGAAAAAGGTAAACTGTCCTACCTGGAAAGGGAGAGTAGTCAGACTGGCATGAGATCCCTCTGAGACACTGTGTGCATGGAGGTTGTCAGGACAACTTAGAATTCTGAGGGTGTTTATGACATCATGGTGACCATGTCACCCAAGTTGGCTGAGGTTTCCAGCCCGAGGATAGGCCTAGGACAGTATATTCAAGTGACAGTTACCCAGAAACAGCTTTTCCAAACAGAATCCTGGCACAGAATCTTGAAGAGATCAAAGAGACGCTGATTCAAGAGTTGAGAAAGGAATCATTGGGAAGAAGTGATACTAGAGGGGCAAGCACTGAGAGGAGAACAGTGTCATCTACTCAAGTAGATGGGGAGACTGTGCTGATTCAAGCTTGAAACTTGTTCAGAATAAAGAGGCCGGACCTGGGGCTTATCAGACCTACGTTGTCCTTCTGCCTTACTCATAATCCAAAGTCAAGAATGATCACTTGAGGACATTGAAGAGAAGAAGCGTGGCCACCTTTCTTAGGCCTCAGCAAACTTTGAAGACAAGTCTCCCTTTCCATAGCTCTCAAGTCATGGGGGCCCACTGGGTACATGCCAATGTGTCTCAAGACATCTCATTGAAGCCTGGAAAGAATGGCCCCCTGCCATGTTTGGGTATGTTGCTTGGTTTGGAAGGTCTCTAGAAGTGTGCTGAAAAGCACCTTTACTAGAGGGCTTTGTTCCTTTGTGAAGGCTGCCCTCCCAGGCTAGAGTGTTCAGTTGGGATCAATGAGATTCTCTCCACCCTCTGTTGCCATAAAAGGAATATTGATTACGTGTTTCGATACCACACGTAAGGAGGTTTGCTGAAAATTAGAACATTACCATTATATTTAAAGAAAAATAAACTCACCACAGCTGAGGAGATAAATCAAACACATAAAACCTGTAGAAACAAAGTAAGCCAGTATCTAGCCATAATCTAGTGGAAAGTTCAAGCATCAATGGTGAAGTTGGAAACTTCCCAAATCCAGAATAGAGACAGAAGGTCTCTCACCTGGACAGAGGAATTCATCAGATTCATCTAATTTGTTTCAGAAACATTGGGTTCCTGAAGGTGGTTGCCAGGACAACGTCGTACCTGGAGTTTCTCATCTCACAATGTCAAACGAACCCAGATGACCACGTGTACTCAGTGCTCAGTTGCACCTAGACTAAGAGAGCAAAGACTCCCTCAAGTGACCGATGGAAATTCAAAGACGACACCCAGGAATCACGAAAGCACTCACACATCGGCCTACAGAACATATGGTGATTAAAGAAATATAAAATTCCTAACTTGGAATGAAGGAGAATGTACTGACAAGCACCTCGAAGGGATATACCTCAGAAAGACCATGACGATTAGACTATGGAAAAGAAAACAGGGTCCCAGAAAATGGAAGCCCAACAGAAATCACACCTGAATAATCCACAGTGCAATACGTCAGTCTTTAGACAGACTATGCTTGAACGTTGGAAAGACCGAGAAGGTCACAACCCCAAAACTTGCAATGAAAGTCAAAACTGGGCTAACTGGGAAGGGTGAGTTATGAGACTGCTCCAAGCGGGCTCTGAAACCCTGTGTCCATGAAGCTTGCCGGGACAGCAGGGACACAATTCTGACAAATCCTCTGACATCACAGTGGACCAGAAAGAAAACCAGACCTAGTCTAGACAGAGCCAGATTTGGGCTTATGTAGCATATTTAATTCACATTTCACTCAACAGCAGGTTGGCAATGGAACATGAAAGGGGCCAGCCCGTGTTGTAGCAGTGAAGTCCGTGCATTCTGGGTCGGAAGCCCGCGCTAGGCCACGTGGATTCCTGGGGGTGAACCTCCTCACCGTTGGCCCAGCCATTCTGGGGCAGGCGTCCGAGGTAGTGCAGAGGCAGATGGGAAGCAACGTTAGACAGGGCCACTCTTCTTCAGCAAATACAGCTGCAGTGTCAGCAGATGTGAGCACAGCCATAAACGTTTGCCAAAACAGAACCAATTAAAAGGTGCAAAGAACATAAATACTGAACCTCAAAAACAGAAGCATACCAGTAAGAAGAATAAGATATCTATGAATGACCTTAACCAAACGGGTGCATGCTATGTAAAACGAAAGGGAAGAAAGCTTTTGGGAAATAAATTCCAGAAGAGAGAAGGAAACGGAAGGCTACACCGTACTCTTGGAATGGAAGAACTAACACACTTGAAAAGTTCGTAACACATAAAGCAATCTCTGGATTCCATGCAATCCCAGTCAAAGTTGTAGTAATTTTTCCCACAGAAATAGAAGAGAGAATCCTAAAGTCTCTATCCAGGCATAAGGGACACTGAATAGCCAACGGAATCCTGAGGAAAATGAACAAAGCTGGACGTATCCCCCTTTCTGGTTTCACCATACAGGACGAAGCACTAGGTACTGAAACAGCACAGTCTGGGCCCAAAAACAGGCACACAGACGAATAGAACACGATCAAGAGCACAGAGGTCTACTCACACAAATATGGACAGCTCATTTTCGACCAGAGGGACAAGAGAAGACAGTGGAGAAAGGAAAGTCTAGAGAAGAAATGTTTCTTGGAAGACTGCACAACCACAGGTAACAAAATGAGAGTAGGACATGATGTTAAACGAGGCACATGCCACCTCGAAATGGATTAAAGCCTTGAATGGAAGACGTGAGTCCGTGGAACTTCTAGGAGAAAACCCAGGCAGTGTGCTCTTTACCATCTGGCTTAGCTGCCTATTTGGAAGAAGCATGTGTGACTGGGCAAGGGCAAGAAAGGAAACAAGAAACAAACGGGACTCTATCCAATGCAGAAGGTTCTGCCCAGCCAAGGAAACCATAAGTCAATGCAAAGACTGCACAGCAACTGGCAGTGGATGTTTGCAAACCACACATCAGAGAAGGGCTGAATAGCCAAACGATCCAATAACCTCACACGTCTCCACAAGAGGAAAAACAACAAACCCAGTAAAACCTGGGCAAAAGATGGAAACAGAGATTTCTCCCAAAGAGAGAAAGATGGGCAACAGCTGTATGAAAACATGTTCACCATCATAAATTCTCAGGCCAGTGCAAATCCAAACGGCAATGGGATAACAGCTCCCTGTGGTCAGAATGGCTATAAGGAACAAGACAGGAAACAAGTGTCAGAGAGGAGGTGGAGACAAGGGAAGCCACCTGCACCACTGGTGGGAGTGTAAACCGGTGCAGCCAGTAGGAAAAGCAGTGTGGAATTGCCTCAGAAATTTCTACCATATGATCCAGCTATTCCTCGGCAGCTTGTCTATCCATAGAACTTGGAAACACTAATGCATAGAGATCCGTGCACCACTGTGTTCACCACAGCCTTACTCCCGAGATACAAGACTTGTAAGCCGCCCTGGTGCCCATCAAGGGACGAATGGAGAAGGAAGATGGGCTATATCCACACAATGGCATAGCACTCAGCTGTAGGAATGGATGCAGTCCAGTCATTTGTGACCACCAGAATGGCTCCTGAGGGTATGAGGGGAATTGAAACAAGCCCAGGGAGAAGGTCAAATACCATGCGATCTAAGTTACAAAGAGATATAGAAAAAAGGACAAACAAACTGGAATCACGTGAGATGGAACCAGTGGTTCCCAGAGGGAATGGGAGCCTGGGCCTGGAGGGAGACATAGTTGAATAGGCACAAGTGTGTGGTGAGGGCCTGTAATTAGGCTTATGGTGGTGAAGATGATGTAACCTACACAGAACTTTAAATCTGTGAGGATGTAAATGTGAAAGATATAGGATGTTATAATGCAGGGTTACGGCCACCAATTCACATAAAATCAAAACTCCAAAAAGGGGTGCAGATTTACGGCCTAAAGCTTTGGAGGCTGAAACAGATTAGAGAAGATGAACTTCCAAGGATTGGTAATCACCTCAAAATGCTTAATGATGCTACAGAAATGTAGACCTTTGCAAAGAGATGAAGAGGAATACTAGGAAGAGAACATGTTCCGTGCTAAACTCATGAACCAATGGAAAATGCTACCTTCCATGTTGTTACTACTGATTCCCTTCACGCATGAGCCAAGCAGGCCAACATCTTCCCAAGTTCAGGCCAACGTTTGGTCCAAAAGTCCAATTCAGGGCCTGCCCTGTATTGCAGCAGGTAAGTGCCCACATTCCGCGTCGGTGGCCGGGGCTTCATTGGCTAGCATCACGTGTGTGGATCAGATTACTAGCATTAGGAAATCCAGATTTCATGGTCTCGTGGGCACAGAGATCATAAAGAAGTAGAAAGTGTGAGATGACCTTATCAATACTCACCAGAAAAAGAACCATGAGAATATTACAATCTATGAACGCATCAACTACACTTGCCCAAATGATGAAGGAAACAAAACATGTGAGATGCCAAGGTGGAATTGTCATGCCGCTAGGAGTTCACACGATCATTGTGCATCAGGGGATTGCCTGGACAGCATCAACTTCTTACGGACTTCAGGACATTCTCTGAGGAAAGTCCACCCATTTGGCCATATCCACAAAAGATAAGAGATAAAACCAGGGATGATCTTTAAGGGAAGAAACCGGTGTCTAGAGGGAATATAGTACACCTTTCAAAGTTCGAGGAGAAAGTTAGAAACTGACAAGAAATCCAGAACGAGGAAAACTATCCTACCTGGAAAGGGGGAATAGTCAGACTGGTATGAGATGGGTCTGAACCACTGCGTGCATGGAGGTTTTCAGGACAACTTAGAATTCTGAGGGTGTTTATGACATCACGGTGAACATGTCACCCAAGATGGCCGCATGTTTCCAGTCCTAGCATTGGACTAGGCTAGGATAGTCAAGTGAGAGATACCCAGAAACAGCTTTTACAAACAGAAACCAGACACAGAATCTTGAAGAGACCAAAGAGACTCTGATTGAAGGGATAAGAAAGGAATCATTGTGATGATACGTCATGATTTCTTTGTTTTCCTCAGGATTCCTTTGGTTCTTCAGGGTCTTTTGTTGCTGGAGAGAAACATTAGGATTCCCTCTTCTATTTCTGTGGGAAAGATTGCTGCAACGTTGACTGGGATTGCATGGAATCCAGAGATTGCTTTATCCAGTACGGACGTTTCAAATGTGTTAATTCTTCCATTCCAAGAGCACTGAATGCCCTACCAGTTCCTTGTGTCTTGTGGAATTTCTTTCCTCAAAGCTTTGCTATTTCGCGGTTTACATAGCTTTCACCTGTTTGGCTCAGGTCATTCCTAGATACCTTAATCTTCTAAAGCATGCTTTTATTTTTTTTTTTTTGAGGGTAAGTTTTTCTATCATTTGTAACTTTTAATTGCTTTTGTTTAGGCAGAAGTTTATCGCTGTGCTCACACCTGTTGGCAATGCTCCTGTATTTCCTGATGAAGAGGGCCCTGTCTAACGTCTCTTCCCATCTGCCTCTACACTACCTCGGACGCCTGTCCCAGAATGGCTGGACCAGCCGTGAGGAGGTTCACGCCAGGATTCTATGTGGCCACCGCTGGCTGCCGACCCAGAGCGCGTGGACTTCACCGCTGCACCACTGGCCGGCCCCTTTCATGTTCCATTGACAGCCTGCAGTTGAATGGAAGGTGACTCGAGTATGCTACTTGAGCCCAACTTTGGCCCTGTGTAGATGAGGCCAGCTTGTTTATCTGGTCCAGTGTGATGTCAGAGGATCTGTCAGAATTGTGTCTCTGCTGTCCCGGCCAGCTTCATGGACACCGGCTTTCATAGCCCGCTTGGAGCAAACTCGTAACTCACCCTTCCCAGGTAGCCCAGCTTTGACCTTCACTGCAGTTTTTGGGGTTGTGAATTTCTCGGACTTTCAAACATTCCAGCAGAGTCTGTCTAATGAATGACATATTTCATAGTGGATTATTCAGGTGTGATTTCAGTTTGCCTTCCATTTCGGGGACCTTGGGTTCATTTCCATAGTCTAATCATCATGGTCTTTCTCAGCTATCTCCCCTACATATGCTTATCAATCCGTTCTCCTTCATGCCAAGTTATTAGTTTTGTATTTTTTTAATCACCATATTTTCTGTAGGCCGAGGTGTGAGTCCTTTCGTGATTGTTGGGTGTTGTCTTGGAATTTCCATCTGTCACTTGAAGGAATCTCTGCTATCCTAGCCTAGGCCAAACTGAGCACTGAGAACACCAGGTCCTCTTGGATGGCTTGACATTCTGAGATCAGAAACTCCAGATTCATGGGTGTCCTGGCAACCACCTTCACGGAAATGATGTTTCCAAGACAAATTAGACAAATCTGATGAACTCCTCTCTCCAGGCAACAGATTTTTCTGTCTCTTTTCTGGATTTGGGAAGTTTCTAACTTGAGCCCTGATCCTTGAACATTCCACTAGCTTACGTCCAGATACTGGCTTGCTTTATTTCTATAGGGTTTATTTGTTTGATTTACATCCTCAGATCTGGCATGTGTAGTTTTCTTTAAATGTCACTGTAATGTTCTAATTTTCCACCAACTCCTTACATAAGGTGTCAAAACACATAATCAATACTCCTTCTAGGGTCAGAGATAGGGGGAGAGAACTTCATTAGAGTCCAATGGAGCAATCTAGCCTGGGAGGGCAGCCTTCACAAAGGAACGAAGCCCTCTGGAAAAGGGTGCATTTCAGCACACTTCTGGAGCCCTTCCAAACAAGGAGACATACCCCAAGCATGACAGGTGCCCACGCCTTCAGGGCTTCAAAGAGTACTCTTTGAGACATAACCATCTACCCAGTGGGCCCCCATGATGCCAGAGCTATGGAAAGGGAGACTTCTCCTCAAAGAATGCTAGGGGCCCAGGAAAGGAGGCATGGATTCTCCTCTTTGATGTCCTGAAGACTTCATTCTTGACTGTGGATTAAGATTAAGTCAGAAGGACAATGTCGGTCTGATAAGCCCCAAGTCTGCCCTCTTGTTTCCAATCAAGTTTCAAGCTTGAATCAGCATGGTCTCCCCATCTACTTGAGTAGATGACAATGTTCCCCTCTTGGTGCTTGTCCCTCTATTATAGCTTCTTCCCAATGATTCCTTTCTTATCCCTTGGATCATAGTCTCTTTGATCTCTTCAAGATTCTGTGCCCGGTTTCTGTTTGTAGCAGCTGTCTCTGGGTATCTCTCACTTGAATATCCTAGCCTAGTCCAATGCTCCGACTGGAAATATGCGGCGATCTTGGGTGACATGTTCACCGTGATATCATAAACACCCTCAAAGTTACAAGTTGTCCTGACAACCTCCCTGCACACCATGTTTCAGAGCCATCTCATACAAGTCTGACCACGCACCTTTTCCAGGCAGGATAGTTTTCCTTTTTCTGGATTTCTTGTCGGTTTCCAACTTTATCCTCCAACTTTGAAAGGTGTACTACATTCTCTCTAGACACCGGTTTCTTTCCTTTAAGATTATCCTAGGTCATCTCTCATAATTTGTGGCTATGACCAAATGGGTGGACCTTCCCCATAGAAAGTCCTGGAGTACTTCCCAAGTTGAGGTTGCCCAGGCAATCCTCTGATGCGCAATGATCGTTTCATCTCATAGCAGTCTCACAAGTCCACCTTGGCAGGTTACAAGTTTTCCTTCCTTCTTCATTTGGCAAGTGTACCAGCTGCGTTCACACATTGTAGTACCCTCATGTTTCTTTTTCTGGTGCATATTGCTAACACATCCTCACAATTTCTACTTCTTTATGGTCTCTGTCTGCACCATACCGTGAAATCTACATTTCCGATTTCTACTAATCTGATCCCCACACCTGATGCGAAACACTGAAGCCCGGGCTGCCCAAGCGGAATGTGGGCACTTACCCCCTACACCACAGGGCCGGCCCTGAATTGGACTTTTGGGCCAATCATTGGCCTGAACTTGGGAAGATGTTATCCTCCTTTGATTATGGGTGAATGGCATTACTAGCAACATCATGGACGGGAACATTTTCCGTTGGTGCGTGAGATTAGCATGGAACATGTTCTCTTGGTAGTATTCCTCATCATCTTGTTGCAATGGTCTACCTTTCTGTAGCACTATTAAGCATTTGGAAGTGATTGTCAATACTTGGAAGTTTATCTTCTCTCATCTCTTTCAGAGTCCAAAGCATGAAATAGCATTCCGTTTCCTTAGGTCTTCTGGAGTTTCTTTCCGCAAAGCTTTGCCAGGTTTTGGTTTACATAGCTTGCATCTGTTTGGTGAAGCATAGTCTTAGATATCTTATTTCTCCTACTGGCATGCTTCCCTTTTTGAGGTTCATTATTTCTATTCTTTGCACCTTTTAATTGGTTCTGTTTTGGCAAACGTTTATTGCTATGCTCACATCTGCTGACAATGCTGCTGTACTTGCTGAGGATGAGTGGCACTGCCTAACGTCGTTTCCCAACTGCCTCTACACTACCTCGGACGCCTGCCCCAGATGGCTGTAACCACCATGAGGAGGATCACCCCCGGATTCCACGCTCCCGACCGCGGCCGGCCGACCAAGAACACGTGGACTTCACCCCTGCAACACTGGCCGGCCATTTACATGTTCCATTGCCAACCTGCAGTTGAGTGGAATGTGACTTGAATATGCTACTTGAGCCCAACTCTGGCCCTGTGTCGACTAGGCCAGGTTGTTTTTCCGGTGCAATGTGATTTCACAGGATTTGTCAGAATTTTGTCTCTGCTGTCCCGGGAAGCTTCATGGACACACGGTTTCAGAGCCCGTTTGGAGCAGCCTGAGAACTCACCCTTCTCAGTTAGCCCAGGTTTGACCTTCACTGCAGGTTTTGGGGTTGTCACTTTCTCAGACTTTCCAACATTCAAGCAGAGTCTGTCTAAAGACTGACGTTTTTTACTGTGGATTATTGAGGTGTGATTTCTGTTGGCCTTCCATTTTATGGGACCATGTTTTCTTTTCCATAGTCTAATTGTCATGGTCTTTCTGAGCTATCTCCCTTTGACATGCTTATGATTGCATTCTCCTTCATTCCAAGTTAGGAATTTTGTATTTCTTTAATCACTGTATGTTCTGTAGGCTGGTGTGTGAGTGCTTTTGTGATTGTTTGGTGTTATCTTTGAATTTCTATTGGTAACTTGAAGTAATCTTTGCTACGCTAGTCTAGGTGCAACTGAGCACTGAGTACATGTGGTCATCTTGGTTCGTTTGACATTGTGAGATGAGAAACTCCATGTTGTCCTGGCAACCACCTTCAAGGACCCAAGGGTTTCGAGACAAATTAGATGAATCTGATGAATTCCTCTCTCCAGGGGGGAGATCCTTCCATCCCTTTTCTGGATTTGGGTGGTTTTGTACTTCACCCCTCATCCCTGAACGCTCCACTAGATTACGTGTAGATCGTTTCTTACTTTATTTCTACAAGGGTTTTTTATTTGTTTGAGTTACATCCTCAGCTGTGGCATGTTTATTTTTCTTTAAATATAATGGAAATGTTCTACTTTTTCAGCCAACCTCCTTACATGTAGTTCGAAACACATAATCAATACTCCTTCTAAGATAAGAGATGGGGGAGAGAATCTCATTGATCCCAACTGAGCACTCTAGCCTTGGAGGGCAGCCATCACCAAGGAACAAAGCCCTCTGGAAAAGGGTGCTTTTTAACACACATCTAGAGCCTTTCCAAAGCAAGAAACACACCCAACAATGGCAGAGATCCATTCCTTCCAGGCTTCAATGAGATCTCTTGAGACACATTGGCATGTACCCAGTGGACCCCTGTGAAGCCAGAGCTATGGAAAGAGAGACTTGTCTTCAAGATGCTAGGGGCCTAGAAAAGGAGGTCTTGATTCTTCTCTTCAATGTCCTCAAGTGATCATTCTTGACTTTGGATTATGAGTAAGGCAGAAGGACAATGTAGGTCTGATAAGCCCCAGGTGTGGCCTCTTTATTCTAAACAAGTTTCAAGCTTGAATCAGCACAGTCTGCCCATCAACTTGAGTAGATGACACTGTTCTCCTCTCAGTGCTTGCCCCTCTAGTATCACTTCTTCCCAATGATTCCTTTCTCAACTCTTGAATCAGCGTCTCTTTGATCTCTTCAAGATTCTGTGCCAGGATTCTGTTTGGAAAAGCTGTTTCTGGGTAACTGTCACTTGAATATACTGTCCTAGGCCTATCCTCGGGCTGGAAACCTCAGCCAACTTGGGTGACATGGTCACCATGATGTCATAAACACCCTCAGAATTCTAAGTTGTCCTGACAACCTCCATGCACACAGTGTTTCAGACCCATCTCATACCAGTCTGACTACTCTCCCTTTCCTGGTAGGACAGTTTTCCTTTTTCTGGACTTGTTGTCGGTTTCTAACTTTATCCTCGAACCTTGAAAGGTCTACTACATTCCTTCTAGACACTGGTTTCTTTCCTTTAAGATCGTCCTGGGATTTATCTCTTATCATTTGTGGATGTGGCCAAATGTGTGGACTTTCCCCACAGAAAGTCCTGGAGTCCCTGCCAACTTTATGTTCCCAGCAATCCTCTGATGCACAATGATCATGTCATCTCATAGCACTCTGGCAATTCCACCTTGGCTGGTCACGTGTTTTACTTCCTTCATCATGTGGGGAAGTGTACCTGATGCGTTCATAGATTGTGATATTCTCATGGTTCTTTTTCTGGTGTGTATTCATAAGGTATCCTCACAATTTCTACTTCTTCATGATCTCTGTCTGCATCATACCTTTAAATCTATATTTCCAAATGCTCCTAATCTGATCCGGACCTGTGATGCTGGCCAGCAAAGCCCAGGCCACCCAAGCAGAACATGGGCACTTACCCGCTACACCACTGGGCCGACCCTGAATAGGACTTTTGAACCAACATTTGTACTGAACTTTGGAAGATGTTGGCCTGCTTTGATTATTCGTAAAGGTTATTCGTAGTAACATCATAGACAGCTACATTTTCCGTTCTCTCATGAGCTTAGCATGGAACGTGTTCTCTTGGTAGTGCTCCTCTTCATCTCTTTGCAATGGTCTACCTTTCTGTAGCATCATTAAGCATTTGATGGTGATTATCAATCCATGGAAGCCCATCTTCTCTAAACTCTTTCAGCATGCAATCTTTATGCCATAAACCTGCTTGCCTTTACGGAGTTTTGATTTTATGTGAACTGCTTTCCGGAACCCTGCATTATAACATCCTATAACTTTCAGATTTACATCCTCATAGATTGAGACTTCTGTGTATGCTACGTCATCTTGACCACTCTAAGCTTAATTACAGGCCCACACCAGACACTTGTGCCTAATCAACTGTTTCTCCCTCCGTCCCCTGCCACCCGTTACCTCTGGGAACCACCAATCCTCTGTCACATGCTACCTCTTTGTTGCTCCTTGTTTTAACCTTCTTCTTGTAAGTGAGATCCTATGGTATTTGACTTTCTCCCTGGGGATTGTTTCTGTTACCTTCGTACACTCAGTAGCCATTCTGGTGTCACAAATGGCTGGACTGCACCCTTTCTTACAGCTGAGTGCTATGCCATTGTGTGGATATAGCCCATCTTCCTTCTCCAAGAGCCCTTGATGGGCACCAGGGAGGATTCCAAGTCTTGGATATCGGGAGTAAGGCTGTGGTGAACAAAGCAGTGCAGGGATCTCCATGCTTTAGCGATTCCAAGGTCTTTGGATAAACACGCTGGAGAGGAATAGCTGGATCATATGGTAGATGGATTCTGAAATTTTTGTGGTAATGTCACATGGCTTTACGTAGTGCCCGCACTGGTTTACACTCCCACAAGTTCTGCAGGACTCTTCCCTTCTCTCCACCTCCTCTCCAACACTTGTTGTTTCCTCTCTTGTTCCTTGTAGCCATTCTGACCACAGTGAGCTGTTATCTCATTGCCGTTTGGATTTCCATTGGCCTTAGACTTAACGATGATGACCATGTGTTTATATAGCTATTTCCCAATCTTTCTGTCTTCTTGGGGTAAATTTCTGTTTCCATCTTTTGCCCAGGTTTTAATGGGCTTGTTGATTTTTCTCTTGTGGACACGTGTGTGGTCATTGGATGTTTCGGTTATTCAGCCCTTCTCCGATGTGTGGTTTGAAACATCCTCTCCCTGTTGTTGTGCTGTCTTTGCATTCAGTAGATGGTTTCCTTGGCTGGACAGTAGGTTCTGCATTGGATGGAATCCCGTTTGTTTCTTGTTTCATTTGTTTCCCTTGCCCAGTCACACATGCTTCTTCCAAATAGGTGGCTAAGCCAGATGGTAAAGAGCAGGCTGCCTGCGTTTCCTCCAAGAAGTTTCACGGTCTCAAGACTTCCATTGAAGGCTTTAATCCATTTCGAGATGGTGTGTGTGCCTGGTGTAACATCATGGTCTACTCTCATTCTGTTACATGTGGTTCTCCAGTCTTCCCAGCACTGTTTCTGTTAGTCTCTCCTTTCTCCACTGTCTCCTCTTGCCTTCCTCGTTGCAAATGTGCTGTCCATATATGTGTGAGTTGAACTCTGGGTTCTGGATTCTGTTCCATTGGTCTGTTTGCCTGTTTTTGAGACCAAACAGTGCCGTTTCAGTACCTAGCACTTCGTCCTACATGTTGAAATCACAAAGTGTGATACGTCCTGCTTTGCTTGTTTCCCTCAGGATTCCTTTGGGTATTCAGCGTCCCTTTTCACTGGATAGAGACTTTAGGATTCTCTCTTCTATTTCTGTGGGAAAGATTCTGCAACTTTGACTGGGATTGCATGGAATCCAGAGATTGCTTGATCCATTATGGAAGTATCAAGTGTTTTAGTACTTACATTCCTAGAGCACGGAATACCCTTCCGTTTGCTTGTGTCTTCTGGAATTTCTTTCCCTAAAGCTTTGCTAGCTTTCGGTTTCCATAGCTTGCAGCTGTTTGGCTAAGCTTATTACTAGAAATCTTTTTGTTCTTACTGGCATTTTTTTCTTTGAGGTTCAGTTTTTCTGTTCTTTGCAACTGTTCATTGATTTTGTTTTGGCATATGTTTATGTGTGTGCTCACATCTGCAGGCGATGCTGCTGTATTTTCTGAGGAAGAGTGATGCTGTCTGACATCATTTCCCAGCTGCTTCAACACTACCTTGGAGGCCTGCCGGTAAACGGCTGGACCAGCAGTGAGGAGGTTCACACCCAGCATACCACGTGTCCGGCCCCGGCTGCCGACCCAGAACATGCGGACCTCACCCCTGTGCCACTGGTGGCGCCTTTCATGTTTCATTGGCAACCTGCAGTTGAGTGGAATGTGACTTGAATATGCTACTTGAGCCCAACTCTGGCGCTGTGTAGATGAGCCCAGTTTGTTTTTCTTCTCCACTGTGATGTCAGAGGATTTGTCAGAATTGTGTCTCTGCTATTCCAGCAAACTTCATCAACACAGGTTTTCAGAGCCCGATTTTAGCAGTCTTGTAACTCACCCTTCCCAGTTAACCTAGGTTTGACCTTCGATGCAGTTTTTGGAGTTGTGACTTTCTCTTATTTTAGAACGTTCAGAGTATGTCCAAAATTGATATCTTTCATTGTGCATTATTCAGGTGTGATTTCTGTGTGCCTTCCATTTTCTTGAACCGTTTTTTCTTTTCCATGATATAATCGTTGATAGGGGCTCGGCGAGCTGAAGACTCGAATGAAAGATTTCTTGGAATCTAAAGGTCTGGCATTGGTGCTCTTTTATTTAGAGAATAGTACGGGATAACATGGGGACAGGACCCATGGGCAGTCAGAGCTCCTGCTGTTGCCCTGAGTTAAGGGTTATGGCGAATTTTATAAGGCATGGGTACATGACTTACTTTCACTGGAAAAAGAAATGATGATGTAAAATATCTTTAAATGATTTCAGTGCAGAATGGGTCTGGTTATTGTGTGGTCATATAACTTTAGATACGAATCTGGCAATATAGATCAGCATGTACGTGATGATGCCCTGGGCTTCTCTCCCTGGCTTCTCAGCCCTAATTCATACCATAAAGAAATCCAGCTGGTCACATAGTTTGGCATGTAGGCCAGGTCACCTTGGGTTTCTCTAGCTGGGGCCGGCTTAATCCACATCATAAACCCCCCTGAACCCATTTGGACCGGAAATCTTTGGGGATATGGACGATGGTCTGTCTTCTGTGACTACTTCTGGCTGTACAAGGTTATAGAGCTGTCCCTAAATGGGACCATAGGAACAGGTAGGAAGTTCAGTGGACCGTAAGTCTTCACCCATGGTGTTCAAGGCTGACAAGGTATACAGAGCCTCTGGAGACAAGAGAATCATTTGACGAGAGGTGGTCCACGAGGTGAAACATTTTTGACATGCAGAAGACAAACAACGAAACAGATAAGTTATCACAAGAAATACAAGCAGTATGTTTAACCCAATGAATAAGGTTTTGAAGTAGTACAGAAAACTGATCCGGACTAGGAGTTCAACGAATCGTTTAGAGTTAGGGTTAAGACATGGATTTAATTTGGTGGTGGGGATAGGAAGCCAGAAATATTTTGATGGTAGTCAAGAATATGGACACAACATTCAGTTTTTATAATGGCACAGTGCTGCTCTTGTGCTGCTGTCAAGACATCCAGTGCCATTTGGATTTGGAGGACTGCCTTTCACATTTGGGATACTTCTAAATTGAGCAGTGAAGTGCTATATTGAGTGTCATGCAATGCCTTCATAATAAATTTGTTTAGGACTTCCATGTGCAAGACGACATTTTGGATTCCTAATGAGGGAAGGAAAATTGAGGAAAGATGGTCACACCAGTGGAAGACACAGCTTGTTCAGTGTTGCTGCAAGTTGGGTAGGTTAGCAGGAGGAGATATAGTAGATCTCGTTGTACCTTGCATCCAGACAAAGCCTAGGGTGCATCATCCAATCCATCCAGGTGGCAGCCAAGGCTGTAAATTGGAGCCACATAGCCACTGAGCACAATTAGGGGCTAACCAATGTGTACGGGGACATCTATCCCAGTCAGTCCCAAACCCATCAGTATTTTTTTAAGCCTATGATATGAGAACACATATAACAGCGAATTTTTCCCATCGGTCAGGTGTTAATAGGCGATGTATCACAAGCGTGATTGGTTTGTTCCCAACAGAGAGTGACCTTTGACTGAGTTGACCACGAGTAGGAGTGAACCAAATATATTCATCCCAAATTTGATATTGTCCATCCTATGCGTATCAATAAGTTGGGGACTTTACATTTGGAACTTGTTGTTTAGGATCCACCTATGACAAGGCAAATCTAGTTAGTATTTGGGCAGTAGTATTGAAGGAAAATGTTTGATGATGGCCAGGGAACTCCCAGGTGTCAGACATAGATGGCAACAGGTAGACATTATGATTAGTAACAGATGAATCTTGCCAAAGAAAACAGCTAGAATCTAGTATCCAGGAATGCCTATTATGGCTTCTACAGAAACATAATTTTTGTCTCTTAGATCACCCTCATTTTTACAAAAGATAGCCAAATTAGGATGAACTGGTTTTCAAATAAAGTGCAGTTTCAATACAACTTTCTCCAATTATTTACATAGCAGCAAGAATAGTAATTGCTCATACAGGCTTTTTAAAATCTGCTTTGCTAGAATTTTTTCTGACGAATCTCAGATTGAACTGTGAAGGCCTCTCGAGGCCAGAAAAGCCAAGCCAAGGACTTATCAGATTTTGCCTGCAGTACTTACAGATTTGAGTGGAGTTCTCCTTGAGTTCCCCCAAAATATTCGGAGGTTCCTTACACCTGGCAGATAAGCAAGCTTCCTTACTTACCGGGTGAGATTGCCAGAATCTCTGTAAACAAGGTACCAGGCCCATGTTTCCAAGTGGCTGTATTCCAGAAAGTCCAATCTTTGTTCCTGAAATTCTGTCTTGTCATATCTGACCCTGTATGTTTTAAATATGACATTCCAGTCAAAGCCTTGGTAGTATAAACAATGTGTCCTGTTATAAGGAGAACAGATTCTTATGGAACTTATACAAATATTGCCACCAAATAACTATACTCAGTCACAAAGTGTTTCCAATTCCGGAGGGATAAGATAGGGAGAAAAAGATAAAAGTTTCAGTTTTGCTCATAAAGGTATAATTTCACCAAATTGCTGTAAGTCATAGTTAGCATACAAGAAAAGAGAAAAAGATTTCCCTCATTATGAGAAAACAAAACAACACATCAAAACTCAACAATATTTCAAACAGAAGTCCTAAAAATTTATAATCATCCTCATCAGTTCAGACAGTCCTGTATAATCAAGTCTTGAGCTGAATCTTCTGTGAGCAGATCGAGGAGCTTAGTTTCTGTTAGAATTCTGTAGTTTCTTACTCAGTTTAGTTTTACAATCTGAAAGTTTATCAGAAATCTGTAGATTAGATCCTCTGTGTCAGAATCCTTTCCAGAAATTTCTCGGAAGTTGAAACATATTTGCTAAAGGAAAAAGCAGCAGAGTAAAACAAGAACTAACTGAAAATTTGCAAAGGAATCAAAAGGGCAATTGACAAAGAAACTTGGCTACTCCTGTGACATATAACACTTCCAGATAATAATTGGACTTATGACTGATAACCAGGACAGATCAGAATTCTAGGAACGCTATATAATTTTAAGACATCTATATTAATAACATTTACCCATCTAATACCACCTAAGAAGATCTATCATCACTTATTTCCCAATGTTTCCCATGTAATTTAATAGACCAAATAAGCCTAATTAGTTTAGTATTTTCTTCCTTATAGGTAGAGAGAGCAAATTTCTTTGAGAAGTCTCAGGGGCCCTCTGAAAATCCTCAGAGTAATCATTCTTCTGTCTGCCATGTGAAAAGATAGCCTTCATTTAGGATTTGAATATTTTTGAGGGAGAAGCTTGTTAAACCATATCAAAAGTTTTTAAAATGCTTCTTCAAATAGGAAACAATACTCACTGTGAAACAATGCTCAGGTATCTATTCAAAGCGATAACAGAAAGAGTCAAAAATATTAAGACTGACCTCAGTCATTATTTTCACAAAACAGATTTGTCTCTTGGGTAGACTTACTCAAAGGAACAGCTTTCATTACCTCCTTATCAAGAGCAGATCAAAGGTTCAAGAACATTTATCCTTTTAAAGAAAACCAAATTTGAATTTCTGCACCTACTTATTTTTAACATTCAAACTCATTCACTTAATTGAAGTTACTTTAGTCTACGTGACCAGGCATAAAACTCCTTTCAGAATTTCTCCTTCACAAACCTTCTAAAACTTTCTTTTTTGGTTTCAGATTTTGTCCCAAACTCTGTCTTTTTTCCTTTCTAGTACATTAGGACACATTTATCTTTCTTAACCCATCAAACAAAAATATTTCCATTCTTTATACCTTTTTTACTGAAAGCGTAGACTTTAACTTCCTTGAATATGAGCTCTTTTCCTTAGTAATTTCCAGTAGCTTTAATTCCATAGGTTAATTAGAACTTTTAACCCTTAACAGACGTAGTAAACACTAAAAAGGCAAACAGTTATGAATCGACTTTTATATCAGCATTCTAAACACTTCATAACTTTAGAAACACGCCACTTTACAATAAAACACAAGGCATGCTTTTTGCTACACCCAAACGCTTTTAGCCTCTTCAATAAGAAGCCAAAAGTAGATAACTTAGATATGTTTATTAATAATGTTTCGGTGTTACATCCAATCCGAAAACAACCCAGATATTCAGATTTTTATCATTTAACTTAACTTGGCATAACTCAAGATTGTTACCAAAAAGAATTTTGAAGCTGTTTTTTTTTCAACAAATATACTGACCATAAAAGTTATTGATACTCATTTTTATGAGTTTTATGTATTTAAACCATTTGTTTCCAACAATTATGTTCAGATTACCTACAGAAACCTCATGAGGCATTAGACAAAACTGGTCATCATTTAAAGCTATTATTTTGTTGACAAATTTAACAGACAACGTGAACTTATATGACTAGAAAACCCAGGCTGAATGCCTGCATGCTATGCAAATACCAACAACTCTGACAAAAAGACTATTTTCAAACCTTAATCCACATCAATCGTCTTTTTCTTTCTCAGCTATCTCTCATAGGTATGCTTATCAGTCCATTCTCCTTCATTCCAAGTTATTAATTTTGTATTTCTTTAATCACCATATGTTCTGTAGGCCGATGCATGAATGCTTTTGTGATTGTAATGTATTGTCTTTGAATTCCCATTGTTCACTAGAATGAATCTTTGCCTAGACTCAACTGAGCACTGAGAACACATCGTCATCTTGGTTGGTTTGACATTCTGAGATCAGAAACTCCAAATGCTAGGTTGTCCAGGCAACCAACTTATGGACATAATGTTTTTGAGACAAATTAGACAAACCTGAGGAATTCTTCTCTCCAGGTAAGATATTTTCATGTCTCTTTTCTGAATTTGGGAAGGCTCGAACTTGATCGTTAGAGTAGATTACGTCTAAGGACTGCTTTACTTTAATTCTGTAGGGATTGTTAGTTGTTTGATTTACATCCTCAGCTCTGGCATGTTTATTTTTCTTTAAATATAAGTGTAATGTTTCAATTTTCAGCCAACTTCCTCACATATGTTTCAAAACACATAATCAATACTCTTCCAAAAAGGCATGCAGATTTGCACTATGAAGCGTTTGAGGCTGAAAGACGTTAGAGAAGATGAACTTCCAAGGATTGTGAATCTCCTCCAAATGCTTAATGATGATACACAAAGGTAGACAATAGCATATAGATTAAGAGGAATACAACAAAGAGAACGTGTTCCGTGCTAAGCTCATGAAGCAAGGGAAAATGTTACCATGAGTGAGGTTACTACTAATTACCTTCACGAATAATCACAGCAGGGCAGCTTCTTCCCAAGTTCAGGCAACAGATTGGTCCAAAAGTAAAATTCAGGTCCAGCCATGTGTTCTGGTGTGTAAGTGCCCACGTTCCTAGTGGACGACCTGGGATTCATGGATTCAATGATGGGTGCTGATCAGATTAGTAACATTAGGAAAGATAGATTTCTGAATCTATCACCATGGTATGGTGCAGACAGAGATCAAAAATAAATGGAAATTGTGAGCATACCTTATAGATACGCACAAGGAAATAAACATGAAAATATTGCAGTCTGTGACACATCTGGTACACTTCTCTAAATACAAAATGAAGGAAGTGATGTGACCTGCATAGGTGGAATTGTCGGACTGCATGAGATGACATGATCATTGCATATCAGAGGATTGGCTGGGCAACTTCAACTTGGGAGGGACTCCAGGACTTTCTCTGGGGAAAGTCTACACATTTGGCCATATCTACAAAATGTAACAGCTAAAACCCAGGATAAACTTAAAGTAAAGAAACTAGTGTCTAGAGAGAATGTACTAGACGTTTAAAAGTTCAAGGATAAAGTTAGAAACTGACAAGAAATCTAGGAAATGGAAAAGTATTCTAGCTGGAAAGCGTGAGTAGTCAGACTGGTATGAGATCGCTCTGAAATGCTGTGTGCATGGAAGATGCCGGGACAACTGAGAAGTTTGAGGGTGTTTATGACATCACAGTGAACATGTCACCCAAGATGGCCTCATGTTAATAGTCCGAGGATTGTCTTAGGCTACTGATACTCAAGGGAGAGATACCCAGAAGAGAATTTAAAAACAGAAACCAGGCACTGAAACTTGAAGAGATAGAATACACGCTGATTAAATGGATAAGAAAGAAGTCATTGTGAAGATACAATAATAGAGGGACAATCACTGAGTGGAGACCACTGTGATCTACTCAAGCATAGGGGGAGGCCATGGAGATTCAAGCTTGAAACTTGATTTGAAACCAGAGGCTGGACTTGGGTCTTATCAGGCCTACATTTTCCTTCTGCGTTAATCATCATCCAAAATCAAGAGTGATCTCCTGAGGACATTGTAGAGAATGATTGATGCTTCCTTTCCTATGCCACTTGCATTCATTGAAGAGAAGTATCACTTTCCATAGCTCTGGCATTCCGGAGCTCCAAAGGGTACAGGCTAATGTGTCACAAGACATCTCTTTGAACCCTTGAAGGAATGGACCCCCGTCGTGCTTTGCGTATGTCTCATTGTTTGGCAGGGCTACAGAAATGTGCTGAGAAGCACCCTTTTCCAGATGGCTTCGTTGCTTTGTGAGGGCCACCGTAACAGGGTAGTGTGCTCAGTTTGGCTCCAATGAAGTTCTATCCCTGTATCTCTTGGAGTAGAATGATTATTGATGACGTGTAATTGACACCATATGTAAATAGGTTGGCTGAAAATTAGAACATTACAATTATCTTTATAGAAAAATAAAGTTGCCAGAGCTGAGGATGTAAATCAAACAAATAACACACCCTATAGAAATAAAGTAAGCCAGTATCTAGACATAATCTAGAGGAATGTTCAAGGATGGGGGTCAAGATTGAAACTTCCCAAATCCAGAAATGAGACAGAAAAGTATCTTATTTGGAGCGGAATTCAGCAGATTTGCCGAATTTGTTTCGGATACATTATGTTCATGAAGGAGGTTGCCATGCCTACCTATAGTTTGGAGTTTAAGATCTCAGAATGTCAGACCAACCAAGATGAACACGTGTTCTCAGTGCTCATCTTCACCAAGGCTAGCATGGCAAAGATGGCTACACGGGACCATGTAAATTCAAAGACAACACCCAACAATGAAAAGCACTCACATGTAGGCCTATAGAACATAGGGTGGTTAAAGCAATAGAAAATTGATACCTTGGGATGAAGGACAACCGACTGACAAGCATACCAAAGGGGGAAATCTGAGAACGACCATGATGATTATACTATGGAAAAACAAAATGTGCTCAGAAAAGGGAATGCAAACACAAATAACACCTGAATAATCCACAACAAAAGATGTCAAACTTTAGACAGACTCTGCTTGAACTTTTGAAAGTCAGAAAGTCACAAACCAAAAAGCTGCAGCGAGGTAAAACCTGGGCTACCTTGAAAGGGTGAGTCTGAGATTGCTCCAAACCTGCTCTGAAACTCTGTGTCCATGATGCTTGCCTCGACAGCAGAGACACAATTATGACAAATTCTCTGACATCACAGTTGAGCAAAAATACAAACCGTCTACATCAACTCAGTGCCAGAATTGGGCTGAAGTAGCCTATTTAAGTCACATTCCACACAACTGCAGGTTGCAAGGGAACTTGAAAGGGGTCGGGCAGTGGAGAACTGGGGAAGTCCGCGGGTTTTGGGTCGGCAGCCTGCACTTGGCTGGGTGGAATCCTGGGGGCAGACCTCCTCACCGCTGGTCCAGCCATTCTGGGGCAGGCGTGGGAGGGAGTGTAGAGGCAGATAGAAGCGACATGAGACAGGGCCACTCTTCCTCAGCAAATACAGGAGCACTTCCAGCAGATGTGAGCCCAGCGATAAACCTCTGTCAAATGGAAACAAATTAAAAGTTGCAATCAATAGGAAAATTGAACCTCAAAAAAAATGCCAGTAAGAATAATAAGATACCTACGAATAACCTCACCCCAACAGGTGAAAGCTCTGTAAACAGAAAACTAGCAAACCTTTGCAGAAGAAAAATGGGAGAAGACACAAGGAGGTGGAAGGATATTGCATGCTCTTGAAATGGAAGAATGAACACACTGGAAACCTCCACACCGGCTAAAGCAATCTCTAGATTACATGAAATCCCAGTCAAAGTTGCAACTATATTTCTCACAGAGATAGAAGCGAGCATCCTAAAGTTTACATCCAGCAACAAAAGGCCCCAAATAACCAAAGGAATCCTGAGGAAAAAGAACAAAGCTCAATGTATCACATTTTCTGATTTGAATATAGAGGACGAAGAACTAGGAATGGAAACGGCACAGGCTGGGATGCAAAACAGACACACAGAACCATGGAACAGAATCAAGAGCCCAGAGGTATACGCACACCTATATGGACAGCCCATTTTCGACCACGGCGCCAAGAGGAGACAGGGGAGGAAGGAAAGTCTCTACAATAAATGGTGGTGGGAAGACTGCAGAGCCTCACCTAAGACAAGGAGAATAGACCACGGTGTTACACCAGGCACAAACACCAACTCAAAATGGATTAAAGTCTTGAATGTAAGACTGGAAACCATGAGACTTCTGGAAGAAAACGCTGGCAGCTTGCTCTTTGTCATCTGTCTTAGCCTCCTATTTGGAGGAAGCCTTTCTGTCTGGGCAAGGGCAATAAAGGAAACAAGAAACAAATGGGACTACATCAAATGCAAAAGCTTCTACCCAGCCAAGGGAACCATCGACTCAATGCAAAGACAGTACAACCACAGGGAGAGGATGTTTGAAAACCACACATCAGTGAACGGATGAATAGCCAAAAGATGCAGTGAACTCATATGGGTCCACAAGAGAAAAAAATATAAGCCCATTAAAACCAGGGCAGTAGGTGGAAACAGAGATTTCAACCAAGAAGAGATAGAGATGGCCAACAGGTGTATGAAAACATGTTAATCATCATTAAGACTCAGGGCAATTGAAATCCAAATGGCAGCGAGATAGCAGCTCAATGTGGCCAGAATGACTATAGGTAAAAAGTCAGGAAATAAGTGTCAGAGAGGAGCTGCAGAGATGGGAAGACTCCTACAGTGCTGCTGTGAGTGTAAGCTGGTGCAGCCACGACGCAAAGCCCTGTGGAATTGCCGCAAACATGTCAGAATCCATCTACTATATGATCCAGCTATTATTCAGTGGCGTGTTTATCCAAAGACCTTGGAAAAGGTCGTGCACCGATTTATGTGCACCCCTGTGTTCACCCTGGCCTTACTCCCGTTATCCAAGACTGGGAAGCCGCCCTGATGCCCATCAAGGCAGAAGGACGAATTGATAGGGAAGATTGGAGAAGGAAGCTGGGCTTTATGAACACAATGGCATATCACTGAGCCATAACAAAGTAGAGAATCCAGCCATTAGTGACCAGAAGGATGGCTCCTGACGGTTTCATTGGAATTGAAACAACTCGCAGGGAGAAACTCAAATACCGTAGGAGCTCACTTACAAGGAGAAGAGACAAACAAGGACCAACAAACTGGAAAGCTTTGCGCAAAAAAATTAAAGAAGACACAAGGAAACGGAAGTCTATTCCACGCTCTTCGAATGGAAGAACGAACACATTTGAAACGTACGTACTAGATAAAGCAATCTCTGGATTCCACGCAAGCCCCGTCAAAGTTTCAGCAATCTTTTGCACAGAAATAGAAGAGAGAATCCTAAAGTTTCTATCCAGCAACAAAGGAGCAGGAACGGCCAAAGGAATCCTGAGGAAAACGAACAAGGCAGCAAGTACCACATTTTCGAATTTCCACATTTAGGACGAACTGCTAGATACCGAAACGGCAAAGGCTGGCCACAAAAAGAGGGACATAGACACAAGGAACAGAATCGAGAGCCCAGAGGTCAACTCCCACATATATGGACAGCCCATTTTAGACCAAGGAGCCAAGAGGAGACAGCGGAGAAAGGAGAGTCTCGACAAGAAATGGTGCTGGGAAGACTGCACAGCCACAGGTAACACAATGAGAGTAGACCATAAGGTTACACCAGCCACACACACCACCTGGAAATGGATTCAGACCTTGAATGGAAGACTTGAAACAGTGCAACTTCTAAGAGAAAACGCAAGTAGTTTGCTATTTGCCATCTTGCTTAGCCAATTATTTGGAAGAAGCGTGCGTGACTGGGCAAGGGCAACAAAGGAAACAAGAAACAAGCGGGACTCCATTCAATGCAGAAGCTTCTGCCCAGCCAATGACTCCATCGACTCAATGCAAAGACAGCACAACTGCGAGTGGATGTTTGCAAACCACACATCGGAGAAGGGGTGATTAGTCAAAATATCCAATGAACTCATATGTCTCCACAGTGAAAAAACAACGATCCCCATCAATCTGGGCAAAAGATGGAAACAGCTATTTCTCCCAGGAAGATAAAAGATGGCCAACAGGCTGTATGAAAACATGTTCTTCATCATTAATTCTTTGGCAATGCAAATACGAACGGCAATGAGACAGCAGCTCACTGTGGTCAGAATGGCTATAGGGATGAAGACAGGGAACAACAAGTCTCGGAGAGGAGGTGGAGAGAAGGGAAGCCTCCTGCACTGCTGGGGGGAGTGTAATCAGGTGCAGCCACTACCCAAAGTGCTGTGGAATTGCCTTAGAATTTTCATAATCCATCTACCATATGATCCAGCTATTCCTCTGTGGCATATATATCCAAAGAACTTGGAAACACTAATGCTCAGAGATCCATGCACCACTGTGTTCACCACACCCTTACTACCAATATCCAAGACTTGGAAGCCTAGGTGGTGCCCATCAAGTGATGAATGGAGAAGGAAGACGATCTATAGCCACACAATGGCCAATCTTCGGACTGTATAGATGTGGCCATCTTGGGTGACATGTTCATAAACACCCTCAGAATTCTAAGTTGTCCTGACAACCTCCATGCACACAGTGTTTCAGAGCCATCGCATACCAGTCTGACCACTCCCCATTCCCAGGTAGGATAGTTTTCCTTGTTCTGGATTTCTTGTCAGTTTCTAACTTTCTCCTCGAACTTTGAAAGGTCTACTACATTCCCTCTACACACCAGTCTTTTTCCGTTAAGATTATCAAAGATTTTATCTCTTATGTTTTGTGGATATGGTGAAATGGGTGGACTTTCCCCAGAGAAAGTCATGGACTCCCTCCCAAGTTGAAGTTGCCCAGGCAATCCTCTGATGCACACTTATCGAGTGATCTCCTAGCAGTCTGACAATTCCACCAGGCAAGTCACATGTTTCCTTCCTTCATCATTTGGGGAAGTGTAGCTGATGCGTTCATAGATTGTAATATTCTCATGGTTCTTTTTCTGGTGCGTATTGCTCAGTTTCCCTCACCATTTCTACTTCTTTATGATCTCTGTGCCCACCAGACCGTGAAATCTGGATTTCCTAACGCTAGTAATCTGATCCAAAACCGTGGTGCTATCCTGTGAAGCTCAGGCTGCCCAAGCGAAAGGAACGCGGGCACTTACCTGCTACATCACAGGTCCGCCAATGAATTGGACTTCTGGACCAACTTTTGGCCTGATCTTGGGAGGATGTTAGCCTGCTTCGATTATTCGTGAAGGGAATCAGTAGTAACATGAATGACGGTAACATTTACCTTTGGTTGATGAGTTTAGCAAGGAACATATTCTCTTGCTAGTATTCCGCTTCATCTCTTTGCTAAGGTCTACCTTTCTGTATCATCATTAAGCATTTGGAGGTGATTACTACTCCTTGGCATTTCTTCTCTAATCTCTTTCAGCCCCCAAAGCTTAGGCCGTAAATCTTCACACCTCTTTGGAGTTTTGATTTTATGTGAATTGATTGCCGTAACCCAGCATTATAACATCCTTTAGCTTTTCACATCTACAATCTCATAGATTTAGACTTCTGTGTAGGTTACATCATCTTCACCACTGTAAGCCTAATTACAGGCCCTCACCACACACTTGTGCCTAATCAACTCTTTCTCCCTCAGACCCCCGCATCCATTTCCCTTTGGGAACTACCTATCCCATGTCACGCCCTACCTTTTTGTTGCTCCGTTTTTCCTCTTCTCCTTGTACATGAGATCCTGTGGTATTCAACCTTATCCCTGGGGCTTGCTTCCGTTCCCCTAAGACCCTCAGGAGCCATTCTGGTGGTCACAAATGGCTGGACTGCATCCATTCCTACAGCTGAGAGCTATACCATCGTGTGGCTATAGCCGATCTTCCTTCTCCATTCATCTCTTGATGGTCACCACGGACGCTTCCAAGTCTTGGATATCAGGAGTAAGGCTGTGGTGAACACAGCAGTGCATCGATCTCTGTGCATTAGTGTTTCCATGATGTTTGGATATATACGCCACAGAGGAATAGACGGATCATATGGTAGGTGGATTCTGAAATTTTTGAGGCAATTCCACACCACTTTGTGTAGTGGCCGCACCGGTTCACATTCCTACAGCAGGGCAGGAGGGCTCCTTTCTCTCCACCTCCTCTGTGAAACTTATTGTTTCCCGTCTTCATCCTTATAGCCATTCTGACCACTGTGTGTTGCTATCTCATTGCCGTTTGGATTTGCATTGACCAGAGACTTAATGATGATGAACATGTTTTCATACAGCCTGTTGGCTATCTTCCTATCTTCCTGGGAGAAATGTCTGTTTCCATCTTTTGCCCAGGTTCTATTGGGCTCGTTGTTTTTATTCCTGTGAAGACGTATGAGTTCATTGGATCTTTTAGCTACTCACCCCTTCTCTGATGTGTGGTTTGCAAACAGCCTGTCGCAGTTGTTGTGCTGTCTTTGCATTGAGTCAATGGAGTCGTTGGCTGGGCAGAAGCTTCTGCATTGGATGGAGTCCCGCTTGTTTTTTGTTTCCTTTGTTGCCTTTGCCCACTGACACGTGCTTCTTCCAAATAGGCAGCCAAGCCAGATGGCAAAGAGCAAGCTGCCTGGGTTGTCTCCTAGAGGTTGCACGGTTTCAAGTATTTCATTCAAGGCTTTAATCCATATCGAGGTCATATGTATGTCTGGTGTAACATCATGGTCTACTCTCATTGTGTTACCTGTTGGTGTGCAGTCTTCTCAGCACCATTTCTTGTGGAGACTCTCCTTTCTCCACTTTCTCCTCTAGGCTCACTGTTCGAAAATGCGCTGTCAGTAGATGTGTGAGTTGACCTCCAGGCTCTCGTTCTGTTGCATGAGTCTGTGTGCCTATTTTGGGGGCCAGGCTGTGCTGTTTCCGTACCTAGGGCTTCGTCCTATATGTTGAAATCAGAAAGTGTGAGACTTGCTGCTTTGTTCGTTTTCCTGAGGATTCCTCTGGCTATTCCGGGTCCTTTGTTGCGGGATAGAAACTTTAGGATTCTGTCTTCTATTTCTGTGGGAATGATTGTTGCAACTTTGACTGGGACTGCATGCAATCCAGACACTGCTTTATGCGGTATGGACGTTTGAAGTGTGTTCGTTCTTCCATTGGAAGAGCACGGAATAGCCTTGCGTTCCCTTGTGTCTTCTGTAATATCTTCACCCAAACCTTTGCAAGCTTTCTGTTTCCATAGCTTTCTGCTGTTTGGCTACGTTTATTCTTAGATATCTTTTTCTTCCTACTGGCCTGCTTTCTTTTTTGAGGTTCAGTTTTTCTATTCTTTGCAACTTTCAATTGGTTTTGTTTTGACAGAAGTTTATGGCTGTGCTCACATCTGCTGGCCATGCTGCTGCATTTCCTGAGGAAGAATGGCGATGTCTATCATCGCTTCCCATCTCCCTCTACACTACCTCAGATGCCTTCCCCAGAATGGCTGGACGAGCGGTGAGGTGGCTCACCCCCAGGATTCCACATCGCTGACCCTGGGCTGCTTAACCAGAATGTGCAGACTTCACCACGGCCCCACTGGCTGGCCCTTTTCATGTTCCATTGGCAACCTGCAGTTGAGTAGATTGTGACTTGAATATGCTACTTGAGCCCAACTCTGGCCCTGTGTTGATGAGGCCAGCTTGATTTTCTGGCCCACTGTGATGTTGGGTGATTTGTCAGAATCGTGTCTCTGCTGTCCAGTCTAGCTTCGTGGACACAGGGTTTCAGAGCCCGCGGGGAGCAGTCTCATAACTCACCCTTCTCATTTAGGCCAGGTTTGACCTTTGCTGCTTTTTTTGGCGTTGTGACTTTCTCTGACTTTCAAATGTTCAAACATAGTGTGTCTAATGACTGATGTCTTTCACTGTGGATTAGTCAGCTTTGATTTATGTTGGCCTCCATATTCCGGGATCCTCTTTCCTTTTCTATAGTCTAATTGTTATGGTCTTGCTGAGATATCTCCATTCGATTTGCTTATCAGTGCGTTCTCCTTCTTTCCAAGTTAGGAGTTTTGTATGTCTTTAATTACCATAGGTTCTGTAGCCAGACGTGTGAGTCATTTCGTGATTGTTGGGTGTGGTCTTGGAATTTCCATCGGTCACTTGTAGGAATCTTTGCTATCCCAGCCCAGGTGACACTTAGCCCTGAGAACACATGGTCGTCTTGGTAGGTTTGAGATTCTCAGATCAGAAACTCCAGATGCGAGGTTGTCCCGACAACCACCTTCACGGACATTATGTTTTCGAGAGAAATTAGAGAAATCTGATGAATTCCTCCCTCCAGGTAAGTGATTTATCTGTCTCTTTTCTGGATTTGGGAAGTTTCAAACTTGACCCCTGATCATTGAATGCTCCACATGATGACGTCTGGATACTGGGCTTTTTATTTCTACATGGTTTCCTACTGGTTTGATTTTCATTCTGAACTTTGGCAGGTGTATTTTTATTTAAACATAATGGCAATGTTCTAATTTTCAGCAAACCTCATTCCATATGTTGTCAGAACAAGAAATCAATACTGTTTCCATGGCAAGAGGTGGGGGAGAGAATTTCATTGGAGCCCAACTGAGCACTGTAGCCTGGGAAGGCAGCCTTCACACAGGAATGAAGCCCTCTCGAAAAGGGTGCTTTTAAGCACACTTCTACAGCCCTCCAAACCAAAGGACACACCCCAAGTATGACAATCATCCATTTCTTTAAGACTTCAGAGAGATGTCTTGGGACACATTAGCATGTACCCAGTGGGACCCCGTGACGCCAGAGCTATGCAAAGGGAGACCTCTCTTCAAAGAATGCTAGGGGCCTAGGAAAGAAGGCCTCAATTGTTCTCTTCAATGTCCTCAAGAGATCATTCTTGACTTTGGATTATGAATAAGGCAGAAGGAAAACGTGGGTCTGATATGCCCCAAGTCCAGCCTCTTGTTTCAAATCAAGTTGCAAGCTTCAATCAGCACGGCCTCCACATCTACTTGAGTAGATAACAATGTTCTCCTCTCAGTGCTTGCCCCTCTAGTATCCCTTCTTCCCAATGATTCCTTTCTTATCATTTGAATCAGTGCCTCTTTAATCTCTTCAAGTTTCTGTGTGTGGTTTCTGTTTGGAAAAGCTGTTTCTGGATATCTCTCACGTGGGTATCCTAGCCACGGCAATCCTTGGACTCTAAACTTGCTGCCATCTTGGGTGACACGTTCACCTTGACGTCATAAACACCCTCAGAATTCTAAGTTGTCCTGAAAACCTCCAGGCACAGTGTTTCAGAGTCATCTCATATCAGTCTGACAACTCCATCTTTCCAGGTAGGATAGTTTTCCTTGTTCTGGGTTTCTTGTCAGTTTCTAACTTTCTCGTGGAACTTGAAAGGTACACTACATTCCCTCTACCCACCAGTTCCTTTCCTTTAAGATTATCCCTTGTTTTATATCTTATCCATTGTGTATATGCCCAATTGGGTGGACTTTCCTCAGAGAACGTCCTGGAGGCCCTCCCAATTGGAAGTTGCCCAGGCAATCCCCTGATGAACAATGATCGTGTGATCTCCTAGCAGTCTAAAAATTCCACTTGGCAGGTCACATTTTCCTTCCTTCATCATTTGGGGAAGTGTTCCTGATGCGTTCATAGATTGTCATATACTCATGGTTCTTTTTCTGGTGCATATTGTTAAGGTCTCATGACAATTTCTCCTTCTTTATCATCTCTGTGTCCACCATACCTTGAAATTTATATTTCCTAATGCTAGTAATCTGATCCGCACCCCTGATGCTAGCTGGTGAAGCCTGGGCCGCCCAAGTGGAACGTAGGAACCTACCTGCTACATCACAGGGCCAGCCCTGAATTGGACTTTTGGACCAACCTTTGACCTGACCTGTGAAGATGTTGGCCTGCTTCGATCATTCGTGAAGGAATCAGTAGTAACATCATGAACGGTAAAGTTTTCTGTTGGTTCATGAGTTTAGCACGGAACATGTTCTCTTGGTAGTATTCCTCTTCATCTCTTTGCAAAGGTCTACCTTTCTGTAGCATCATTGAGCATGTTGAGGTGATTACCAATACTTGGAAGTTCATCTTCTCTAACCTCTTTCTGTCTCCAAAGCTTCCAGTTGTAAATCTGCATCTCTTTTGGGAGTTTTGGTTTTATGTGAATTGATTGCCGTAACCCAACATTATAATGACCTATAGCTTTCAGATCTACATCCACATAGATTTAGACTTCAGAGTAGGTTACATCATCTTCACCAACGTAAGCCTAATTACTGTCCCTAACCACACACCTGTGCCTAACCAACACTTTCTCTCTCTGGCCACTGCCCTACTTTCCCTCTGGGAAATGCCAATCCATTGTCATGTGATACTTGTTTGTTGGTCCGTTCTTGCTCTTCTCCTTGCATGTGAGATCCTGTGGTATTTGACCATACCCCTGGGGCTTGTTTCAGTTCCCCTAAAACCGTCAGGAGCCATTCTGGTGATCACAAATGGCTGGCCTGAATCCGTTCCTATAGCTGAGTGCTATGCCTTTGTGTGGCTATAGCCCGTCTTCCTTCTCCATTCATCCCTTGATGGGCACCAGGCAGGCTTCCAAGTCTTGGATATTGGGAATAAGGCCAGGGTAAATAGAGGTGTGCACTGATCTCTGTGTATGAGTGTTTCCAAGTTCTTTGGATAAACACACCACAGAGGAATAGCTGGATCATATGGTCGATGTATTCTGAAATGTCTAAGGCAACTCCACACCGTTTTATGTCGTGGCTGCACCTGTTTACACTCCCTCCAGCAGTGCAGGAGGCTTCTCTTGTCTCCACCTCCTCTCCGAAACTTATTTCCTGTCTTCATCCTTATAGCCATTCTGACCGCCTTGAGCTGCTATCTCATTGCCTTTCAGATTTGCACTGACCCGAGACTTAATGATGATTAACATGTTTTCATACAGCCTGTTGGCCATCTTTCTATCTTCCTGGGAGAAATGTCTGTTTCCAGCTTTTGCCCAGATTTTAATGGGGCTTGTTTTTTTTTTTTTTTCTTGTGGAGCCGTATGAGTTTATTGGCTCTTTTGGCTATTCACCCCTTCACCAATGTGTGGTTTGCAAACATCCTCTCCCAGTTGTTTTGCTGTCTTTGCATTGAATCAATGATTTCCTTGGCTATGCAGAAGCTTTTGTGTCTGATGTAGTCCCATTTGTTTCTTGTTTCCTTTATTGCCCTTTCCCAGACAGATATGCTTCTTCCAAATATGAGGCTAAGAAAAATGACAAAGAGCACCCTACCTATGTTTTCTTCCAGAAGTCTCATGGTGTCCAGTATTACATTCTAGACTTTAATCCATTTCGAGTTGGTGTTTGTGCCTGGTGTAACACCATGGTCTACTCTCCTTGTCTTACATGAGATTCTGCACTCTTCCCAACACCGTTCATTGTAGAGACTTTCCTTTCTCCACTGTCTCCTCTTGGCGCTGTGATCGAAAATGGGCTGTCCGTATATGTGTCCCTATACCTCTGGGCTCTTGATTCTGTTCCATGGTTCTGTTTCTCTGTTTTGCATCCCAGCCTGCGCTGTTTCCATTTCAATTTCTTCGTCCTATATGTTGAAATCAGAAAGTGTGATACCTTGAGCTTTGTTCTTTTTCCTCAGGATTCCTTTGGCTATTCGGGGTCTTTTGTTGCTGGATGTGAACTTTAGGATGCTCACTTCTATCTCTGTGAGAAATATTGCTGCAATTTTAACTGGGATTGCATGGAATCAAGAGATTTCTCTATGGGGTGTGGACATTTCAAGTGTGTTAATTCTTCCATTTCAAGAGCATGGAATATCCTTCCGCTTCCTTCTGTCTTCTCCCATTTCTTTCTGCAAAGGTTTGCTAGTTTTCTGTTTACAGAGCTTTCACCTGTTGGGGTGAGGTTATTCCTAGGTATCTTATTCTTCTTACTGGCATCCATTTTCTTTTTTATTGAGGTTCAATTTTCCTATTCTTTGCAACTTTTAATTTGTTTCCTTTTGAAAGAGATTTATCACTGTGCTCACATCTGCTGGAAATGCTCCCGTATTTGCTGAGGAAGAGTGGCTCTGTCTAATGTCGTTTCTCATCTGCCTCTACATTACCTCCCACTCCCGCCCAAGAATTGCTGTACCAGCGGTGAGGAGGTTTACCCCCATGATTGTACCCTGACAACTCCTGGCTGCCAACTCAGAGTGCGGGGACTTCCCCAATTCTTTACTGACCAGCCCCATTCAAGTTCCCTCAGCAACCTGCTTTTGAGTGGAATGTGACTTAAATAGGCTACTTCAGCCCAACTCTGGCACTGAGTAGATGTAGCCAGTTTGTATTTTCGGTCAACTGTGATGTCAGAGAATTTGTCATAATTATGTCTCTGCTCTCCCAGCAAGCTTCATGGACACAGGGTTTCAAAGGACGTTTGGAGGAGTCTCATACCCACCCTTTCCAGGTACCCAGGTTTTACCTCACTGCAGTGTTTTGGTTTGTGACACTTTCTGACTTTCAAAAGTTCAAGCAGAGTCTGTCTAAAGTCTGACATCTTTCGCTGTGGATTATTCAGGTGTTATTTGTGTTTGCCTTCCTTCTTTTGAGCCCGTTTTGTTTTTCCATAGCATAATCATCGTGGTCTTTCTCAGATTTCCCCCTTTGGTATGCTTGTCAGTCGGTTGTCCTTCATCCCAAGGTATCAATTTTCTATTGCTTTAACCACCCTATGTTCTATAGGCCTACGTGTGAGTGCTTTTCATTGTTGGGTGTTGTCTTTGAATTTACATTGGTCACTTGTAGCAATCTTTAGCATGCTAGCCTTGGTCAAAATGAGCACTGTGAACACGTGTTCATCTTGGTTGTTCTGACGTTCTGACATCTTAAACTCCAAATTCTAGTTTGTCATGTTAACCTTCTTCATGAACATAATGTACCCGAGACAAATTAGACAGATGTGATGAATTCCGTTCCAGGTCAGATACTTTTCTGTCTCATTTCTGGATTTGGGAAGTTTCAATCTTGACCCCCGATCCTTGAACGTTCCACTAGATTACTTCTAGATACTGGCTAACTGTATTTCTATAAGGTGTGTTATTTGTTTGATTTACAACCTCATGTTTATTTCTCTGTAAAGATAATTGCAATGTTCTAATTTTCAGACAACCTCCTTTCACATGGTGTCAATACACGTCATCAGTAATCATTCTACTCCAAGAGATGGGGGAGAGTATTTCTTTGGAGCCAAACTGAGCACACTAGCCTGGTAGGGCATCCCTCACAAAGCAATGAAGCCCTCTGGAAAAGGGTGATTCTCAACACACTTCTGGAGCCCTGCCAAACAATGCAACATACCTGGAGCATGACGGGGTTCTAGTCCTTCAAGGGTTCAAAGAGACGTATTGTGACACATTAGCATGTACCCAGTGGGCCTCCATAATGCCAGAGCTATGAAAAGTGAGACTTCTCTTCAATGAGTGCTAGGGGCATAGGAAGGGAAGCATCGATCCTTCTCTACAATGTCCTCAGGAGATCACTCTTGATTTGGGATTATGATTAAGGCAGAAGGACAATGTAGGTCTGATAAGACCCAAGTCCAGCCTCTGGTTTCAAATCAAGTTGCAAGCTTCAATCAGCACGGCCTCCACATCTACTAGAGTAGATAACAATGTTCTCCACTCCGTGCTTGTCTCTCTGTTATTTATTGCTTCTCCACAATGACTTCTTTCTTATCCCTTTAATCAGCGGCAATTCTAACTCTTCAAGTTTCAGTGCTGGTTTCTGTTTTTAAATTCATTTCTGGGTATCTCTCACTTGAGTGTCGTAGCCTAGGACAATCCTCGGACTATAAAGATGAGGCCATCTTGGGTGACATGTTCACTGTGATGTCATAAACACCCTCAAACTTCTCAGTTGTCCCAGCATCTTCCATGCACACAGTATTTCAGAGCCATCTGATACCAGTCTGATAGTTTTCCATTTCCTGGATTTCTTGTCTGTTTATAACTTTATCTTTGGACTTTTAAATGTCTACTACATTCTCTCTAGACACTGAATTCTTTACTTTAAGTTTATCCTTGGTTTTATCTGTCACATTTTGTGGATATGTCCAAATATGTAGACTTTCCCCAGAAAATGTCCACGAGTCCCTCCCAAGTTGAAGTTGCCCAGCCAATCCTCTGATGTTCAATGATCGTGTCATCTTGTGCAGTCCGACAATTCCACCTATGCAAGTCACATCACTTCCTCCATTCTGTATTTGAGAAGTGTACCAGATGCGTCATAGATTGTAATATTTTCATGTTGTTTTCCTGGTGCATATCTATAAGGTCTGCTCACAATTTCCACTTATGTATGATCTCTGCCCGCACCATACCATGAAATCTATCTCTCCTGATGTTACTAATCTGATCAGCACCCGTGATGCGAATCCATGAGTCCCAGGCCACAGACTAGGAACGTGGGCTCTTACACACCAGAACACATGACTGGCCCTGAATTTTACTTTTGGGCCAATTTTTTGCCTGAAATTGGGAAGAAGCTAGCCTGCTGTGATTATTCATGAAGGTAATGAGTAGTAACCTCAAAGAAGGTAACATTTTCCCTTGGTTCATGAGTTTAGCACGGAACACATTGTCTTTGTAGTATTCTTCTTAATATATGTGCAATGGTCTACCTTTCTGTAGCATCATTAAGCATTTGGAGGAGATTCACAATCCTTGAAAGTTTATCTTCTCTTATCTCTTTCAGCCTCAAAAGCTTTATGCCGTAAATCTGCACAGCTTTTTGGATTTTTTCTTTCCCTCTGGGAACCACCAATCCAAAGTGAAGGCTGCCGTGAAAGCTAAAATGCTCCGTTTGGCCCCAATGAAATTCTCTCCCCTTATCTGTTGTCATAGAAGAGTATTGATTATGTGGTTTGCCACCGTATGTGAGGAAGTTGGCTGAAAATTAGAACATTACACTTATATTTAACGAAAAATAAACATGGCAGAGCTGAGGATGTAAACCAAACAACTAGCAAACCCTACAGAAATAAAGTAAACCAGTATCTAGACGTAATCTACTGGAACAATGAAGGATCCGAAGTCAAGGTCTAGCCTACCCAAATTCAGAAAAAAAGACATAAAAATATCTTACCTGGAGAGAGGAATTCATCAGATTTTTCTAATTTGTCTCAGAAACATTATGTCCATTAGGTCGTTTCCAGGACAAACTAGAATTTGGGTTTCTGATCTCAAAATGTCAGACCAACCAAGATGACCTCGTGTTCTCAGTGCTCAGTTGGACCTAGGCTAGGATAGCCAAGATTCCTTCAAGTGAACGATGGAAATTCAAAGACAAAACCCAACAATCACGAAAGCACTCACATCAGCCTAGAGAACATATGGTGATTAAAGAAATACAAAATTCCTAACTTGGATTGAAGGAGAACACACTGATGAGCATATCTATGGGAGACAGCTGTGAAAGACCATGAGGATTGATGTGGATTAAGGCTGCCCCACTCGAAAGCCCAAGGTTAGCTGGTGAACATGCAGAACTATATGACCCATTGAATTTCTTTTGGTATGAATTAGAGGTGCCCCAGTGAGAGGAGCCCAGGTCATGCTCACCTACATGCCTATCTATGGGGCCAGTTTCGTATCTAGTGTTATGTGACCACACAATATCCAGAACCCATCTGAACTGAAATCATTTAATGACTTTTTACATCATCTTTTCTTTTTCCAGGAAAAATAAGTCACGTACCCATTCCTGATAAAATTAGTCCTTAACCTCAACTTTGGGCAGCAGCAGCAGCTCTTCACTGCCCATGGGTCCTGTCCCCATGCCTGAAGCTCTTCATGGCCCATAGGTCCTGTCCCCATGCTATCCTGTACCATTCTCTAAATAAAAGAGCACCACTGCCAGACCTTGAGGGTCCAAGAAACCTTAGTTTCAACTCTTGATCTTGCCGACCCCACATCATATCTCGTGGCCCATATGGGGATCGTGCTTCATTGGTTTGTGAGCTCGAATTCTGGTAAGTGCCCTTTCCTTCCTTGTGCCTCTCTCTTTTTCGAGGATGGATCTAAATTCACTTCTCCATCAGGAACTGACTTGAATAGCTGTATGAATTCATGTTTGCTGCCCATGGCTACTCTATGGTGCAAATCTGGCATTCAGCTTGAAGAGAATCAGTACCTTAAGCCTAAGAGTGATGTAGAATGAATTAATCCATTCCTTCCTGGCCCTGTCTCTAATACATAAATTTTACGTGGGAACGGGTCAGCCATTTAAGTCATTAGGATGGTTGGCAATCTCCAAGACTCTCGTGGAAGGTTTCTATCCCTAAAGCTGGATTGGGATACGTCCCATGCACGTGACCATCTGAACTGTGTGAATGTCCCAATAAGGACTTCAGTTCAGAGAAAGTACCAAAGTCTAACCTTTGTCTGAGTATTGGAAACCCTTCTTTGGAGAATGGCTCCAACAGGCAACTGGGTAGAATGACCCCAGCGTGGCCAAAACTTCTTCACTATTTCTCTCCATCATGTTCTCTCTTAAACTTCTCCTTTTCTCTTGGGGACCACTCACCAGGCACCTATTACTTCCAGGCAGAATAGGAAAGATGTTCACCAGGCACCTGTTACTGCCAGGCATAGCAGGGAAGGTATCCAAGGAATGCAATTCTGGGGGACACCCCCATCACCTCTTGCTATAGGCACTCCACAGTAGGAACAACAGGTAGGATGCTTCCCTAGGTTCAGAGGGGATTTTCAAGGTAATGGACCTGTCTCTTTTATCTTTCTTAGAGTTACAATGGCCATTTTCGTCTCCTTTTGAGCTTTGCAACTGGGAAACAAAGAAATCTTTCAACAGTCAAGTCCTCCAACACTGGGAGACCAAACTTTGGCTTTCTTGGCCTGATCACCCTGGTGATGCCAAGTAGGCTACCCTCTGGTGGCGGTTGACTCATTGAGTATTTTAGTCACCTACTGAGTTGGCTATGAGGGGAGCAGACCTGTGATTTATTCTGTGAACTGTCATGCTCGGGTAGTGTGCCCCAGCATGGGAACTGTTGTGTGACTTTTATCATGATAACCCTCTGGGAACGGCCATGAGGGTGAGGTCTGGTGTCTTCTTTTAATTTCTTTGTATTGCTCATCATGTCCTCTGTTGTCACCAAGTCGAGCTTATGTTCAGGCTGGACTTGACCAGAACCTGGACATTCTGTAAAATTGAAAAACTTGAATATATTTTGCAAGGGACTTAACTCTCAACCCGGCTACTGGGAGCCCCGGCCTCCAGCATGTTCCAGGCCTTTGTAGGCACTGCACCCTTGTCCAGTTCACTGTCAGTCCGACACTGGCTTTACTGCCATGGGGAATG